>NC_135234.1:779538236-779847714 GCF_051348905.1 Ranitomeya variabilis | reverse complement strand
TTAGTAGCGTAATTTACTTCAGAGGACGCGACAGTTCTTTATAGAACAAGGAGAGACAAGCTAGTAATTTTATATTTTACTCCAAAAAAAAGGTAGGCAGTGTTTACACAGGTGTAAAAAGATATAATAAAGGAGACAAATCGTATGTGCAATACAATTACAAATAAAAAAAAAGGATCACAATTGAAAAGAACACTTACAGGTCATTATGTCATTGCATCATCATGAATGGCCATGTGCTGAGGAGGAGGGGCTACATCTAGATGCATCACACATCTGTACAGCAGCTAGACCCCGGACAAAAGAACATGCAAGACTGCTGTCTCACTAAGTTATCTCACAGCCCAAAACTCAGGCACTCCCCCTGTGGTGACCTCACTTAGAGGCTGAAACATCCCCTTGGAGCTATGGCAACTATTTTTATGCCTAGCACGCTGTATGAATCTCGTATACTAAATATACAATGATCAGGAGGAGCCCACCTCATTACATGACCCACTTATGCAGAAATCCACTCTTTGCACTCATTGTGTTTAGCTGCTAGCGGTTTCAGTGACTTATAGATATATCGATGGACATTAGGAATATATAAATCTTATATCTCTAGCCTGGATCGGTGCCCCTATATATCACTTTAATAGAACAAAGAATCTCATGCTTTCTATACTAGTTTTGGCAGTACCAGGTGGGAGGGGGAATGAGTAGTGTTCACAGAGTCTGGTATTTTGCAGCGTAGAGCTATATAAATTCTTGTGGGAGGAGGGAAACTGAGGGGTTTTCAGTTACACACACAGGCAGCAAGCAGAGTGAGAAGGGAGGGTCGGAATGGCCCACAGCATGTGTCTGCCATGGAACCTTCTAGAACTAAACTCACAATGTGACATTTTTACATTATCGTGACACCCTCGGATAGTGACAGACCCCAGAGTAGTGACAGAGACCGCCAGGTTAGTGACAGAGACCCCCAGGTAGTGACAGGGACCCCCGGGTAGTGACAGACCCCAGATAGTGATATAGACCCCCACACACAGGCCGCAAGCAGAGTGAGAAGGGGGGGGTCGGCATGGCCCACAGCGTGTGTCTGCCATGGAACCTTCTAGAACTAAACTCACAATATGACATTTTTACATTATCGTGACACCCTCGGATAGTGACAGACCCCCAGGGTAGTGACAGAGACCCCCAGGTAGTGACAGGGACCCCAGATAGTGACATAGACCCCCGGATAGTGACAGAGACCCCAGATAGTGTCATGAGACCCCAGATAGTGACAGAGACCCCTGATTTTGACAGACCCCCGGATAGTGACAGGGACCCCCGGGTAGTGACAGACCCTGATAGTGATATAGACCCCCGGATAGTGACAGAGACCCCCGGATAGTGAGAGACCCCCGGTAGTGACAGACCCCCGGATAGTGACAGAGACACCCAGAAAGTGACAGACACCCCCGGATAGTGACAGACACCCCCAGATAGTGACAGAGACCCCCTGATAGTGACAGAGACCCCCGGATAGTGAAAGAGACCCCCTGATAGTGAAAGAGACCCCCTGATAGTGGCAGAGACCACCGGATAGTGACAGACACCCCCAGATAGTGACAGAGACCCCCTGATAGTGACATTGACCCCCGGATAGTGACAGACACCCCCAGATAGTGACAGAGACCCCCTGTCACGGATCCCAGGGAGGATATATTTATCATCCCCACTGCTCACACTATTATGTCATGAACTGGGGTTGTTTGGTTGCCCAGTTCTTTTTGAAGGGCATTTATCTATATCCCACTTCCCGGTTCCAGTTTGGAACTTGCAGCTCTCTGGCGCCCCCCGTAACCCTACGGTCAGACCAGGTACTGCACCTAGGGTAATTAGTCACCAGAAAGCCTGCCTTACTTTGTACTGGCTAATGGGCACACTGCAGCGAGGGCGATATAACTATTCCCACTCAGGCGGGAACAATAATTATCAATGCCGTGCGTCGCTACAAAGCCTCCCAAACGCACAGAACAAATCCACTGCCACCAGCTCAGATTTCTTAATTAATAACGGGTCCAGAGCCAACCCAGATTAGTAGTGTAATTCACTTCAGAGGACATGACAGTATGTTATAGAGCAAGGAGAAATGAAGCTAGTAATTTTATATATTTTACTCCAAAAAGGTAGGCAGTGTTTACAGAAGGGTAAAAGGATATTATAAACGAAGACAAGTATCGTATGTACAAACAATTACAAATAAAATGGGATTAACGTTGAATAAAAACACAGTTTCTTAAGTCATTTCATCTCATGGCAGATCATGTGGCTCGGGGGATGGGCGACAGATCAAGATGCATTACAGATGGGTTTTGCAGCTGGACCCTAGACAAAAGACTAGTGAAGAGTGATATCTCCCTCACTTATCTCTGTGCCCAAAACCAAGGCACTCCCCCTGTGGTGACCTCACTCAGAGGCTGAATACTCCCCTTTCTCAGAGTTATGACAAGCCATTTCTATACATAACTCGCTGTATGAACCTCGTAAAAGAACGACACAATGATCATGATGCTCACCACGTCATGGGGGTTCCTTTAAGTATAAACACGGAGTAGATATATGACCCGCTTATGGAGAAATCCGTTCATTGCATTTCGTTGGGTTTAGATCCTAGCGATTTCAGTGAGTTATAGATCTCTTGGTGGACATCCGGAATATGTAACCTTTTTATCTCTATGGGTGGGATGAGGGGTTTAGACAGAAGACTGGCTTTCCCAGCTCAAAGCCATAAAAATTCCTCAGTGAATGTTGCTAGCACGCTGGTCTCACATTACAGCTATATAGCAGGGAGGAAGAGTGGCTTAGAAATCCAGCCTGTGCTGACAGGCAGAGGAAACTGCAGCTGAGAGCCCTGTATGTGTAATTGAAGTAATAAGAACTTCTACCTATTTCCTGACACCCCCGGCTAGTGACAGAGACCCCCGGACAGTGACAGAGTCCCCTGACAGTGACAGAGTCCCCTGATAGTGACAGAGACCCCTGATAGTGACAGAAACCCCCGGATAGTGACAGAGACCCCTATCTGTTATGCTGCCCCTCATGTCGCTCAGGGGGCGGTCACCTTCGAGGACGTGGTGGTGCGGTTCTCAGAGGAGGAGTGGCGTGGTCTCCGCTCTCAGCAGAAGGATCTGTACAGAGAAGTGATGGCCGACAACTACCGCCACCTGACATCTCTGGGTAAGAATCAGAGGCAGGGATGTCACACTGTGCGGGGGTGGGGTGAGGTACTGTCACGCTGTGCAGGGGTGGGGCAAGGTAATGTCATGCTGTGCGGGGGTGGGGTGAGATAATGTCACGCTGTGCGGGGGTGGGGTGAAATGTCACGCTGTGCGGGGGGGTGGGGCGCAGTGATGTCAAGCTGTGCAGGGGTGGGGCGCAGTGATGTCACGGTGTGTGGGGGTGGGGCGCAGTGATGTCACGGTGTGTGGGGGTGGGGCGCAGTGATGTCACGGTGTGCGGGGGTGGGTCGCAGTGATGTCACGGTGTGTGGGGCGCAGTGATGTCACGGTGTGCGGGGGTGGGTCGCAGTGATGTCACGGTGTGTGGGGCGCAGTGATGTCACGGTGTGCGGGGGTGGGTCGCAGTGATGTCACGGTGTGTGGGGGTGGGGCGCAGTGATGTCACGGTGTGCGGGGGTGGGTCGCAGTGATGTCACGCTTCCCTCTTTCTCTGCGCACAGGACTGATGTTTTCGTCCCCGGAGATCGTGGTGAAGATGGAGCGCGGGGAGGGTCCGAGCCCCGAGGCTGCAGGTGAGTGATTCCTGTACATCCCATAGGGGAGAACACTGACAAGCAGAGCTCCAGAGTCTGACACCGAGGAAGGGGGAAATCTGCCCCAGGGCGACTCTGACTCCGACGCTCAGTGCTGTAATGTCAGCGACTCAGGTCACCGTGCAACCGCAGCACAATCTACCACAGCTCTCAACCTTAAAGGGGCTGTACAGCACCAATCTCCTCCACACATGGACGTGAGCGCGGCGGCGTCTGATCGTGGACAACCCAGTAATGAGCCGCTCTCAGCAGAATAGTGAGTGCAGCTCTGAAGGTGACATGGATAAGACACCATGTAACAGCAGAATAGTGAGTGCAGCTCTGAAGGTGACAAGGATACGACACGATGTAACAGCAGAATAGTGGCCGCAGCTCTGGAGGTGACTGGAGGATAAGACACAATGTAACAGCAGAGTAGTGAGTGCAGCTCTGGAGGTGACTGGAGGATAAGACACGATGTAACAGCAGAGTAGTGAGTGCAGCTCTGGAGGTGACTGGAGGATAAGACACGATGTAACAGCAGAATAGTGACTGCAGCTCTGAAGGTGACTGGAGGATAAGACACGATGTAACAGCAGAATAGTGACCGCAGCTCTGGAGGTGACTGGAGGATTGGATATGTGATAAGGCCTTATTGTGGCTGCAGCTTTGGTGGTGACTGGAGTCTTTGTGTCTTCAGGTGAGCGGATGGTAAAAGGTGGCGCTGTGTGGAGGACGGGGCGGTGTGCCGCAGTGGACAATGCTGTGGAGGATGCTGCGGGGGGCCTTGTGGAGGACACTGCGGGGGCTGTTGTGGAGGACGCTGCGGGGGTCGTTGGGGGCGCCGGCCCCCCGGGGGTCCTCGGCACTAGAAGATCTTTGCGATTAGTGAAGCGGAATTCCGGACACCGGACAGATATAAAGAGACGGGGTCTGCGGACGGACGGTCCTTCGGGCCCCCGGGCTGCTGCTCCGAGCGGCCGCCGCTCCTCGTCCCCCACGTCCTGTAGGACAGATACCGCCCCGGAGACCCCGGACAAGGACAGTGAGGGTCAATCTCACACCTGCGCTCGGTGCGGAGAGAGCTGGAGCCGCCTCCTCGACTTCCTGAGCCACCAGACGGGCAACTGCCAGGAGCGGCCGCACCGCTGCAGCGTCTGCGCCAAGACCTTCGCCAAGAAGCAGCATCTGAGCGCCCACCGCAGGACACACACGGAGGAGCGGCCCTACACCTGCCAGCAGTGCGGCCGCAGCTTCCGGCAGAACTCCACCCTCACCACCCACCTGTGGAGCCATGCCGGCCACAAGCCCTTCCACTGCTCCTGCTGCACCAAGAGCTTCAGCCGCAAGACCGACCTGGTGGCGCACACGCGGAGGCACACGGGCGAGCGGCCCTACGAGTGCCCCTACTGCTGGGACCGCTTCATCCGCAAGAAGTCTCTGCAGCGCCACCTGCAGAAGCACACGGGGGAGAGCCTGAGGGCCGGCTGGCAGACCGACAACTCCCGACGGAAGCAGAGCCTGACCGAGGAGCCCCCCGCCGAGGAGCCTGCCGGAGAGGTACTGAGCCGACACCTAGGGGCCAGAGCTTATCCTGAGCCTCCTGGTGCATCAGCAGTGCTGCACCGAGGACTCGCAACAGGGAGGAAACTAATAACATTCAGGGAGCGCAGAAGTATTTATATAAGTGCCATCCAGTGGGGGATGTGACCTCCGATTGGCGGGGGTTGGGTCTGGCTCGGCAGCGGTGCATCGTGGGAATTTTAACCTCTGATGGGTGGGAGGTTGGCTCAGGATCTGCTGTGGTGCATTGTGGGGGATGTGACCTCAGATGGGCGGGTGTTGGGTGAGGCTGTGCTGTACATTGTAGGGGACGTGACCCCAGATGGGCGGGGGTTGGGTCAGGCTCTGCTGTGCATTGTGGGGGACGTGACCTCAGATGGGCGGGGATTGGGTCCGGCTCTGCTGTGCATTGTGGGGATGTGACCTCAGATGGGCGGGGATTGGGTCAGGCTCTGCTGTGCATTGTGGGGGACGTGACCTCAGATGGGCGGGGGTTGGGTCAGGATCTGCTGTGCATTGTGGGGATGTGACCTCAGATGGGCGGGGGTTGGGTCAGGCTCTGCTGTGCAATATGGGAGTTGTGACCTCAGATGGGCGGGGGTTGGGTCAGGATCTGCTGTGGCGCATTGTGGGGGATGTGACCTCAGTTCGGGAGTTGAGTCAGGCTCTGCGGGAGCGCATTTTGGGAGATGTGACCTCAGTTGTGAGTGGGGGGATGTGACCTCAGATGGTCGGGGGTTGTGTCAGGATCTGCTGTGCAACAAGGGGGCTGTGACCTCAGATGGGCGGGGATTGGGTCAGGCTCTGTGGTGGTGCATTGTTGGAGGTATGACCTCAGGTGGGGGTTGGGTCAGGCTCTGCAGCGGTGCATTGTGGGAGTTTTGACCTTAGATGGGCGAGAGTTGGGTCAGGCTCTGCGGGAGTGCATTTTGGGAGATGTGACCTCAGTTGTGAGTGGGGGATGTGACCTCAGATGGTCGGGGCTTATGTCAGGATCTGCTTTGGTGCAATGTGGGAGGTGTGACCTCTGATGGGTGGGGGTTGTGTCAGGATCTGCTGTGGAGCATTGTGGGAGATGTGACCTCAGATGGGCGCGGGTTGGGTCAGGATCTGCTGTGGAGCATTGTGGGAGATGTGACCTCAGATGGGCGCGGGTTGGGTCAGGATCTGCTGTGCTGCATTGTGGGAGATGTGACCTCAGATGGGCGCGGGTTGGGTCAGGATCTGCTGTGCTGCATTGTGGGTGATGTGACTTCAGATGGGCAGGGGTTCGGTCAGGCTTTGCTGCTATGCATGGTGGGGGATGTGACCTCAGATGAGCAGGGGTTGGGTTAGACTCTGCTGCTGTTCATTGTGGGAGTTATGACCTCAGATGGGCGGGGGTTGGGTCAGGCTCTGCTGCTGTGCATTGTGGGGATGTGACCTCAGTTGTCGGGGGTTGGGTCAGGCTCTGCAGCTGTGCATTGTGGGAGATGTGACCTCAGAAGGGCAGGGGTTGAGTCAGGCTCTGCTGCAATGCATTATGGGAGGTGTGACCTCAGATGGGCAGGGGTTGTGTCAGGATCTGCTGTGGTTCATTGTGCGAGTCGTGACCTCACATGGGCGGGGGTTGGGTTAGATTTTGCTGCATTGTGGGGGGGGTGACCTCAGATGGGCAGGGGTTTGGTCAGGCTCTGCAACGGTGCATTGTGGGGGATGTGACCTCAAATGGGCTGGGGTTGGGTCAGGCTCTGCTGTGCATTGTGGGGGATTAGACCTCAGATGGGCTGGGTTTGGGTCAGGCTCTGTGGCGGTGCATTGAGGGGGATATGACTTCAGATGGGTGCGGGTTGGGTAAGGCTCTGCTTTGCTTTGTGGGGATCTGACGTCAGATGGGTGGGGGTTGGGTAAGTCTTTGCTTTGCATTGTGGGGATGTGACCTCAGTTGTCGGGGGTTGGGTCAGGCTCTGCAGCTGTGCATTGTGGGAGATGTGACATCAGATGGGTCGGGATTTTGTCAGGCTCTGTGGCGGTGCATTGTGGGGGATGTGACCTTAAATGGGCGGGGGTTGGGTCAAGTTCTGCTGTGGTGCATTTTGGGGGATGTGACCTCAGATGGTCGGAGGTAGGGTCAGGATCTGCTGTGCAGCATTGTGGTAGTTATGACCTCAGATGGGTGGGAGATGGGTCAGGATCTGCTGTGCAGCATTGTTGAGATGTGACCTCAATTGGGCGAGGGTTGGGTCAGGCTCTGCTGCGGTGCATGGTGGGGGTTAGGTCAGGCTCTGCGGCGGCACATTGTGGGGGATGTGACCTTAGATGGGCATGGGTTGGGTCAGGCTCTGCTGCGGCGGGCGCATTGTGGGGGATGTGACCTCAGTTGTCGGGTTGGGTCAGGCTCTGTGGCAGTGCATTGTGGGTGATGTGACCTCAGATGGGCGGGGGTTGGGTTAGGATCTGTTGTGCAATGTGGGAGATGTGACCTCAGATGGGCGGGGGTGAGTCAGGCTCTGCTGTACATTGTGGGGATGTGACCTCAGATGGGCGGGGGTTGGGTCAGCGTCTGCTGCTGTGTGTTGAGGGGATGTGACCTCAGTTGTCGGGGGTTGGGTCAGGCTCCTCCGGAGTGCATTGTGGGAGATGTGACCTCGATGGGCTTGGTTTGGGTCAGGCTCTGTGGCGGTGCATTGTGGGGGATATGACCAGATGGGTGCGGGTTGGGTAAGGCTCTGCTTTGCTTTGTGGGGATCTGACGTCAGATGGGTGGGGGTTGGGTAAGTCTTTGCTTTGCATTGTGGGAGTTGTGACCTCAGATGGGGAAAGGTTGGGTTAGTCTCTGCTGCTGTGCATTGTGGGAGATGTGACATCAGATGGGTCGGGATTTTGTCAGGCTCTGTGGCGGTGCATTGTGGGGGATGTGACCTTAAATGGGCGGGGGTTGGGTCAAGTTCTGCTGTGGTGCATTTTGGGGGATGTGACCTCAGATGGTCGGAGGTAGGGTCAGGATCTGCTGTGCAGCATTGTGGTAGTTATGACCTCAGATGGGTGGGAGATGGGTCAGGATCTGCTGTGCAGCATTGTTGAGATGTGACCTCAATTGGGCGAGGGTTGGGTCAGGCTCTGCTGCGGTGCATGGTGGGGGTTAGGTCAGGCTCTGCGGCGGCACATTGTGGGGGATGTGACCTTAGATGGGCATGGGTTGGGTCAGGCTCTGCTGCGGCGGGCGCATTGTGGGGGATGTGACCTCAGTTGTCGGGTTGGGTCAGGCTCTGTGGCAGTGCATTGTGGGTGATGTGACCTCAGATGGGCGGGGGTTGGGTTAGGATCTGTTGTGCAATGTGGGAGATGTGACCTCAGATGGGCGGGGGTGAGTCAGGCTCTGCTGTACATTGTGGGGATGTGACCTCAGATGGGCGGGGGTTGGGTCAGCGTCTGCTGCTGTGTGTTGAGGGGATGTGACCTCAGTTGTCGGGGGTTGGGTCAGGCTCCTCCGGAGTGCATTGTGGGAGATGTGACCTCGATGGGCTTGGTTTGGGTCAGGCTCTGTGGCGGTGCATTGTGGGGGATATGACCAGATGGGTGCGGGTTGGGTAAGGCTCTGCTTTGCTTTGTGGGGATCTGACGTCAGATGGGTGGGGGTTGGGTAAGTCTTTGCTTTGCATTGTGGGAGTTGTGACCTCAGATGGGGAAAGGTTGGGTTAGTCTCTGCTGCTGTGCATTGTGGGAGTTGTGACCTCAGATGGGTGGGCGTTGGGTCAGGCTCTGCAGCAGGGAATTGTGGGAGATGTGACCTCAGATGGGCGGGAGTTGGGTTAGGGTCTGCTTTGCATTATCGGAGATGTGACCTCAGATGAGCAGGGGTTGAGACAGGATCTGCTGTGCATTGTAGGGGATGTGACTTCAGATGGGCGGGGGTTGGGTCAGGCTCTGCTGCTGTGTATTTTAGGGATGTGACCTCCGTTGTCGGGGGTTGGGTCAGTCTCAGCCCTGTGCATTGTGGGAGATGTGACCTCAGATTGGCGGGGGTTGGGTCAGGCTCTGCGGCAGTGCATTGTGGAGGTTGTGACCTCAGATGGGTGGGGGTTGGGTCAGGATCTGCTGTGCATTGTTGGGGATGTGACCTTAAATGGGCGGGGGTTGGGTCAGGTTCTGCTGCTTTGCATTGTCGGGGATGTGACCTCAGATGGTCGGAGGTTGGGTCAGGATCTGCGGTGGTGCATTGTGGGAGGTGTGACCTCAGATGGGCGGAGGTTGGGTCAGGATCTACTGTGGTTCATTGTGGTAGTTGTGACCTCAGATAGGTGGGAGATGGGTCAGGATCTGCTGCTGTGCATTGTTGGGATGTGACCTCAATTGGGCGAGGGTTGGGTCAGGCTCTGCTGCGGTGCATGGTGGAGGTTAGGTCAGGCTCTGCGGCGGCGCATTGTGGGGGATGTGACCTCAGATGGGTGGGAGTTGGGTCAGGCTCTGCTGCGGCGCATGGTGGGGGTTAGGTCAGGCTCTGCGGCGCATTGTGGGGGATGTGACCCCAGATGGGCAGGGGTTGGGTCAGGCTCTGCTGCAATGCATTATGGGAGGTGTGACCTTAGATGGGCAGGGGTTGGGTCAGGATCTGCTGTGGTGCATTTTAGGAGGTGTGACCTCAGATGGGCAGGGGTTGGGTCAGGATCTGCTGTGGTGCATTTTAGGAGGTGTGACCTCAGATGGGCAGGGGTTTGGGTCAGGATCTGCTGTGGTGCATTTTAGGAGGTGTGACCTCAGATGGGCAGGGGTTGGGTCAGGATCTGCTGTAGTGCATTTTAGGAGGTGTGACCTCAGATGGGCAGGGGTTGGGTCAGGATCTGCTGTGGTGCATTTTAGGAGGTGTGACCTCAGATGGGCAGGGGTTGGGTCAGGATCTGCTGTGGTGCATTTTAGGAGGTGTGACCTCAGATGGGCAGGGGTTGGGTCAGGATCTGCTGTGGTGCATTTTAGGAGGTGTGACCTCAGATGGGCAGGGGTTGGGTCAGGATCTGCTGTGGTGCATTTTAGGAGGTGTGACCTCAGATGGGCAGGGGTTGGGTCAGGATCTGCTGTAGTGCATTTTAGGAGGTGTGACCTCAGATGGGCAGGGGTTGGGTCAGGATCTGCTGTGGTGCATTTTAGGAGGTGTGACCTCAGATGGGCAGGGGTTGGGTCAGGATCTGCTGTGGTGCATTTTAGGAGGTGTGACCTCAGATGGGCAGGGGTTGGGTCAGGATCTGCTGTGGTGCATTTTAGGAGGTGTGACCTCAGATGGGCAGGGGTTGGGTCCGGATCTGCTGTAGTGCATTTTAGGAGGTGTGACCTCAGATGGGCAGGGGTTGGGTCAGGATCTGCTGTAGTGCATTTTAGGAGGTGTGACCTCAGATGGGCAGGGGTTGGGTCAGGATCTGCTGTGGTGCATTTTAGGAGGTGTGACCTCAGATGGGCAGGGGTTGGGTCAGGATCTGCTGTGGTGCATTTTAGGAGGTGTGACCTCAGATGGGCAGGGGTTGGGTCAGGATCTGCTGTAGTTAATTGTGGGAGTTTGAGTGCAGCCATTGATCTATTTGCTATATGACTTTTTTTGGTTATGCACCAGTTCAGATTATATTGTTGTTCAGTCAGTTTTCTTATACTTAGTATATACTATTTTTTCTGACTTGAACGCCTCGCCCTTCACCATGCTGTGATTTTAATTACATCCATACACAGTTGGTTCTGAGCTTCCTATAAATGCAGGCTTTACCATGTTATTAGCCATAGGTAAGTGTTCACACTAGGCAGTCAGCTCAGTTACCCATCCGATCTGAGATCACCTTGACGTTTGGTGGATGGGCTCACAACGTTTGGCCAAATCTTGTGCTAAGAATCTCATGTGTTTTTTCATATATTTCCCTAGCCATTATGCTATTCACATTTCATATATTACACATTTCCTTGTCTTAGCACAGTAAATTTTGAGTGCAGCCATTGATCTATTTGCTAATTGTGGGAGTTGTGACCTCAAATGAGCTGGGGTTGGGTCAGTATCTGCTGTGGTGCATTGTGGGTGATGTGACCTCAGATGGGCGGGGGTTTGGTTAGATTTTGCTACTATGCATTGTGGGGGATGTGACGCCAGATGGGTGGGGGTTGGGTAAGGCTCTGCTTTGCATTGTGGGGAAGTGACCTCAGATGGGTGGGGGTTGGGTCAGGCTCTGCTGCTGTGAATTGTGGGATAATAGAAACCAACCACCAGAGCTATAGACCTAATTCCAAGAAGAAAGTGGCACGAACATACGTATTATCAAATATACATTTTTACCTCATAGGTTCTTTGACCACATACACCCCTACTATATATATTTTTTATATATTAATTTTTATATCTTATATATATTTTTTTCGCACTTGTGGCACACACTCCTTTATTTTTTATTGGTTTTTAATAGGATTCCTGAGATTAACCCTTCCTTTCATGGCGTACCTTATACCTATTTAGGTTTTTATATATACTGGTCATTTTATGTATTATATGTTTTATATTCTCCAAACATGTGCACATGTAATATGTTGTTACCATTACAAATAAAATAAAGTAATATTTTGATAATACGTATGTCCGTGCCACTGTCTCCTTGGAATTAGGTCTATAGCTCTGGTGGTTGGTTTCTATTGTTCATGCGAGTGGTTTCCACTCACCTGATTTGTTTTCACTGGGATTCACTAATTTATAATACATTTATATTAAATGGTATAGAAATTCATTTGTCCTGTTTAGTGTTAACAAATTCTTTGCCTGTGAATTGTGGGAGTTGTGACCTCAGATGGGCTGGGGTTGGGTCAGGCTCTGCTGTGGTGCATTGTGGGTGAGTTGTGACCTCAGATGGGCGGGGGTTGGGTCAGGCTCTGCTGTGCATTATGGGAGTTGTGACCTCAGATGGGCTGGGGTTGGGTCAGGCTCTGCTGTGCATTATGGGAGTTGTGACCTCAGATGGGCTGGGGTTGGGTCAGGCTCTGCTGTGCATTATGGGAGTTGTGACCTCAGATGGGCGGGGGTTGGGTCAGGCTCTGCTGTGCATTATGGGAGTTGTGACCTCAGATGGGCTGGGGTTGGGTCAGGCTCTGCTGTGCATTATGGGAGTTGTGACCTCGGATGGGCGGGGGGTTGAGTCAGGCTCTGCTGTGCATTATGGGAGTTGTGACCTCAGATGGGCGGGGGTTGGGTCAGGCTCTGCTGTGCATTATGGGAGTTGTGACCTCAGATGGGCGGGGGTTGGGTCAGGCTCTGCTGTGCATTATGGGAGTTGTGACCTCAGATGGGCTGGGGTTGGGTCAGGCTCTGCTGTGCATTATGGGAGTTGTGACCTCGGATGGGCGGGGGGTTGAGTCAGGCTCTGCTGTGCATTATGGGAGTTGTGACCTCAGATGGGCGGGGGTTGGGTCAGGCTCTGCTGTGCATTATGGGAGTTGTGACCTCAGATGGGTGGGGGTTGGGTCAGGCTCTGCTGTGCATTATGGGAGTTGTAACCTCGGATGGGCGGGGGTTGGGTCAGGATCTGCTGTGCATTGTAGAGGATGTGACCTCAGTTGGGCGGGGGTTGGGTCAGGATTTGCTGCTTTGCATTGTGGGGATGTGACCTCATTTGGGCGAGGGTTGGGTCAGGCTCTGCTGCTGTGCATTTTGGGGATGTGACCTCAGTTGTCAGAGGTTGGGTCAGTCTCTGTGGCCGTGCACTTTTGGGTTATGGTCTGCTGTGCAATGTGGGAGTTCTGACCTCAGATGGGCGGTGGTTGAGTCACGCTTTGCTGTTGGGCATTGTGGGTGATCTGTTCTCTGATGGGTGGGGGTTGGGTTAGGGGCTTCTGTGCATTGTGGGAGTTGTGATCTCAAATGGGTGGGGGTTGGGTCAGGCTCTGCTGCTGTGCCTTGTGGGAATTTGACCTTAGTTGTCGAGGGTTGGGTCAGGCTTTGCCAGGGTGCATTGTGGGGGATGTGACCTCAGATGGGCGGGGGTTGGGTCAGGCTCCGCTGTGGTGCATTCTGGGAGTTGTGACCTTAGATGGGAGGGGGTTGGGTCAGGCTCTGCCGCTGCATTGTGAGGGATGTGACCTCAGTTGTTGGGGGTTGGGTCAGGCTCTGCGGCAGTGCATTGTGGGAGATGTGACTTCAGATGGGTGGGGGTTGAGTCAAGAACTACTTTGCATTGTTGGGGATGTGACCTCCGGCGAGGGTTGGGCCAGGCTCTGATGCTGTGCTTTTTGGGGATGTCACCTCAGTAGTCGGGGTTTTGGTCATGCTCTGTGGCGGAGCATTGTGGAGGATGTGAGCTCAGATGAGCGGGGGTTGGGTCAGTCTCCGCTGTGGTGCAATGTGGGAGTTGTGACCTCAAATGGGCAGGGGTTGGGTCAGGCTCTGCTTTGCATTGTGAGGGATGTGACCTCAGCGGGGCGGTGGTTTGGTCAATTTCTGCGGCAGTGCATTGTGGGGGATGTGACCTCAAAAGGGCGGGGGTTGGGTCAAGATCTGCAATGGCGCATTGTGGGAGTTGTGACCTCAGATGGACCGGGGTTGGGTCAGGCTCTGCGGCGGTGCATTGTGGGGATGTGAGCTCAGATGGGTGGGGATTGGGTCAGGATCTGCTGCTGTGCATTGTGGGAGATGTGACCTCAGATGGGCGGGGGTTGGATCGGGATCTGATGTGATGCATTGTGGGAGTTGTGATTTCAGATGGGCGGGGGTTGGCTCAGTATCTGCTGTGGTGTATTGTGGGAGATGTGACCCAAATGGGCAGGGGTTGGGTCAGGCTCTGCTTTGCATTGTGGGGATGTGACCTCAGATGTGCAAGTGTTGGGTCAGGCTCTGCTGCAGTGCATTGTGGGGGATGTGACCTCAGAAGGATGGGGGTTGGTTCAGGTTCTGCTGTGCATTGTGGGGGATGTGACCTCAGATGGGCGGGGTTTGGGTCAGGATTTGCAGTGGTGCATTGTGGGGTATGTGACCTTAGATGGCGGGGGTTGGGTAAGGCTTTGCTGTGTTGAATTGTGGTGGATGTGACCTCAGATGAGCGGGGGTTGGTTCAGGCTGTGCTGTGCATTGTGGGGGATGTGACCTCAGATGGGTTGGGGTTGGGTCAGGATCTGCAGTGGTGCATTGTGGGAGATGTGACCTCAGATGGGCGGGGGTTGGAACAGGATCTGATGTGATGCATTGTGGGAGTTGTGATTTCAGATGGGCAGGGGTTGCCTCAGTATCTGCTGTGGTGCATTGTGGGAGATGTGACCTCAAATGGGCACGGGTTGGGTCAGGCTCTGCTTTGCATTGTGGGGGATGTGACCTCAGATGGGCGCGGGTTGGGTCAGGCTCTGCTGCAGTGCATTGTGGGGGATGTGACCTCAGATGGGTGGGGGTTTGGTCAGTTTCTGCGGCGGTGCATTGTGTGGGATGTGACCTTTGAAGGGTGGTGGTTGGTTCAGGTTCTGCTGTGCATTGTGGAGGATGTGACCTCAGAGGGGCGGGGGTTGGGTCAGGATCTGATGTGGTGCATTGTGGGATTTGTGATGTCAGATTGGCGGGGGTTTGGTCAGTTTCTGCTGTGGTGCATTGTGGGAGATGTGACCTCAAATGGGCAGGGGTTGGGTCAGGCTCTGCTTTGCATTGTGGGGGATGTGACATTAGATGGGTATGGGTTGGGTCAGGCTCTGCTGCAGTGCATTGTGGGGGATGTGACCTCAGCTGGGCGGTGGTTTGGTCAGTTTCTGAGGCAGTGCATTGTGGGGGATGTGACCTCAGAAGGGTGGGGGTTGGGTCAAGATCTGCAATGGCGCATTGTGGGAGTTGTGACCTCAGATGGACCGGGGTTGGGTCAGGCTCTGCGACGGTGCATTGTGGGAGATGTGACCTTAAATGGGCGGGGGTTGGGTCAGGTTCTGCTGCTGTGCATTGTGGGAGATGTGACCTCAGATGGGTGGGGGTTGGATCAGGTTCTGATGTGATGCATTGTGGGAGTTGTGATTTCAGATAGGCGGGGGTTGGCTCAGTATCTGCTGTGGTGCATTGTGGGAGATGTGACCTCAAATGGGCAGGGGTTGGGTAAGGCTCTGCTTTGCATTGTGGGGATGTGACCTCAGATGGGCGGGGGTTGGGTCAGGCTCTGCTGCAGTGCATTGTGGGGGATGTGACCTCAGATGGGTGGGGGTTTGGTCAGTTTCTGCGGCTGTGCATTGTGGGGGATGTGACCTCAGAAGGGTGGGGGTTGGTTCAGGCTGTGCTGTGAATTGTGGGAGATGTGACCTCAGATGGGCAGGGGTTGGGTCAAGATCTGCAATGGCGCATTGTGGGAGTTGTGACCTCAGATGGACCGGGGTTGGGTCAGGCTCTGCGGCGGTGCATTGTGGGGATGTGAGCTCAGATGGGTGGGGATTGGGTCAGGATCTGCTGCTGTGCATTGTGGGAGATGTGACCTCAGATGGGCGGGGGTTGGATCAGGATCTGATGTGATGCATTGTGGGAGTTGTGATTTCAGATGGGCGGGTGTTGGCTCAGTATCTGCTGTGGTGCATTGTGGGAGATGTGACCTCAAATGGGCAGGGGTTGGGTCAGGCTCTGCTTTGCATTGTGGGGGATGTGACCTTAGATGGGCGGGGGTTTGGTCAGTTTCTGCGGCGGTGCATTGTGGGGGATGTTACCTCTGAAGGGTGGGGGTTGGTTCAGGTTCTGCTGTGCATTGTGGGAGATGTGACCTCAGATGGGCGGGGTTTGGGTCAGGATCTGCAGTGGTGCATTGTGGGGTTTGTGACCTTAGATGGGCGTGGGTTGGGTAAGGCTCTGCTGTGGTGCATTTTGGGGGATGTGACCTCAGATGGGCGGGGGTTGGTTCAGGCTCTGTGGCTGTGTATTGTTCGGGATGTGACCTATGATGGGCGTGGGTTGTGTCAGGAACTGCTGTGGTTCATTGTGGGAATTGTGATCTCAAATGGTTTGGGGTTGGGTTAGGATCTGCTGTGGTGCATTGTGGGGGATGTGACCTCAGATGGGCTGCGGTGTATTGTGGGGGATGTTACCACAGATGGGCGGAGGTTGTGTCACGGTTCACGGGGAGGATACCCTTATCTTCCCCACTACTCACACCAATTTGTTATGAACCAGGATTGTTTGCTTGCTCCTGGTTCCTTTCTAAAGTGGATTTATCTATATCCTACTACCCTCAGGTCAGACTGGGTATTGCACCTAGGATAATTAGTCGCCAGACAGGCTGCCTTACTTTGTACTGGCTAATGGGCACACAGCAGCGAGGGCGATATAACTATTCCCACTCAGGCGTGAACAATAATTATCAATGCCGCTAGTTGCTACAACGCCTCCCAAACGCACAGGACAAATCTGCTACCATCAGCTCCGATTTCTTAATTATTAACGGGTCTGGAACCAACCCCAATTAGTAGCGTAATTCACTTCAGAGGATGTGACAGTTCGTTACAGAGCAAGGGAAGACAAAGCTAGTAATTTTATATATTTTACTCCAAAAAAAGGCAGGCAGTGTTTACAGAAGTATAAAAAGATATTATAAAGAAGACAAGTATCATATGTACAGTACAATTACAAATAAAATGGGATTAAAGTTGAAAAAACACTTACATTTCGTTCAGATAATTTCATCTCACGGCTGACCATGTGCTCAGGGGACACATCAAGATGCATTACACCCCTGTCTCGCAGGTAGACCCCGGACAAAGATGCTCAAGACTGATGTCTCACTTATCCCAGCCTAAAACCAAGGCATTCCCCCTGTGCTGACCTCACTCAGAGGCTGAATTCTCCCTTTTCTTAGAGTTATGACAAACCATTTCTATAGACTCGCTGTATGAACCTCATATGAGAACGACACAATGATCAGAATGTTCACCACGTCAGGGGAGTTCTCTTAAAGGGAACCTGTCACCTGAATTTGGCGGGACCTTTTTTCGGTCCGATGGGTGGTGTTTTCGGGTGTTTTATTCACCCCTTCCTTTCCCGCTGGCAGCACGCTGGCCGCAATATTGGCTTGAAGTTGATTCGCTATCCTCCGTAGAACACGCGAGCGCAAGGCAATCTTGCTTTGCGCACGCGCAGTATGCTTTGCCCAACTGCGGGCAAAGCCGAAAAGCATTAGTGCGCATGCGCCGGCGCACTATGTCCCGGAAGTATTTTGCTGTGTTCCGGGACATAGTGCGCCGGAATCAACTTCAAGCCAATATTGCGGCCAGCGTGCAGCCAGCGGGAAAGGAAGGGATGAATAACACACCCGAAAACACCGCCCATCGGACCGAAAAAAGGTCCCGACAAATTCAGGTGACAGGTTCCCTTTAAGTATAAACACGGCGTAGATACATGACCCGCTTACGGAGAAATCCGATCCTTGCAACTCGTTGGGTTTAGCTCCTAGCGACTTCAGTGAGCTATAGATCTCTCGATGTACATCCAGAATATATAATCCTTATATCTGTAGCCCAGATTAGCTCCAGTATACATAACTTTGAAAGAACAATAGAGTCTCATGCATTTTCTGTACCAGTTTGGACTGGTATTAGGCGGGAGGGGGGAATGAGGGGTTTAAGGACAGCCTGGCTCTCGCAGCACAGAGCTATAAAAATTCGTCAGTGAATGTGCTGGCTGGTGTCACATTACTAGGAGATAGCAGGGAGGAGGGAGTTGCCTGCAGGCTAAGGCTACGTTCACATTTGCGGCCTGCGCCGCAGCGTCGGGCGCCGCAGCGTCGCCGCATGCGTCATGCGCCCCTATATTTAACATGGGGGCGCATGGACATGCGTCGCACTTGCGTTTTGCGCCGCATGCGTCGCTGCGGCGCCCACGTCCGGGCGCAGAGGACGCAGCAAGTTGCATTTTTGCTGCGTCCAAAATCAATTAAAAAAATGACGCATGCGGCGCAAAACGCAGCGTTGTGCATGCGTTTTGCTGCGTTTTTGTTTGCGTTGTGCGCTGCGGCGCCGACGCTGCGGCGCACAACGCAAATGTGAACGTAGCCTAAGAGAGCAGAGCTTTCTAGGCAGAGTAAAGAGGGTGGGTCGGAAAAGCCCACAGCGTGCTTCTGAAAACCATGGACCTCTTAGGTATAAACTCAAAACATGGCATATTCATATCGTGACAGGTTCGGTCAGGCTCTGTGGCGGTACATTGTGGGGATGTTACCTCAAATGGGCTGTGGTGTATTGTGGGGGTTGTGACCTCAGATGGGCAGGGCTTGAGTCAGGGTCTGCTGTGTAGTGAGAGGATGTGACCTCAGATGGGCGAGGATTGGGTCAGGGACTGCTTCTGTGCATTGACGGGATGTGACCTCAGATGGGCGGGGGTTGGGTCAAACTGCTGCGGTGCATCGTGTGAGACGTGCCGGTCGGGTTGTATAATTTATGAATCATGTGACCTCGGTTTCCTTTCAGCTGCGCCTCCGCTGGGGTATGGAGAGGAGGGCGGAACATGCAGATTGCGCACCGACACTGCTGCCTCTGCAGGAGCTCATTCAGTTGTCACAACCAGTGAAAATGGAGGAGGAAGAGGAGGATGAGCGTCCGGCGGCTCCTGCCCGGATGGAGCAGAGCACACAGACAGAGGTATCTCCCAGGCCTGCGGTGCTAATATTGGGTGTGTATTGTCTGTAGTCTCTGTTATCAGCCATGTTGTCTTTTTTCCTTGATCACAGAACAAGAGGCCCAGCCGGCGACAGCAGGAGATGCTACGGGAGCTCAAGAGGTTCCGCAGGAGTGCGGCTCAGGCGCAACATGAGCGGGATCTTATGAGGGCCGCCTTGGACCAGATGGGCCAAGAGATGAAGGAGCTGAAGGAGATGGTGGCCTCGCTCTGCTCTCCCCCCGGCTACCGCTCTTCAGCCCAGCCGTCCGCCATCTTGGTGCAGAACTCCTGTCCGGTGTGGAGCCGGCCCATGGAGGACCGACACTCCACCGAGTCCAGCCGGGCGTCTCCGGAGAGCAGCCTGCAGTGCGGATACGGCTACCCACTGGAGGCCATTACTGAGCAGAGCCGCGAGCAGGTGTCCTGGATGTACGAGAATCCCCTCCACGACGAGGACGACATGTTGCCCACCACCACCATCAAACGTGAGGAGGAAGAGGAAGATGAGGATGAGGAGCTCAGCTTGTCCCCCGGGGCCGGATACTACACCCAGTATGACTCCTGCAGGATCGGGGAGCGGCTCCCTAACATCCCCCTGCAGCCGCTCAGCGCAGAGATGGAGTGGGGCCTCCTGAGCCAGAGTGCGGGGAAGCCGGGGAGGTTCGCGGCCCTGGTCTTCCGGGCCCTGGTCCCCTTTGACATCTACAAGGGTTGGGTAAACAGAGTGAACCTGGACGGCCTAAGAGGGCGACAGGGGATCCCGCTGAACGTGAAGAGGCGGGTGATGGCAGTGGTGGAGCGTCACTTCATGCTGCGCAAGGTGGATCACAGCGAGATCCGCAACAGACTGAACGAACAGCTGCGCACCCGGCGCAAGAGCGACAAACTCACCCAACCTGGACAGCCCTAAATACAGGTAGCAACCACAGACCAGGGGCCGGGGTGAGTACAGAGCTACCTGAAATACAGCCCTCCACAGGTAGCAGCCGCTGATCAGGGGCCGGGGCGAGTACAGAGCTACCCAAAATACAGCCCCTCCACAGGTAGCAGCCGCAGACCAGGGGCCGGGGCAAGTACAGAGCTACCCAAAATACAGCCCCTCCACAGGTAGCAGCCGCAGACCAGGGGCCGGGGCGAGTACAGAGCTACCCAAAATACAGCCCCTCCACAGGTAACAGCCACGGATCAGGAGCCAGGGAGAGTACAGAGCTACCCGAAATACAGCCCCTCCACAGGTAACAGCCACGGATCAGGGGCCAGGGAGAGCGCAGAGCTACCCGAAATACAGCCCCTCCACAGGTAGCAGCCACGGATCAGGGGCCGGGGCGAGTACAGAGCTACCCGAAATATAGCCCCTCCACAGGTAGCAGCCGCGGATCAGAGGCCGGGGCGAGTACGGAGCTACCTGAAATACAGCCCCTCCACAGGTAGCCCCTGCAGACCAGGGGCCGGGGCGAGTACAGAGCTACCTGAAATACAGCCCCTCCACAGGTAGCAGCCACGGATCAGGGGCCGGGGCGAGTACAGAGCTACCCAAAATACAGCCCCTCCACAGGTAGCAGCCGCAGACCAGGGGCCGGGGTGAGTACAGAGCTACCCGAAATACAGCCCCTCCACAGGTAGCAGCCACGAATCAGGGGCCGGGGCGAGTACAGAGCTACCCGAAATACAGCCCCTCCACAGGTAGCAGCCGCGGATCAGGGGCCGGGGCGAGTACAGAGCTACCCGAAATACAGCCCCTCCACAGGTAGCAGCCGCGGATCGGGTCGGGGAGAGCGCGGAGCTACCCAAAATACAGCCCCTCCACAGGTAGCAGCCGCGGACCAGGGGCCGGGGCGAGTACAGAGCTACCCAAAATACAGCCCCTCCACAGGTAGCAGCCGCAGACCAGGGGCCGGGGCGAGTACAGATCTATCCGAAATACAGGCCCTCCACAGGTAGCAGCCGCGGATCAGGGGCCGGGGCGAGTACAGAGCTACCCGAAATACAGCCCCTCCACAGGTAGCAGCCGCGGATCAGGGGCCGGGGCGAGTACAGATCTATCCGAAATACAGGCCCTCCACAGGTAGCAGCCGCGGATCAGGGGCCGGGGCGAGTACAGAGCTACCCGAAATACAGCCCCTCCACAGGTAGCAGCCGCGGATCGGGCCGGGGCGAGTACAGATCTATCCGAAATACAGGCCCTCCACAGGTAGCAGCCGCCGATCAGGGGCCGGGGCGAGTACAGAGCTATCCGAAATACAGCCCCTCCACAGGTAGCAGCCGCCGATCAGGGGCCGGGGCGAGTACAGAGCTAGCACTCTACGGGATCCCATGTATGATACAACACGAGCAGCCTTCTGACGTACAATGCAGCACCACACGCGGGAGAGGTCGGTGCTCGCTGGACGACCTCCACAAAGCCTTCAGTCATCACATCCTGCGCGTCTTATGTACATGCAGTATCTCGTGGTCATGTTCCTGGAGAGGGCGGGCGATGTGTGGGGCGCTGACCCTTCAGACTTCTGATATAGACAGGTGTAAGAGTTGCTCCAGCCTCGGTGACCAGCACGGTACAGTCACTATATGCAATAATGTGGTGACTGGAAGCCTCACCAGAGACTGCCCCTACATATAGCACAGACTTGTTCAGTAGAAAGACTGGGAAGCCGACTGACAGCCTATATGGACACTGCAATGGCAGCTGTCGGTGGCTGTCACCCTGCGTGGATGCTGGAGTCTGGAGGGATCCTCTTGTCAGATCACTTGTTACATGTTTTATTACATTTTTATTTTGCGTCTTTCTGTATAAAATAAAAGATGTCATGATGCAGTTCACACATCGGCCACTAGATGTCCACTTCAGCCTGATGAAATGACAGCGGCTCACTTTACAGCTTGTGGAAGAGGTGAATGTTGGGTAGTTATCCTGTAAATCATCACCACAATGTGATGCCTGGTCCCAGTCTGTGGCTTATGCGCTCACTGTATGTATATCACTCTTGAAAAGGCGGTGGTGTAATGAGGAGTCATGTGAGCGCTGATGATCTGTTGAGTCATCTAGTCATGATGGAGTCATGTGGGCGGTGCTAGTGTGTGGAGGAGTCATGTGGGCAGAGCTGGTGTGATGAGTAGTCATGTGGGTGGTGCTGGTGTGATGTGATAAGTCATATGGGTGGTGTTGGGGTGAGGAGGCATGTGGGCGGTTCTGGTGGGATGAAGTATTATGTGGGCTGTCCTTGTGTGGTGAGGAGTTATGTGGGTAGTAGTGATGAGTGAGTGTACTCGTTGCTCGGGTTTTCCCACGCTCGGGTGACCTCCGAATATTTATGACTGCTCGGAGATTTAGTTTTCATCACGGCAGCTGAGTGATTTACAGCTAGTAGCCAGGCTGAGGACATGTATGGAAAACCCCCCAGGAAGAAGCTGTATGCGAAACGCGCGTCGGGGACCTACACTACCTGACTAGGTCGTTTATCCTTTTCATACTTCTGCTAATTTAAACTGATCTCCTGCCTTTGCCTGTGGAGGCCACTATTAATGTTATATTAGAGGTGTTCTACACTATAAGGCCGGCCTCACACTCAGCATATGTAAATACGGTCCGTTTTTTACGGCCGTAATACGCAGAAAAGTCCCCAAAATAGTGGTCCGTATGTCATCCGTAGGCAGGGTGTGTCAGCGTATTTTGCGCATGGCATTCTCCGTATGTAATCCGTATGGCGATATTTTCTCGCAGGCTTGCAAAACCGACATCTAATGGATTTATGTGCTCAAATGTTCGTTAAAACATATATACAGTATATATATATATATATATATATATATATATATATATATATATATATATATATATATATATATGTCATTGAGACACATACAGTGCCTACAAGTAGTATTCAACCCCCTGCAGATTTAGCAGGTTTAATAAGATGCAAATAAGTTAGAGCCTTCAAACTTCAAACAAGAGCAGGATTTATTAACAGATGCATAAATCTTACAAACCAAAAAGTTTTGTTGCTCAGTTAAATTTTTATAAATTTTAAACATAAAAGTGTGGGTAAATTATTATTCAACCCCTAGGTTTAATATTTTGTGGAATAACCTTTGTTTGCAATTACAGCTAATAATCGTCTTTACTAAGACCTGATCAGGCAGGCACAGGTCTCTGGAGTTATCTTGGCCCACTCCTCCATGCAGATCTTCTCCAAGTTATCTAGGTTCTTTGGGTGTCTCATGTGGACTTTAATCTTGAGCTCCTTCCACAAGTTTTCAATTGGGTTAAGGTCAGGAGACTGACTAGGCCACTGCAACACCTTGATTTTTTGCCTCTTGAACCAGGCCTTGGTTTTCTTGGCTGTGTGCTTTAGGTCGTTGTCTTGTTGGAAGATGAAATGACGACCCATCTTAAGATCCTTGATGGAGGAGCGGAGGTTCTTGGCCAAAATCTCCAGGTAGGCCGTGCTATCCATCTTCCCATGGATGCGGACCAGATGGCCAGGCCCCTTGGCTGAGAAACAGCCCCACAGCATGATGCTGCCACAACCATGCTTGACTGTAGGGATGGTATTCTTGGGGTCGTATGCAGTGCCATCCAGTCTCCAAACGTCACGTGTGTGGTTGGCACCAAAGATCTCGATCTTGGTCTCATCAGACCAGAGAACCTTGAACCAGTCAGTCTCAGAGTCCTCCAAGTGATCATGAGCAAACTGTAGACGAGCCTTGACATGACGCTTTGAAAGTAAAGGTACCTTACGGGCTCGTCTGGAACGGAGATCATTGCGGTGGAGTACGTTACTTATGGTATTGACTGAAACCAATGTCCCCACTGCCATGAGATCTTCCCGGAGCTCCTTGTTGTCCTTGGGTTAGCCTTGACTCTTCGGACAAGCCTGGCCTCGGCACGGGAGGAAACTTTCAAAGGCTGTCCAGGCCGTGGAAGGCTAACAGTAGTTCCATAAGCCTTCCACTTCCGGATGATGCTCCCAACAGTGGAGTCAGGTAGGCCCAACTCCTTGGAAAGGGTTTTGTACCCCTTGCCAGCCTTGTGACCCTCCATGATCTTGTCTCTGATGGCCTTGGAATGCTCCTTTGTCTTTCCCATGTTGACCATGTATGAGTGCTGTTCACAAGTTTGGGGAGGGTCTTAAATAGTCAGAAAAGGCTGGAAAAAGAGATAATTAATCCAAACATGTGAAGCTCATTGTTCTTTGTGCCTGAACTACTTCTTAATACTTTAGGGGAACCAAACAGAATTCTGGTGGGTTGAGGGGTTGAATAATAAATGACCCTCTGAAAAGACTTTTCACAATTTTATAAAAAAATAAACAAAGAAATAACATTCTTTTTTGCTGCAGTGCATTTCACACTTCCAGGCTGATCTACAGTCCAAATGTCACAATGCCAAGTTAGTTCCAAATGTGTAAACCTGCTAAATCTGCAGGGGGTTGAATACTACTTGTAGGCACTGTATGTATATATATTCTGTATTCATATTTAATTCAGCGCGATATATGTGAAAAGCCAGTAATTCAATTGCCGGCTTTTCATTTCTCCTTCCCAAACCCGACAGGATATGAGGCATGGTTTACATACAGTAAACCATCTCATCCCTTTTTTTTGCATATTCCACACTACTAATGTTAGTAGTGTGTATGTGCAAAATTTGGGCGCTGTAGCTGCTAAAATAAACGGTTAAATGGCGGAAAAAAATTGGCGTGGGCTCCCGCGCAATTTTCTCCGCCAGAGTGGTAAAGCCAGTGACTGAGGGCAGATATTAATAGCCAGGAGAGGGTCCATGGTTATTGGCCCCCCTGGCTACAAACATCTGCCCCCAGCCCCCCCAGTAAAAGGCACATCTGGAAGATGCGCCTATTCTGGCACTTAGCCACTCTCTTCCCACTCCCGTGTAGCGGTGGGATATGGGGTAATGAAGGGTTAATGTCACCTTGCTATTGTAAGGTGACATTAAGCCAGATTAATAATGGAGAAGCGTCAATTATGTCACCTATCCATTATTAATCCAATTGTATGAAAGGGTTAAAAAAACACACATTATTAAAAAGTATTTTAATGAAATAAACACACAGGTTGTTTTAATATTTTATTGCTCTCTCAATCCACCTGAAGACCCTCGCTCTGCAAAATAATAAACCAACAATATACATACCCTCTGATGAACTGTCACGTCCCACGAAGTAAATCCATCTGAAGGGGTTAAATCATTTTACAGGCAGGAGCTGTGCTAAAGCACTCGCTCGTGCCTGTAAACCCCGGGTGCTGAAAGGAAAGCTGGGTGATCTGTAGTTACCTTGAGTTGCGGTGATGCGCCCTCTGCTGGATGTCCTCATGAACTGGAGCCTTGGAAAAGTTCCCACGCTCGAGTTCATATGAGGACATATTGAGTCGCGGTGAGGCGCCCTCTGCTGTATGTCCTCATATGAACTCGAGCGTGGGAACTTTTCCAAGGCTCCAGTTCATGAGGACATCCAGCAGAGGGCGCATCACCGCAACTCAAGGTAACTACAGATCACCCAGCTTTCCTTTCAGCACCCGGGGTTTACAGGCACGAGCGAGTGCTTTAGCACAGCTCCTGCCTGTAAAATGATTTAACCCCTTCAGATGGATTTACTTCGTGGGACGTGACAGTTCATCAGAGGGTATGTATATTGTTGGTTTATTATTTTGCAGAGCGAGGGTCTTCAGGTGGATTGAGAGAGCAATAAAATATTAAAACAACCTGTGTGTTTATTTCATTAAAATACTTTTTAATAATGTGTGTGTGTTTTTTTAACCCTTTCATACAATTGGATTAATAATGGATAGGTGACATAATTGACGCCTCTCCATTATTAATCTGGCTTGATGTCACCTTACAATAGCAAGGTGACATTAACCCTTCATTACCCCATATCCCACCGCTACTCGGGAGTGGGAAGAGAGAGGCCAAGTGCCAGAATAGGCGCATCTTCCAGATGTGCCTTTTCTGGGGTGGCTGGGGGCAGATGTTTGTAGCCAGGGGGGCCAATAACCATGGACCCTCTCCTGGCTATTAATATCTGCCCTCAGTCACTGGCTTTACCACTCTGGCGGAGAAAATTGCGTGGGAGCCCACGCCAGTTATTTCTGCCATTTAACCCTTTATTTTAGCAGCTACAGCGCCCAAATTTTGCACATACACACTACTAACATTAGCAGTGTGGAATATGCCAAAAAAAAGGGGATATGAGATGGTTTACTGTATGTAATCATGTCTCATATCCTGTCGGGTTTAGGCAGGAGAAATGAAAAGCCGGCAATTGAATAAGCGGCTTTTCTCTAACACCGCTGCGTATTTCTCGCAAGTCACACTGCTGGTCCGTGTGGAATCCGTATTTTTCTCGCCCCCATAGACTTTCATGGCGATTTTTTTTGCGCAATACGGTGACAAACGCAGCATGCTGCGATTTTCTACGGCCGTGCAAGACCGTATATTACAAATGCGTTGTATACGGCTGATAGGAGCTGGGACATAGAGATTCATTGGGCCGTGTGTAATGCGTATTTTACGGACGTAGTTTATGCGCTCATACGTCCGTAAAACTCGCTAGTGTGAGGCCAGCCAAAATTTGTTTTTTTCTGGGATAAATGTGCAATATGTACGTTGTGGTAGCCCCCGTATGAGCACTATGCACTTTATTTGATTATTGTATTTACAAAAATCTTCTTGATTTAATATATTTGCACATTGCTTTAACCTGTATAAGGCAATAACCACCGGTATTGGGAAACTGTTTGTTTTTGCTACAAGGAGATACATGTCCCCTGATATGGTTACATATGTGCATTACAATGATTGTACAAAACTTTAAACATCTGTGATATTTGGGTGACATATTTATGTGACCCTTTGGGAATATGTTTATGGGAGGAGTGTGGGCTGCCACGGACCACTTGTTGGACAGGGAGAGGTTACTTATTCCCACACAATAAGGCTCACACATGTAACTATTGTATATGGTATCTGAGTGGTATGAGAGGTTATTGATGGAGACACTGATGTAATACATTGGGGTACGCAACCTAATTGGGCGGTTGTATTTTTGTATTTGTATCTTCATTTTTTACATAAAAAATTCTTTTATTATTTGGTTAATCGTAAATAAAGTGATCTAAATGTTACTACAGGCATATGCTTCCTTTTTTTCTGCTCGGATTGAGTATTGGTATGGGAAGCGCCATTGTTTAAGCCTTGTGCATATAGGTGTATCATGAGTACATGTGGGGGTTGCCTGGTTGCTAGGGATTCCCCACATGTAATCAAGCAGGCTAGTAGCTGTAAATCATTCAGCTGCCCTGATGAAAACTAAATCTCCGAGCAGTCATAAATAATCGGAGGTCACCCGAGCGTGCCCGGGAAAACCCGAGCAACGAGTACACTCGCTCATCACTAGTGAGCAGTGCTGGTGGAATGAATTGTGCACATTATGGTGTGATTTAGGCCGTGCTGGTGTGATAAAAAGTCATTTAGGCAGTGTGGTATGATGAGCCTTGCGCTGTTCCGGTGTGTTGAGGAGTCATGTGGGCGGTGCTGGTGTGCTGAGGAGTTGTGGGCAGAACTGGTGTGATGTGTAGTCATGTGGGTGGTGCTGGTCTGCTGAGGAGTCATATAAGCAGAGCTGGGGTAAGGAGTAGTCATGTGGGCGGTGCTGGGGTTATGAGTCGTGGACAGAACTGGTGTGATGAGTCATGTGGGCGGTGCTGGTCTGCTGAGGAGTCATATGGGCAGAGCTGGTGTAAGGAGTAGTCATGTGGTTGGTGCTGGTGTGACGAGTCGTGGGCAGTGCTGGTGTGATAAGTCATATGGGCGGTGTTTTTGTGATGAGGCATGTGGGTGGTTCTGGTTGATGAAGTATTATATGGGCTATCCTTGTGAGGAGTCATGTGGGCAGTGCTGGTGGGATAAATTGTGAGCAGCATAGTGTGATGTGGAGTCATGTGGGCTGTGCTGGTGTGATGAGTTGTGGACCGTTCTAGTGATGAGGAGTCATGTGGGTGGTACTGGTGTGATGAGGAGTCATGTGGGCAGTGCTGGTGTGATGAGGAGTCATGTGGGCAGTCCTGGTGTGATGAGGAGTCATGTGGGTGGTGCTGGTGTGATGAGTAGTCATGTGTTGTGCTGGTGTGATGAGGAGTCATGTGGGCAGTACTGGTGTGATGAGGAGTCATGTGGGCAGTGCTGGTGTGATGAGTTATGTGAGCAATGCTGATGTGATGAGTCATGGGTTGTGATGGTGTGATGAGTCATGGGCGGTGCTGTTGTGATGAGGACTCATGGGCAGTGCTGGTGTGAGGAGGCATCATGTGGGCAGTGCTGATGTGATGAGTCATGTGGGCTGTGCTAGTGTGATGAGTCATGTGGGTTGTGCTGGTGTGATGATGAGTCATGTGGGTTGTGCTGGTGTGATGAGTCATGTGGGTTGTGTTGGTGTGATGAGTCATTGAGTGGTACTGGTGTGATGAGTCATGTGCGGTGCAGGTGTGATGAGTCATGTGGGCAGTGTTGGTCTGAGGAGTCATGGGCAGATTTGTTGTGATGAGTAGTCATGTGGGCGGTGCTGGTGTGATGAGTCATGTGGGTGCTGCTGGTGTGATGAGTCATGTGGCTGGTGCTGGTGTGGTGAGTTGTGGGCAGAGCTGGTGTAATGAGTAGTCATGTGGGCAGTGCTGGTGTGATGAGTCATGAGCGGTGTTGGTGTGATGAGGCATGTGGGCTGCCTTGTGTGGTGAGGAGTCGTGAGCAGTGATGGTGGGATAAATTGTGAGCAGCATAGTGATGTGGAGTCATGTGGGCTGTGCTGGTGTGATGAGTCGTGGACAGTTCTGGTGTGATGAGTCATGGGGGTGGTACTGGTGTGATGAGTCATGTGGGCTGTGCTAGTGGGATGAATTGTGGGCAGTATGATGTGATGAGGAATCATGAGGCTGTGCTGGTGTGATAAAAAGTCAGTGTGGTATGATGAGCCTTGCGGTGTTTCGGTGTGATGAGGAGTCATGTGGGTGGTGCTGGTGTGATGAGGAATCATGTGGGCAGTGCTGGTGTGATAAGTCATGTGGGTGGTGCTGGTGTGATGAGTCATGTGGGCAGTGCTGGTGTGATGAGTCATGTGGGTAATGCTGATGTGATGAGTCATGTGGGTTGTGCTGGTGTGATGAGGAGTCATGTGGGCAGTGCTGGTGTGATAAGTCATGTGGGTGGTGCTGGTGTGATGAGTCATGTGGGCAGTGTTATGATCCTTAGTGGCTGAGGATCACAGAACTGACTAGCTAAGTTACTGAACATAGAACGAGCTCTAGGGAGGTGGTAACTGGACTGACCGCAATACTGATCCTAAACGAACACACTAAAGGTAGCCGGTGAACGTGCCTGAATTCCTAGACGTCTCGACGCAGCCTGAGAAACTAGCTACCCCTAGAGAGAAAGAAAGTAAGACCTCACTTGCCTCAGAGAAATACCCCAAAGATATAGAAAGCCCCCAACAAATAATAACGGTGAGGTAAGGGGAAAATACAAACGTAGAAATTAAACAGATTCAGCAAATGAGGCCCGCTAATACTAGATAGCAGAAGACAGATAGGAAACTGCGGTCAGTAGAAAACCCTATGCAAAATATCCACGCTGAGAATTCAAGAACCCCCACACCAACTAACGGTGTGAGGGGAGAAACTCAGCCCCCTAGAGCTACCAGCAAGCGAGGAAATCACATATTAGCAAGCTGGACAAGGACTGATAATAAACCGAGAAACATATTGAACACTGATGATCAAAAAATAAACAAACAGAAACTTAGCTTCTCTTGGAGAGACTGATAACGAAGGTAGTCAGGAGAGATCAAAATAGCACTGAATACATTGACAGCAGGCAACCACTGAAAGTCCAGGTGAGCTAAATAGGAAACCAACCAGCAGATAACGAGACAGCTGATCCCAGCCACAGACCTGCAGAATGACACAAAGAGCCACCAGAGGGAGCCCAAAGACAGCACTCACACAGTACCACTTGTGACCACAAGAGGGAGCCCAAAAACAGAGTTCACAACAGTACCCCCCCCTTGAGGAGGGGTCACCGAACCCTCATCAAAACTCCCAGGGCGATCAGGATGAGCCACATGGAAGGCATGAACCAAATCGGCCGCATGAACATCAGAGGCGACAACCCAGGAATTATCCTCCTGACCATAGCCCTTCCACTTAACCAAATACTGAAGCCTCCGTCTAGAAATACGAGAATCCAAGATCTTCTCCACCACGTACTCCAATTCGCCCTCAACCAGCACCGGGGCAGGGGGCTCAACAGAAGGAACCACAGGCACCACATACCTCCGCAACAAAGACCTATGGAACACGTTATGAATGGCAAACGACGCTGGGAGGTCCAAACGAAATTACACCGGATTAAGAATTTCCAAAATCTTATAAGGACCGATGAAGCGAGGCTTGAATTTAGGAGAGGAGACCTTCATAAGAACATACCGAGAAGACAGCCATACCAAATCCCCAACACGAAGTCGGGGACCCACACCGCGACGGCGGTTGGCAAAGCGCTGAGCCTTCTCCTGTGACAACTTCAAATTGTCCACCACATAGTTCCAAATCTGCTGCAACCTATCCACCACAGAATCCACCCCAGGACAGTCAGAAGGCTCGACCTGACCCGAGGAAAAACGAGGATGAAAACCAGAATTGCAAAAAAAAGGCGAAACCAAAGTAGCAGAACTAGCCCGATTATTAAGGGCAAACTCGGCCAATGGCAAAAAAGTCACCCAATCATCCTGATCAGCAGAAACAAAACATCTTAAATAAGTTTCCAAGGTCTGATTAGTTCGCTCGGTTTGGCCATTCGTCTGAGGATGGAAGGCCGACGAAAAAGACAAATCAATGCCCATCTTAGCACAAAAGATCCGCCAAAATCTGGACACAAACTGGGATCCTCTGTCAGACACAATATTTTCAGGGATGCCATGCAAGCGAACCACATTCTGAAAAAATAGAGGAACCAAATCGGAGGAGGAAGGCAACTTAGGCAAGGGCACCAAATGGACCATTTTGGAAAAACGATCACACACCACCCAGATGACAGACATTCTCTGAGAGACTGGAAGATCCGAAATAAAATCCATGGAAATGTGCGTCCAAGGCCTCTTCGGGACAGGCAAAGGCAAAAGCAAACCGCTGGCACGAGAACAGCAAGGCTTAGCCCGAGCACAAATCCCACAAGACTGCACAAAGGAACGCACATCCCGCGACAAGGAAGGCCACCAGAAGGACCTAGCCACCAAATCTCTGGTACCAAAAATCCCAGGATGGCCTGCCAACACCGAAGAATGAACCACGGAAATAACTCTGCTGGTCCATCTATCTGGGACAAACAGTCTCTCTGGTGGGCAACGGTCAGGTCTATCCGCCTGAAATTTCTGCAGCACTCGTCGCAAATCTGGGGAAATGGCAGACAAAATCACTCCCTCTCTGAGGATACCAGCCGGCTCTGAAACTCCCGGAGAGTCAGGCACAAAACTCCTAGAAAGAGCATCAGCCTTCACGTTCTTCGAACCAGGCAGGTACGAGACCACGAAATCGAAACGGGAGAAAAACAACGACCAACGAGCCTGTCTAGGATTCAGCCGCTTGGCAGACTCGAGATAAATCAGATTTTTGTGATCAGTCAAGACCACCACACGATGCTTAGCTCCCACAAGCCAATGTCGCCACTCCTCAAATGCCCACTTCATAGCCAACAACTCCCGATTACCAACATCATAATTCCGCTCGGCAGGCGAAAACTTTCTTGAAAAGAAAGCACAAGGTTTCATCACAGAGCAATCAGAGCTTCTCTGCAACAAAACAGCCCCTGCTCCAATCTCAGAAGCATCAACCTTGACCTGAAAAGGAAGAGAGACATCAGGCTGACACAAAACTGGAGCCGAAGAAAACCGGCGCTTCAGCTCCCGAAAGGCTTCCACGGCCGCAGGAGACCAATTGGTCACATCAGAACCCTTCTCGGTCAAATCCGTCAAGGGTTTAACCACGGCAGAAAAATTAGCAATGAAGCGACGGTAAAAATTAGCAAAACCCAAGAACTTCTGAAGACTCTTAACAGATGTAGGCTGAGTCCAGTCATGAATAGCCTGGACCTTGACTGGGTCCATCTCAATAGTAGAAGGAGAAAAAATAAAACCCAAAAAGGAAACCTTCTGTACTCCGAAGAGACATTTTGAGCCCTTCACAAATAAGGCATTAGCACGCAGGACCTGAAATACCATCCTGACCTGCTTCACATGGGACTCCCAGTCCTCAGAAAAGACCAAAATGTCATCCAGATACACAATCATAAATTTATCCAGATATTCTCGGAAGATGTCATGCATGAAGGACTGGAACACAGAAGGAGCATTAGAGAGTCCAAAAGGCATCACCAAGTACTCAAAATGGCATTCGGGCGTATTAAATGCTGTTTTCCATTCATCCCCCTGCTTAATACGCACAAGGTTATACGCACCACGAAGATCTATCTTGGTGAACCAACTGGACCCCTTAATCCGAGCAAACAGATCAGATAATAATGGCAAAGGATACTGAAATTTGACCGTGATTTTATTTAGAAGACGATAATCTATACAAGGTCTCAGAGAACCATCCTTCTTGGCCACAAAAAAGAATCCTGCACCAAGAAGGGAGGAGGACGGGCGAATATGTCCCTTCTCTAAAGACTCCTTTATATAACTCCGCATCGCGGCATGTTCTGGTACAGACAAATTAAAAAGTCGTCCCTTAGGGAACTTACTACCAGGAATCAAATTTATAGCACAATCACAATCCCTATGAGGAGGTAGGGCACCGGATCTGGGCTCATCAAATACATCCTGGTAGTCCGACAAAAACTCAGGGACCTCAGAAGGAGTGGAAGAAGCAATTGATACCAAAGGAGCATCGCCATGAATCCCCTGGCAACCCCAACTTGAAACAGACATAGCTTTCCAATCCAGAACTGGATTATGAGCCTGCAGCCATGGCAGACCTAAAACGACAACATCATGCAAATTATGCAGCACAAGAAAGCGAATCACCTCCTGATGTACAGGAGTCATGCACATGGTCACTTGAGTCCAATACTGAGGCTTATTCTCAGCCAATGGTGTAGCATCAATTCCCCTCAGTGGAATAGGGAATTTTAAAGGCTCCAGGACCAAACCACAGCGCCTGGCAAACGACAAATCCATCAGGTTCAGGGCAGCACCTGAATCCACAAAAGCCATAACAGAATAGGAAGACAAAGAACAAATTAAAGTAACAGACAAAATGAATTTAGGCTGTATAGTACCAACGGTGACAGATTTAGCAATTTTTTTTACGCGCTTAGAGCATGCTGAGATAACATGAGTTGAATCACCACAGTAAAAGCACAACCCATTTTGACGTCTATGATTTTGCCGCTCAATTCTGGTCAGAATTCGGTCACATTGCATAGACTCAGGTCTCTGTTCAGAAAACACCGCCAGATGGTGCGCAGATTTGCGCTCCCGCAAACGCCGATCAATCTGAATGGCCAAAGCCATTGAGTCATTCAGACTTGCAGGCATGGGGAACCCCACCATAACATTCTTAGTGGCTTCAGAAAGACCTTCTCTGAAATTTGCAGCCAGGGCACACTCATTCCATTGAGTAAGCACCGACCATTTCTGAAATTTTTGACAATACACCTCAGCTTCATCCTGGCCCTGAGAGAGAGCCAGCAAGGCCTTTTCTGCCTGGTTCTCAAGATTAGGTTCCTCATAAAGCAATCCAAGCACCAGAAAAAACGCATCCACATTCAGCAATGCAGGATCTCCTGGCGCCAGGGAGAAAGCCCAATCTTGAGGGTCGCCACGTAACAGGGAGATTACAATTCTAACTTGCTGAGCGGAATCACCAGAGGAACGAGGTCTCAAAGAAAGAAATAATTTACAATTATTCTTAAAATTCAGAAACCTAGATCTATCTCCAAAAAACAACTCAGGAATAGGTACTTTTGGCTCAGACATAGGACTGTGAACAACAAAATCCTGAATGCTTTGCACCCTTGCAGCAAGACGATCCACACTAGAAGTCAGACTCTGAATATCCATGTCTGCAGCTGAACTCAAAGCCACCCAGAGATTAAGGGGATGAGAGAAGCTGGACAGACTGCAGCAAAGGGAGAAAAAAAAAATGCACTCAGGACTTCTCTTATCCCACTTCTGCGATGCATTAAACACTTTTTGGCCTGCTGTACTGTTATGATCCTTAGTGGCTGAGGATCACAGAACTGACTAGCTAAGTTACTGAACATAGAACGAGCTCTAGGGAGGTGGTAACTGGACTGACCGCAATAATGATCCTAAACGAACACACTAAAGGTAGCCGGTGAACGTGCCTGAATTCCTAGACGTCTCGACGCAGCCTGAGAAACTAGCTATCCCTAGAGAGAAAGAAAGTAAGACCTCACTTGCCTCAGAGAAATACCCCAAAGATATAGAAAGTCCCCAACAAATAATAACGGTGAGGTAAGGGGAAAATACAAACGTAGAAATGAAACAGATTCAGCAAATGAGGCTCGCTAATACTAGATAGCAGAAGACAGATAGGAAACTGTGCGGTCAGTAGAAAACCCTATACAAAATATCCACGCTGAGAATTCAAGAACCCCCACACCAACTAACGGTGTGAGGGGAGAAACTCAGCCCCCTAGAGCTACCAGCAAGCGAGGAAATCACATATTAGCAAGCTGGACAAGGACTGATAATAAACCGAGAAACATATTGAACACTGATGATCAAACAATGAGCAAACAGAAACTTAGCTTCTCTTCTAGAGACTGATAACGAAGGTAGTCAGGAGAGATCAAAATAGCACTGAATACATTGACAGCAGGCAACCACTGAAAGTCCAGGTGAGCTAAATAGGAAACCAACCAGCAGATAACGAGACAGCTGATCCCAGCCACAGACCTGCAGAATGACACAAAGAGCCACCAGAGGGAGCCCAAAGACAGCACTCACACAGTACCACTTGTGACCACAAGAGGGAGCCCAAAAACAGAGTTCACAACAGTACCCCCCCCCTTGAGGAGGGGTCACCGAACCCTCATCAAAACTCCCAGGGCGATCAGGATGAGCCACATGGAAGGCAAGAACCAAATCGGCCGCATGAACATCAGAGGCGACAACCCAGGAATTATCCTCCTGACCATAGCCCTTCCACTTAACCAAATACTGAAGCCTCCGTCTAGAAATACGAGAATCCAAGATCTTCTCCACCATGTACTCCAATTCGCCCTCAACCAGCACCGGGGCAGGGGGCTCAACAGAAGGAACCACAGGCACCACATACCTTCGCAACAAAGACCTATGGAACACGTTATGAATGGCAAACGACGCTGGGAGGTCCAAACGAAATGACACCGGATTAAGAATTTCCAAAATCTTATAAGGACCGATGAAGCGAGGCTTGAATTTAGGAGAGGAGACCTTCATAGGAACATACCGAGAAGACAGCCATACCAAATCCCCAACACGAAGTCGGGGACCCACACCGCGACGGCGGTTGGCAAAGCGCTGAGCCTTCTCCTGTGACAACTTCAAATTGTCCACCACATAGTTCCAAATCTGCTGCAACCTATCCACCACAGAATCCACCCCAGGACAGTCAGAAGGCTCGACCTGACCCGAGGAAAAACGAGGATGAAAACCAGAATTGCAAAAAAAAGGCGAAACCAAAGTAGCAGAACTAGCCCGATTATTAAGGGCAAACTCGGCCAATGGCAAAAAAGTCACCCAATCATCCTGATCAGCAGAAACAAAACATCTTAAATAAGTTTCCAAGGTCTGATTAGTTCGCTCGGTTTGGCCATTCGTCTGAGGATGGAAGGCCGACGAAAAAGACAAATCAATGCCCATCTTAGCACAAAAGATCCGCCAAAATCTGGACACAAACTGGGATCCTCTGTCAGACACAATATTTTCAGGGATGCCATGCAAGCGAACCACATTCTGAAAAAATAGAGGAACCAAATCGGAGGAGGAAGGCAACTTAGGCAAGGGCACCAAATGGACCATTTTGGAAAAACGATCACACACCACCCAGATGACAGACATTCTCTGAGAGACTGGAAGATCCGAAATAAAATCCATGGAAATGTGCGTCCAAGGCCTCTTCGGGACAGGCAAAAGCAAACCGCTGGCACGAGAACAGCAAGGCTTAGCCCGAGCACAAATCCCACAAGACTGCACAAAGGAACGCACATCCCGCGACAAGGAAGGCCACCAGAAGGACCTAGCCACCAAATCTCTGGTACCAAAAATCCCAGGATGGCCTGCCAACACCGAAGAATGAACCACGGAAATAACTCTGCTGGTCCATCTATCTGGGACAAACAGTCTCTCTGGTGGGCAACGGTCAGGTCTATCCGCCTGAAATTTCTGCAGCACTCGTCGCAAATCTGGGGAAATGGCAGACAAAATCACTCTCTCTCTGAGGATACCAGCCGGCTCTGAAACTCCCGGAGAGTCAGGCACAAAACTCCTAGAAAGAGCATCAGCCTTCACGTTCTTCGAACCAGGCAGGTACGAGACCACGAAATCGAAACGGGAGAAAAACAACGACCAACGAGCCTGTCTAGGATTCAGCCGCTTGGCAGACTCGAGATAAATCAGATTTTTGTGATCAGTCAAGACCACCACACGATGCTTAGCTCCCACAAGCCAATGTCGCCACTCCTCAAATGCCCACTTCATAGCCAACAACTCCCGATTACCAACATCATAATTCCGCTCGGCAGGCGAAAACTTTCTTGAAAAGAAAGCACAAGGTTTCATCACAGAGCAATCAGAGCTTCTCTGCAACAAAACAGCCCCTGCTCCAATCTCAGAAGCATCAACCTTGACCTGAAAAGGAAGAGAGACATCAGGCTGACACAAAACTGGAGCCGAAGAAAACCGGCGCTTCAGCTCCCGAAAGGCTTCCACGGCCGCAGGAGACCAATTGGTCACATCAGAACCCTTCTCGGTCAAATCCGTCAAGGGTTTAACCACGGCAGAAAAATTAGCAATGAAGCGACGGTAAAAATTAGCAAAACCCAAGAACTTCTGAAGACTCTTAACAGATGTAGGCTGAGTCCAGTCATGAATAGCCTGGACCTTGACTGGGTCCATCTCAATAGTAGAAGGAGAAAAAATAAAACCCAAAAAGGAAACCTTCTGTACTCCGAAGAGACATTTTGAGCCCTTCACAAATAAGGCATTAGCACGCAGGACCTGAAATACCATCCTGACCTGCTTCACATGGGACTCCCAGTCCTCAGAAAAGACCAAAATGTCATCCAGATACACAATCATAAATTTATCCAGATATTCTCGGAAGATGTCATGCATGAAGGACTGGAACACAGAAGGAGCATTAGAGAGTCCAAAAGCCATCACCAAGTACTCAAAATGGCCTTCGGGCGTATTAAATGCTGTTTTCCATTCATCCCCCTGCTTAATACGCACAAGGTTATACGCACCACGAAGATCTATCTTGGTGAACCAACTGGACCCCTTAATCCGAGCAAACAGATCAGATAATAATGGCAAAGGATACTGAAATTTGACCGTGATTTTATTTAGAAGACGATAATCTATACAAGGTCTCAGAGAACCATCCTTCTTGGCCACAAAAAAGAATCCTGCACCAAGAGGGGAGGAGGATGGGCGAATATGTCCCTTCTCTAAAGACTCCTTTATATAACTCCGCATCGCGGCATGTTCTGGTACAGACAAATTAAAAAGTCGTCCCTTAGGGAACTTACTACCAGGAATCAAATTTATAGCACAATCACAATCCCTATGAGGAGGTAGGGCACCGGATCTGGGCTCATCAAATACATCCTGGTAGTCCGACAAAAACTCAGGGACCTCAGAAGGAGTGGAAGAAGCAATTGACACCAAAGGAGCATCGCCATGAATCCCCTGGCAACCCCAACTTGAAACAGACATAGCTTTCCAATCCAGAACTGGATTATGAGCCTGCAGCCATGGCAGACCCAAAACGACAACATCATGCAAATTATGCAGCACAAGAAAGCGAATCACCTCCTGATGTACAGGAGTCATGCACATGGTCACTTGAGTCCAATACTGAGGCTTATTCTCAGCCAATGGTGTAGCATCAATTCCCCTCAGTGGAATAGGGAATTTTAAAGGCTCCAGGACCAAACCACAGCGCCTGGCAAACGACAAATCATCAGGTTCAGGGCAGCACCTGAATCCACAAAAGCCATAACAGAATAGGAAGACAAAGAACAAATTAAAGTAACAGACAAAATGAATTTAGGCTGTATAGTACCAACGGTGACAGATTTAGCAATTTTTTTTACGCGCTTAGAGCATGCTGAGATAACATGAGTTGAATCACCACAGTAAAAGCACAACCCATTTTGACGTCTATGATTTTGCCGCTCAATTCTGGTCAGAATTCGGTCACATTGCATAGACTCGGGTCTCTGTTCAGAAAACACCGCCAGATGGTGCGCAGATTTGCGCTCCCGCAAACGCCGATCAATCTGAATGGCCAAAGCCATTGAGTCATTCAGACTTGCAGGCGTGGGGAACCCCACCATAACATTCTTAATGGCTTCAGAAAGACCTTCTCTGAAATTTGCAGCCAGGGCACACTCATTCCATTGAGTAAGCACCGACCATTTCCGAAATTTTTGACAATACACCTCAGCTTCATCCTGGCCCTGAGAGAGAGCCAGCAATGCTTTTTCTGCCTGATTCTCAAGATTAGGCTCCTCATAAAGCAATCCAAGCGCCAGAAAAAACGCATCCACATTCAGCAATGCAGGATCTCCTGGCGCCAGGGAGAAAGCCCAATCTTGAGGGTCGCCACGTAACAGGGAGATAACAATTCTAACTTGCTGAGCGGAATCACCAGAGGAACGAGGTCTCAAAGAAAGAAATAATTTACAATTATTCTTAAAATTCAGAAACCTAGATCTATCTCCAAAAAACAACTCAGGAATAGGTACTTTTGGCTCAGACATAGGACTGTGAACAACAAAATCCTGAATGCTTTGCACCCTTGCAGCAAGACGATCCACACTAGAAGTCAGACTCTGAATATCCATGTCTGCAGCTGAACTCAAAGCCACCCAGAGATTAAGGGGATGAGAGAAGCTGGACAGACTGCAGCAAAGGGAGAAAAAAAAAATGCACTCAGGACTTCTCTTATCCCACTTCTGCGATGCATTAAACACTTTTTGGCCTGCTGTACTGTTATGATCCTTAGTGGCTGAGGATCACAGAACTGACTAGCTAAGTTACTGAACATAGAACGAGCTCTAGGGAGGTGGTAACTGGACTGACCGCAATACTGATCCTAAACGAACACACTAAAGGTAGCCGGTGAACGTGCCTGAATTCCTAGACGTCTCGACGCAGCCTGAGAAACTAGCTACCCCTAGAGAGAAAGAAAGTAAGACCTCACTTGCCTCAGAGAAATACCCCAAAGATATAGAAAGCCCCCAACAAATAATAACGGTGAGGTAAGGGGAAAATACAAACGTAGAAATGAAACAGATTCAGCAAATGAGGCCCGCTAATACTAGATAGCAGAAGACAGATAGGAAACTGTGCGGTCAGTAGAAAACCCTATACAAAATATCCACGCTGAGAATTCAAGAACCCCCACACCAACTAACGGTGTGAGGGGAGAAACTCAGCCCCCTAGAGCTACCAGCAAGCGAGGAAATCACATATTAGCAAGCTGGACAAGGACTGATAATAAACCGAGAAACATTGAACACTGATGATCAAAAAATGAACAAACAGAAACTTAGCTTCTCTTGGAGAGACTGATAACGAAGGTAGTCAGGAGAGATCAAAATAGCACTGAATACATTGACAGCAGGCAACCACTGAAAGTCCAGGTGAGCTAAATAGGAAACCAACCAGCAGATAACGAGACAGCTGATCCCAGCCACAGACCTGCAGAATGACACAAAGAGCCACCAGAGGGAGCCCAAAGACAGCACTCACACAGTACCACTTGTGACCACAAGAGGGCGCCCAAAAACAGTTCACAACAGGCAGTGCTGGTGTGATGAGGAATCATGTGGGTAATGCTGATGTGATGAGTCGTGGGTTGTGATGGTGTGATGAGGAGTCATGTGGGCAGTGCTGGTGGGTTGTGCTGGTGTGATGAGTGGTAAGTTCTGTTTTGCACGAAGCCTGTGATGTTACAGAACACAGGGAATGGTTATCAGGGGACTGATGATGTCACAGTGTGGATAGCTGTGATGTCACAGAACACCAGGAATGGTTATCAGGGGACTGATGATGTCACAGTCTGGAGAGCTGTGATGCCATAAAGATCCTTTATTCTGATGAGTGACTTACAGTGTGTGCTGTGACTTGAAGCTGGTATGGATAGTGTGCGCTGTGACATGAATCTGCGGCTGTATATAATGTGTGATGTGAAGCTGCAGCTGTGGACAGTGTGCTGTGACATGAAGCTGCGGCTGTGGATAGTGCGCGCTGTGATGTGAAGCTGCGGCCGTGGACAGTGTGTGCTGTGATGTGAAGCTGCGGCCGTGGATAGTGTGCGCTGTGACGTGAAGCTGCAGCTGTGGACAGTGCACTGTGATGTGAAGCTGTGGACAGTGTCCGCTGTGACGTGGTTGTGGACAGTGTGCCCTGTGATGTGAAGCTGCGGCTGTGGACAGTGCGCGCTGTGATGTGCAGCTGTGGACAGTGTGCGCTGTGATGTCAAGTGCGGCTGTGGATAATGTGCACTGTGACATGAATCTGCGGCTGTGGATAGTGTGCGCTGTGATGTGAAGTGCGGCTGTGGATACTGTGTGATGTGAAGCTGTGGACTGTGCTGTGACGTGAAGCTGCGGCCGTGGATAGTGTGTGCTGTGATGTGAAGCTGCGGCTGTGGACAGTGAGCTGTGATGTGAAGCTGCGGCTGTGGACAGTGTGCGCTGTGACGTGATGCGGCTCTGGACAGTATGCGCTGTCGTGAAGCTGCGGCTGTGGACAGTGCGCTGTGATGTGAAGCTGTGGCTGTGGACAGTGCACTGTGATGTGAAGCTGCGGCTGTGGACAGTGCGCTGTGATGTGAAGCTGCGGCTGTGGACAGTGCGCTGTGATGTGAAGCTGCGGCTGTGGACAGTGTGCGCTGTGATGTGAAGCTGTGGACAGTGCGCTGTGATGTGAAGCTGCAGCTGTGGACAGCGTGCGCTGTGATGTGAAGCTGTGGACAGTGGGCTGTGATGTGAAGCTGCGGCTGTGGACACTGCGCTGTGATGTGAAGCTGTGGACAGTGTGCTCTGATGTGAAGCTGCGGCTGTGGACAGTGCGCTGTGATGTGATGCGGCTGTGGACAATGTGCGCTGTGATGTGAAGCTGCGGCTGTGGACAGTGCGCTGTAATGTGAAGCTGCGGCTGTGGACAGTGTGCGCTGTGATGTGAAGCTGCGGCTGTGGACAGTGTGCGCTGTGATGTGAAGCTGTGGACAGTGTGCGCTGTGATGTGAGGCTGTGGCTATGGACAGTGTGCACTGTGACGTGAAGCTGCGGCTGTGGACAGTGCGCTGTGATGTAAAGCTGCGGCTGTGGACAGTGTGCGCTGTGATGTGAAGCTGCGGCTGTGGACAGTGCACTGTGATGTGAAGCTGTGGACAGTGTGCGCTGTGATTTGAAGCTGTGGACAGTGTGCGCTGTAATGTGAATCTGCGGCTGTGGACAGTGTGCGCTGTGATGTGAAGCTGCGGCTGTGGACAGTGCGCGCTGTGATGTGATGCTGCGGCTGTGGACAGTGTGCACTGTGATGTGAAGCTGCGGCTGTGGACAGTGCGCTGTGATGTGAAGCTGCAGCTATGGACAGTGTGCGCTGTGACGTGAAGCTGTGGCTGTGGACAGTGCGCTGTGATGTGAAGCTGCGGCTGTGGACAGTGAGCTGTGATGTGAAGCTGCGGCTGTGGACAGAGCGCTGTGATGTGAAGCTGCGGCTGTGGACAGGGCACTGTGATGTGAAGCTGTGGACAGTGTGCGCTGTGATTTGAAGCTGTGGACAGTGTGCGCTGTGATGTGAAGTGCGGCTGTGGATAGTGTGTGATGTGAAGCTGTGGACTGTGCTGTGACGTGAAGCTGCGGCCGTGGATAGTGTGTGCTGTGATGTGAAGCTGCAGCTGTGGACAGTGAGCTGTGATGTGAAGCTGCGGCTGTGGACAGTGTGCGCTGTGACGTGATGCGGCTCTGGACAGTATGCGCTGTCATGTGAAGCTGTGGCTGTGGACAGTGCGCTGAGATGTGAAGCTGTGGCTGTGGACAGTGCACTGTGATGTGAAGCTGCGGCTGTGGACAGTGCGCTGTGATGTGAAGCTGCGGCTGTGGACAGTGCGCTGTGATGTGAAGCTGCGGCTGTGGACAGTGTGCGCTGTGATGTGAAGCTGTGGACAGTGCACTGTGATGTGAAGCTGCAGCTGTGGACAGTGTGCGCTGTGATGTGAAGCTGTTGACAGTGGGCTGTGATGTGAAGCTGCGGCTGTGGACACTGTGATGTGAAGCTGTGGACAGTGTGCTCTGATGTGAAGCTGCGGCTGTGGACAGTGTGCGCTGTGATGCGGCTGTGGACAGTGTGCGCTGTGATGTGAAGCTGCGGCTGTGGACAGTGCGCTGTAATGTGAAGCTGCGGCTGTGGACAGTGTGCGCTGTGATGTGAAGCTGCGGCTGTGGACAGTGTGCGCTGTGATGTGAAGCTGTGGACAGTGTGCGCTGTGATGTGAGGGTGTGGCTATGGACAGTGTGCACTGTGACGTGAAGCTGCGGCTGTGGACAGTGCGCTGTGATGTGAAGCTGCGGCTGTGGACAGTGTGCGCTGTGATGTGAAGCTGCGGCTGTGGACAGTGCACTGTGATGTGAAGCTGTGGACAGTGTGCGCTGTGATTTGAAGCTGTGGACAGTGTGCGCTGTAATGTGAATCTGCGGCTGTGGACAGTGCGCTGTGATGTGAAGCTGCGGCTGTGGACAGTGCGCGCTGTGATGTGATGCTGCGGCTGTGGACAGTGTGCACTGTGATGTGAAGCTGCGGCTGTGGACAGTGCGCTGTGATGTGAAGCTGCAGCTATGGACAGTGTGCGCTGTGACGTGAAGCTGTGGCTGTGGACAGTGCGCTGTGATGTGAAGCTGCGGCTGTGGACAGTGAGCTGTGATGTGAAGCTGCGGCTGTGGACAGAGCGCTGTGATGTGAAGCTGCGGCTGTGGACAGTGTGCGCTGTGACGTGAAGCTGCGGCTGTGGACAGTGTGCCCTGTGATGTGAAGCTGCGGCTGTGGACAGTGCGCTGTGATGTGAAGCTGCGGCTGTGGACAGTGCGCACTGTGATGTGAAGCTGCGGCTGTGGACAGTGTGCGCTGTGATGTGAAGCTGCGGCTGTGGACAGTGTGCCCTGTGATGTGAAGCTGTGGCTGTGGACAGTGCGCTGTGATGTGAAGCTGCGGCTGTGAACAGTGCACTGTGATGTGAAGTTGCGGCTGTGGACAGTGTGCCCTGTGATGTGAAGCTGCGGCTGTGGACAGTGTGCACTGTGATGTGAAGTTGCGGCTGTGGACTGTGTGCGCTTTGATGTGAAGCTGCGGCTGTGGACAGTGAGCTGTGACGTGATGCGGCTGTGGAAAGTGTGCCCTGTGATGTGAAGCTGCGGCTGTGGTCAGTGTGCACTGTGACATGAAGCTGCGGCTATGGACAGTGTGCACTGTGACATGAAGCTGTGGCTGTGGACAGTGTGCGCTGTGATGTGAAGCTGCGGCTGTGGACAGTGTGCGCTGTGATGTGAAGCTGCAGCTATGGACAGTGTGCGCTGTGACGTGAAGCTGCGGCTGTGGACAGTGCGCTGTGATGTGAAGCTGTGGCTGTGGACAGTGCGCTGTGATGTGAAGCTGCGGCTGTGGACAGTGCGCTGTGATGTGAAGCTGCGGCTGTCGACAGTGTGCGCTGTGCCGTGAAGCTGCGGCTGTGGACAGTGCGCGCTGTGATGTGAAGATGCGGCTCTGGACAGTGCGCGCTGTGATGTGAAGCTGCGGCTGTGGACAGTGCCCTGTGATGTTAAGCTGCGGCTGTGGACAGTGCACGCTGTGATGTGAAGCTGCAGCTGTGGACAGTGTGCGCTGTGATGTGAAGCTGCAGCTGTGGACAGTGTGCTGTGATGTGAAGCTGTGGACAGTGTGCCCTGTGACGTGATGTGGCTGTGGACAATGTGCCTTGTGATGTGAAGCTGCGACTGTGGACAGTGCGCGCTGTGATGTGAAGCTGCGGCTGTGGACAGTGTGCCCTGTGATGTGAAGCTGCGGCTGTGGACAGTGCGCGCTGTGATGTGAAGCTGTGGACAGCGCGCTGTGATGTGAAGCTGCGGCTGTGGACAGTGTGCCCTCTGATGTGAAGCTGCAGCTGTGGACAATGTGCGCTGTGATGTGAAGCTGCGGCTGTGGACATTGTGCGCTGTGATGTGAAGCTGCAGCGGTGGACAGTGTGCCCTGTGATGTGAAGCTGTGGCTGTGGACAGTGTGCGCTGTGATGTGAAGCTGCGGCTGTGGACAGTGTGCGCTGTGATGTGAAGCTGCGGCTGTGGACAGTGTGCCCTGTGATGTGAAGCTGCGGCTGTGGACAGTGTGCGCTGTGATGTGAAGCTGCGGCTGTGGACAGTGTGCCCTGTGATGTGAAGCTGCGGCTGTGGACAGTGCGCTGTGACATGAAGCTGTGGCTATGGACAGTGTGCACTGTGATGTGAAGCTGCGGCTGTGGACAGCGCTGTGATGTGAAGCTGTGGCTGTGGACAGCGCTGTGATGTGAAGCTGCGTCTGTGGACAGTGCGCTGTGATGTGAAGCTGCGGCTGTGGACAGTGCGCTGTGATGTGAAGCTGCGGCTGTGGACAGTGCGCTGTGATGTGAAGCTGTGGACAGTGTGCGCTGTGATGTGAAGCTGTGGACAGTGTGCGCTGTAATGTGAATCTGCGGCTGTGGACTGTGCGCTGTGATGTGAAGCTGCGGCTGTGGACAGTGTGCCCTGTGATGTGAAGTTGTGGCTGTGGACAGTGTGCACTGTGATGTGAAGCTGCAGCTGTGGACAGTGTGCGCTGTGATGTGAAGCTGTGGCTGTGGACAGTGTGCACTGTGATGTGAAGCTGCGGCTGTGGACAGTGTGCGCTGTGACGTGAAGCTGCAGCTGTGGACAGTGTGCCCTCTGATGTGAAGCTGCGGCTGTGGACAGTGTGTGCTGTGATGTGAAGCTGCGGCTGTGGACAGTGTGCGCTGTGGCGTGATGCGGCTGTGGACAGTGCGCTGTGATGTGAAGCTGCGGCTGTGGACAGTGTGCGCTGTGATGTGAAGCTGCGGCTGTGGACAGTATCCTGTGATGTGAAGCTGTGGCTGTGGACAGTGCGCGCTGTGATGTGAAGCTGCGGCTGTGGACAGTGTGCTGTTGTGGATTCTGTTTGTGGGCTCCCTCTGGTGGTTACTGCTGGTACTGGGTGACTTTGGTGGGTTGTGGCCTTTGGTTTCCACCTGTCCATCAGTGGCTGGGTGTTTCCTATTTTACCTGGCCTTTCTGTCATTTCCCTTGCCGGCTATCAATGTATTCAGATGTGCTCTGTTTGGTTCCTGCCTACCTGCTCCCAGATCTTTCAGGATAAGCTAAGTGCTGATTTTCAGTTGTTTGGTTTTTTTGTCCAGCTTGCTTATTATGTCTTTATGCTAGCTGGTAGCTCTAGTGGACTGAGGTTCTCCCCATGTGCCATGAGTTGGCACATGGGTTCTTGTAATCTCAGGATGGTTTTTTTGATTAGGGTTTTTTGCTGACCGCTCAGTCCCCTTTTGTATCGTTCTGCTTTCTAGTTTACAGCGGGCCTCAATTTGCTAAAACTATATATATCATCTCTATGTGTGTGCCTTCCTCTCATTTCACCGTCAATACATGTGGGGGGCAACTATATCTTTTGGGGTTCATTCCGCTGGAGGCAAGTGAGGTCTTTATTTTCTCTGCAGTGCTAGTTAGCTCTTAGGCTGGTGCGTGGCGTCTAGAACCAACGTAGGCACGCTCCCTGGCTATCTCTAGTTGCGTTTGTCAGGCGTAGGGCAGCGGTCAGCCCAGGTTCCATCACCCTAGAGCTCGTCCGTAATTTATTTGTACTTTGCTTGTCCTGTGCTATCCCTAGCCATTGGGATTCATGACAGTATAGCCGGCCCACAAAGTGTTAATTGTTTGGGCTGAAGCAGGAGAAAGAGAAGTGTTTAAGGGAAAAAATTTTTTTTTTTTCCCTTCAGAGTTTTGCTGCCTAGCCCTTAATTGCTGTCTAGCTGCTTCTTACCTCCTCTTAACCCTTGAATGGCTCTGATCTTAGCTGTTTAACATGGATGTCCAGAGTTTGGCTTCCAGCCTGAGTAATCTCGCGGCAAAAGTTCAAAACATACAGGATTTTGTTGTTCACACTTCCATGTCTGAACCTAGAATTCCTATTCCAGAGTTCTTTTCTGGAGATAGATCTACCTTCCTGAATTTCAGGAACAATTGTAAATTGTTTCTTTCTTTGAAATCTCGCTCCTCTGGAGACCCTGCTCAACAGGTCAAGATTGTAATATCTTTCCTGCGGGGCGACCCTCAGAGTTGGGCATTTGCATTGGCACCAGGGGATCCTGCATTGCTCAGTGTGGATGCGTTTTTTCTGGCATTGGGATTGCTCTATGAGGAACCTAACCTGGAGATTCAGGCTGAAAAGGCTTTATTAGCCCTCTCTCAGGGGCATGAGGAAGCGGAGATATATTGTCAGAAGTTTCGGAAATGGTCGGTGCTTACTCGGTGGAATGAGTGCGCCCTGGCTGCAAACTTCAGAAATGGTCTTTCTGAGGCCATAAAGGATATTATGGTGGGGTTCCCTACGCCTACAGGTCTGAATGAGTCTATGGCTATGGCCATTCAGATTGATCGGCGTTTACGGGAGCGCAAACCCGTGCACCAGTTGGCGGTGTCTTCTGAACAGGCACCTGAGACTATGCAATGTGATAGAATTCAGTCCAGAAGTGAACGGCAAAATTATAGGCGGAAAAATGGATTGTGTTTCTATTGTGGTGATTCAGCTCATGTTATATCAGCATGCTCTAAACGCACAAAAAGGGTTGATAAATCTTTTGCCATTGGTACTCTGCAGCCTAGGTTCATTTTGTCTGTGACTCTGATTTTTTCACTGTCTTCCATTTCCGTCGATGCCTATGTGGATTCGGGCGCTGCCCTGAGTCTTATGGATTGGTCATTTGCTAAACGCTGCGGTTTTAGTCTGGAACCTCTGCAAGTTCCTATTCCTCTGAAGGGAATTGACTCTACACCATTGGCTATGAATAAACCGCAGTATTGGACACAAGTGACCATGCGCATGACTCCCGTTCATCAGGAGGTGATTCGCTTCCTTGTACTTTATAATTTACATGATGTACTAGTGCTTGGTCTGCCATGGTTACAAACTCATAATCCTGTCCTGGACTGGAAAACAATGTCTGTGTTAAGCTGGGGATGTCAGGGGGTTCATGATGATGCACCTCCGATTTCAATCGCTTCATCTACTCCTTCTGAGATCCCTGCGTTTTTGTCTGACTATAGGGATGTTTTTGAGGAGCCTAAGCTCAATTCGCTCCCTCCGCATAGAGATTGTGACTGTGCTATAGAATTGATTCCTGGCAGTAAGTTCCCTAAGGGTCGTTTATTTAATCTGTCACTGCCAGAGCATACTGCTATGCGGAATTATATTAAGGAGTCCTTGGAAAAGGGACATATTCGTCCATCTTCGTCCCCTCTGGGAGCAGGTTTTTTTTTCGTGGCAAAAAAAGATGGTTCCCTGAGGCCTTGTATAGATTATCGCCTTCTGAATAAGATTACAGTCAAGTATCAGTATCCATTGCCATTATTGACTGATTTGTTTGCTCGCATTAAGGGGGCTAGGTGGTTCACTAAGATAGATCTTCGCGGTGCGTATAATCTGGTGTGGATAAAACAGGGTGATGAGTGGAAAACCGCATTTAATACGCCTGAGGGCCATTTTGAGTATTTGGTAATGCCTTTTGGACTCTCCAATGCCCCGTCAGTCTTTCAGTCCTTTATGCACAATATTTTCCGTGAATATCTGGATAAGTTTATGATTGTGTATTTGGATGATATTTTGGTGTTTTCTGATGACTGGGAGTCTCATGTTCTACAGGTCAGGAAGGTGTTTCAGGTTCTGCGGGCCAATTCTCTGTTTGTGAAGGGCTCAAAGTGTCTCTTCGGAGTCCAGAAGATTTCTTTTTTGGGGTACATTTTTTCTCCTTCTACTATTGAGATGGATCCCGTCAAGGTTCAGGCGATTTGTGACTGGACACAACCTACATCTGTTAAGAGCCTTCAGAAGTTCTTGGGGTTTGCTAATTTTTATCGTCGGTTCATTGCTAATTTTTCCAGTATTGTTAAACCTTTGACTGATTTGACTAAAAAGGGTGCTGATGTTGCTGATTGGTCTCCTGCGGCCGTGGAGGCCTTTCAGGAACTTAAGCGCCAGTTTTCTTCTGCTCCTGTGTTGTGTCAACCAGATGTTTCACTTCCTTTCCAGGTTGAGGTTGATGCTTCCGAGATTGGAGCGGGGGCGGTTTTGTCACAGAGAAGTTCTAATGGCTCGGTGATGAAGCCATGTGCATTCTTCTCTAGAAAATTCTCGCCCGCCGAGCGCAATTATGATGTGGGTAATCGGGAGCTTTTGGCCATGAAGTGGGCATTTGAGGAGTGGCGTCATTGGCTTGAGGGTGCTAAACATCGTGTGGTGGTCTTGACTGATCACAAGAATCTCATTTACCTTGAGTCTGCCAGGCGTTTGAATCCTAGACAGGCTCGTTGGTCGTTGTTTTTTTCTCGTTTCAATTTCGTGGTTTCATACCTGCCAGGTTCAAAGAATGTGAAGGCAGATGCTCTTTCCAGGAGTTTTGTGCCTGACTCTCCTGGAGACTCTGGGCCTACTGGTATCCTTAGGGATGGGGTAATATTGTCCGCCGTATCCCCAGACTTGCGACGTGCATTGCAGGAGTTTCAGGTGGATAAACCGGATCGTTGTCCACCAGAAAGACTGTTTGTTCCGGATGATTGGACCAGTAGAGTCATCTCCGAGGTCCATTCTTCTGTGTTGGCTGGTCATCCTGGAATATTTGGTACTAGAGACTTGGTGGCCAGGTCTTTTTGGTGGCCTTCCTTGTCTAGGGATGTGCGTACCTTTGTGCAGTCTTGTGAAGTGTGTGCTCGAGCTAAGCCTTGCTGTTCTCGGGCCAGTGGGTTGTTGTTATCCTTGCCCATCCCGAAGAGGCCTTGGACGCACATTTCCATGGATTTTATTTCTGATCTCCCGGTTTCACAGAAAATGTCCGTTATCTGGGTTGTGTGTGACCGCTTTTCTAAGATGGTTCATTTGGTGCCCTTGCCTAAGTTGCCTTCCTCCTCTGAGTTGGTCCCTTTATTTTTTCAGAACGTGGTTCGTTTGCATGGGATTCCGGAGAATATCGTTTCTGACAGGGGATCCCAGTTTGTGTCTAGATTTTGGCGGACGTTTTGTGCCAAGATGGGCATTGATTTGTCTTTCTCGTCTGCATTCCATCCTCAGACGAATGGCCAGACGGAGCGAACTAATCAGACCTTGGAAACTTATTTGAGGTGTTTTGTTTCTGCTGATCAAGATGACTGGGTTGCTTTTTTGCCACTGGCCGAATTTGCTCTTAATAATCGGGCTAGTTCGGCCACGTTGGTCTCTCCTTTTTTTTGTAATTCGGGGTTTCATCCTCATTTTTCCTCTGGTCAGGTGGAGCCTTCGGATTGTCCTGGAGTGGACGTGGTGGTGGACAGGCTACATCAGATTTGGAATCAGGTGGTGGACAATTTGAAGTTATCTCAGGAGAAGACTCAGCAGTTTGCTAATCGCCGTCGCCGCGTGGGTCCCCGACTTCTTGTTGGGGATTTGGTGTGGTTGTCTTCTCGTTTTGTCCCTATGAAGGTCTCTTCTCCTAAGTTCAAGCCTCGGTTCATCGGTCCTTATAGGATCTCGGAGATTCTTAACCCTGTATCTTTTCGTTTGGATCTCCCAGCATCGTTTGCTATTCATAATGTGTTCCATCGGTCGTTGTTGCGGAGGTATGAGGTGCCCGTTGTTCCTTCGGTTGAGCCTCCTGCTCCGGTGCTGGTGGAGGGAGAATTGGAGTATGTTGTTGACAAGATCTTGGATTCTCGTATTTCCAGACGCAAACTCCAGTATTTGGTTAAGTGGAAGGGTTATGGTCAGGAGGATAATTCCTGGGTGGTCGCCTCCGATGTTCATGCGACTGATTTGGTCCGCGCCTTCCATAGAGCTCACCCTGATTGCCCTGGGGGTTCTCGTGAGGGTTCGGTGACCCCTCCTCAAGGGGGGGGGTACTGTTGTGGATTCTGTTTGTGGGCTCCCTCTGGTGGTTACTGCTGGTACTGGGTGACTTTGGTGGGTTGCGGCCTTTGGTTTCCACCTGTCCATCAGTGGCTGGGTGTTTCCTATTTTACCTGGCCTTTCTGTCATTTCCCTTGCCGGCTATCAATGTATTCAGATGTGCTCTGTTTGGTTCCTGCCTACCTGCTCCCAGATCTTTCAGGATAAGCTAAGTGCTGATTTTCAGTTGTTTGGTTTTTTTGTCCAGCTTGCTTATTATGTCTTTATGCTAGCTGGTAGCTCTAGTGGACTGAGGTTCTCCCCATGTGCCATGAGTTGGCACATGGGTTCTTGTAATCTCAGGATGGTTTTTTTGATTAGGGTTTTTTGCTGACCGCTCAGTCCCCTTTTGTATCGTTCTGCTTTCTAGTTTACAGCGGGCCTCAATTTGCTAAAACTATATATATCATCTCTATGTGTGTGCCTTCCTCTCATTTCACCGTCAATACATGTGGGGGGCAACTATATCTTTTGGGGTTCATTCCGCTGGAGGCAAGTGAGGTCTTTATTTTCTCTGCAGTGCTAGTTAGCTCTTAGGCTGGTGCGTAGCGTCTAGAACCAACGTAGGCACGCTCCCTGGCTATCTCTAGTTGCGTTTGTCAGGCGTAGGGCAGCGGTCAGCCCAGGTTCCATCACCCTAGAGCTCGTCCGTAATTTATTTGTACTTTGCTTGTCCTGTGCTATCCCTAGCCATTGGGATTCATGACAGTGTGCCCTGTTATGTGAAGCTGCGGCTGTGGACAGTGCGCGCTGTGATGTGAAGCTGCGGCTGTGGACAGTATCCTGTGATGTGAAGCAGTGGCTGTGGACAGTGCGCGCTGTGATGTGAAGCTGCGGCTGTGGACAGTGTGCCCTGTGATGTGAAGCTGGGGCTGTGGACAATGTGCCCTGTGATGTGAAGCTGCGGCTGTGGACAGTGCACTCTGTGATGTGAAGCTGCGGCTGTGGACAGTGCGCGCTGTGATGTGAAGCTGCGGCTGTGGACAGTACCCTGTGATGTGAAGCTGCGGCTGTGGACAGTGCGCGCTGTGATGTGGAGCTGTGGACAGTGTGCCCTGTGACGTGATGTGGCTGTGGACTATGTGCCCTGTGATGTGAAGCTGCAGCTGTGGACAGTGCACGCTGTGATGTGAAGCTGCAGCTGTGGACAGTGTGCCCTCTGATGTGAAGCTGCAGCTGTGGACAATGTGCGCTGTGATGTGAAGCTGTGGACAGTGTGCCCTGTGATGTGAAGCTGCGGCTTTGGACAGTGCGCTGTGATGTGAAGCTGCGGCTGTGAACAGTGTGCGCTGTGATGTGAAGCTGCGGCTGTGGACAGTGCACTGTGATGTGAAGCTGCGGCTGTGGATAGTGTGCGCTGTGACGTGATGCTGCAACCGTGGTCAGTGTGTGTTGTGACATGAAGCTGCTGCTGTGGACAGTGCGCGCTGTGATGTGAAGCGAGGTCCCCCGGAGCCGGAGGGTTACTGCGCACATCATGGCCTCCATGCCTCTGAGCTGCAGGTTCAGATCCTGGAGTCGTGTAGGAGTTAATCGGATAGTGAGAGATGATTGCGGTGACGGGGAACGCAGCGCCGGTCACACTCAGGCCAGGGCCCCGGGGTCTTCACTCTGGCTGGCGGCTCATTAATGTTTCCTCAGCAGAGAGAGGAGCTGAGAGAATGTCCGCAGAGAGAGGAGCGCGCACCTGATGTCATGTGCATCATTCCCGGGAAACCAGGAGAAAAGAAGAAAAACACTTGGAAGGTGGCAAAGTGTATCACAGCGGAAGCTGACGGTGAACATGGCCTCATAGAACCCATTCATACAATAAAAACACAAAACGCTTTAATTGTGGATAAAAATGGCCGTGTAGTTTATTTAGGGTTACATAAATTAATTAATCACCAATAAATAAACTCCATAAATTATAAAACCAAAGTACCAAACTTTTCCAATAAACCAATCCACCCAGACATGGGTGATTTTCCCACAATTAAACTACACGACAGTAAAATTACAAGAATTCAGGGGAGGGAGGGTGGGGTCTTCTTTATCTTCTTCCGCTGACAGAATGACCAGATACCACAAAACAGGTGTTTATATATTCAAAAAAAGAGCGGCAAAGCTGCTAACAGCCAATAGAAAACCGTTACAATAGCTGCCAAACATACCAGAAAAAACTGGATAAAACCAGTGTCACACTTTCAGAGATGACTGACCTGACCTTTATTTGACCTTTCTTCTGACAGAAAGTCATATTAAATGACAGGGTCCATGAGGCCATGAGACCCCCGCTATATTTCTTTCAGGTTTACACGGGGGGGCTAACATGGCCTCATAGAACCCATTCATACAATAAAAACACAAAACGCTTTAATTGTGGATAAAAATGGCCGTGTAGTTTATTTAGGGTTACATAAATTAATTAATCACCAATAAATAAACTCCATAAATTATAAAACCAAAGTACCAAACTTTTCCAATAAACCAATCCACCCAGACATGGGTGATTTTCCCACAAGGCCATGACTCAGCGAGACATGGCCCCCCCAAACCACACAGCCATTTTTCAATGATAGTTTGTAAGTCCAAATTAAAAATATCAAGGCCAATATCAGATAAATGAACCAAATCAGGCCTATAAAGGCCCGGTAAAAAACCCTCCAAATCCAAATGCCGGAATGAAAACCCTGAAATTAAAAGAAAAAATTTTTCCATGGATTTATTGACCCTTCTCCGGATTTTGTCTAAAAAAGAAAATTGATTGTCGTGCCACAAAAGTCTGGGAATAATCTTGAAAAAACGAAGTTTGAATCAGGCAGAATTTGCTTAAGATAAATAATATCGGATCGAATGGCCGATAATAAGTCAACAGTCCTGATTTTCCGAGATCATTCCCAGCTACATTAAATATAATTAAATCAGGGGAAGGAAATTTAATTAGCCATTTCTTCACTTCAGCAACCAGGCAATGCCATTTCAAGCCGCGAACTCCATGCCACCAGACCTGAATATCAGAAGGATTAAAGGATACATTTTCAGCATAAGATCGTTGGCTGGCCCTCTTCCTGGCCCAGAAGATAAAAGAATGTCCGACTATCCAAATGACTAGCGGACCTGAAAGAAAACCAATAATTAATAGTCATACAGATCATGTCGTACATATAATTTGAACCTTTTGGAGTTCCATCTTCCCAATTCCTTTATCCCTGAATCGGAAAGCCCGGCCCTAGAGGCCTCCGTAGCTGCTCCGATTCTAAACGAATGAGATGTGATTTTAAGGTGTTTTTTACCCAAAAAGCGTAAACATTTCTTTAGGACAAAATTAAATTGAAAGACAGTAACAGGAGAAAAATCTCTATGAATGAATAATGGGCCCTGTCCCATAGGTCTGACCTTAATCCAATTTGCCGTGTTATCAACAGGGCAAATGATAGAGACATGGATCGCGTTAATTTTCAACCTAGATCCCCTGCCTAATTAATCTGTCTTTAATTTTCTTATAAATAAAATTAAAAAAAAAAAAAAAAACTACTCATGAATCTGGACATCCGAAATCATGAGTCCCGAAGGCTCCGATTTCTTAACAGAAACCACCTCACCAACGCGAAGTGCTCCAAAAAAGGACAGAGAAAAAATAGAGCTAAATAATAAGGCTTCCTTAAAATTTACACAAACGTGGATGAGACAGGAGCACAATTCTTTCAATAAAGACAGGGAAATAGGTCGTCTCGAGTCAGGTATAAAATTGGTTTTCCTAAAGCCTTTTAAAAACTGCTTTACTGGAAAAAGATTAGTTAAAGCAATACTGCCAGAAAGTTTAAGGAAAAATGAAACTCCTGCTAGGCATTTCGCTATTGCATAGTAAGACAAACCGTTTTGTACTATAGATTCAGCAAACTTTAGTGCTGCTACCGGATTAGAAACTGTTGGGTCAAAACAATGTAGGTTGCAAAAATTGTTCCAATTCAGCCATGCAGCCGAATACTCAGCCCATGATCTATTAGATAACGATTTTTTTTTTTTTTTTTTTATAAAATACTGTATCAGAGTGCAATCATGTCCCAAATTGAAAGGGGTAAGAGGGTCCTTCCGAATCCACGTTGGGAACCTGCAGGAAAAAATTCGACCACTGACGATTTTGTAAAGAGTCAGTTATGAAAAGAAATTTGCTCTTTCCCAACTTTGCTTTATCTTAGAAGATAACGTGTTGATAGAAAAAAAATAAATAAATAAAAATAAATAAAAGCAACTACTGCCTGGTTAGTGGAAAGGAGTAAAATCCTGGAATTCTGCATTAGTGATCTCCAAATTAATATTCCTGCAAAAATAGAAAAAAGTTCCAACACCATTACGTTTGAAGTTACTTTCTTAGACACCCAACTTATTGGCCACAGGATGGACATCCAATGGGAGTCAAATAAAATACTGAAGCCACGCTGGCTATCCGCTGCGAAAAGAAAGGGAAAAGAATCGCCAGAGACAAAAAATGACTGCCACAAAGATCTGCCGTTATGCTCTGGCAAAAAGGAGAGCCAAATTCTAGCGTCTTCCTTTAGGTCAGAACGGATACTAACATGCGAATGAGGTGAAGATACACCTTAAGTGGCATCCTATAAACTTCTGCAAAAAGCCCGACCTATAGGAATGACGCAAACCGCAAAATGCAATAGACCTAACAATGAATGAATTTCCTTAAGAGTGACCTTGTTCTTGGCTAAAAAGTTTGATAACGCAATGCGCAGTTTAAAAATTTTCTCATCAGGAAGTCAGATTCCATTTTTTGATAATCAAGAGTGATTCCCAGAAATTCGATAGATCTAGATGGACCAACTGTTTTTCTGTGAGCAATAGGAACACCGAAGTGCTCACACATTTGGATAAAAAAACAGTCATCAAAATAAAAACCTAAAGAATTAAAACCGCACGGGTGAACAGGAAGGAGTCTAAAAGCAGACTTAATATCTGACTTGGACATTAAAGCATTAAAACCAAATTTCTTGAGGATTTCTAATGCAGAATCAAAAGATGAATAGGACACGGAGCATAAAGCCTTGTCCACGTCATCGTTCATGGATGAACCCAGAGGATATGATAAGTGGTGAATTAGCCGGAAAGAGCCCTCATCATTTTTTTTTTTTTTTTGGGTACAATACCCAATGGTGATATATGGAAATTAACAAACTGCGGGGTTAAAAAAGGGCCTGAAACTCTGCCTAGCTGAATTTCATTAATAATTTTATCCCTAGCTGCCTCAGGGTGAGCCTTTAAAGAGGGTAAATTAGGAACAACAGAACAGCCCGCCCCTTTAAATTGTGGGATAAAAAATCATTCTGAAAAACCATTAAAAAGCAGCTCACTGGTCTCCTGGTCGGGATATTTGCTTAGGCATACTGACATGTTTGCCAGAATCACTGGCGTCTGTGCTTTTTGAATTAGGCTCCTTACCTGAGGACTGTTGACCTGCTTGTTACTTAAAACATTGAGACATAGGGTGTGAGTTACCACAGAACGAGCATTCATGGCGGAATCTACAGTTGTTGTTCCACTTACAAAAGGAATCGTTGAAAGCGAAACAAACACCGCGTTTACTTGAACTAGAAGGGGGCTGAAATAACTTGTTGCAGAGATGGGGAGATTTTTCACCCAAAACTGCAGCAAAAATAGAAAAAGCTTGCACCCAGTTGTTGAAAGATTTAAAGTTGGTGCGGTTAAATTCATCTGAATCAGCTTTCTCATCATTCTTTTCCGATTTTGAAAGCTGGTCCTTTCTAGGCAGTAAAGAAAAAATATCGACTAAATGATTATTCCAAATAAGCTCTTTAACAGAAGGGCTTAAATGGAATCCTAAGGGAGACAGCTCGCATGTCAGCGCTTCTTTAAAAGAGTTAACAGGGGCGGTGTTAGCTGATGAAATGTCAGAAATTGCAGCACTGTGTACAGCTGATGTGACAGCAGGGGGGGGGGATAGCTTCTCTTAAAGTTTCAGCTAACACTTTCTTTATGATGTCTTTTAAATGTGAGTGTGGAACAGACAAAGGAACATTGAAAGTCTCACCCCTCGATGAATGCTGGTCGTTTCTCTGCTCCATACAGCAGCTGGAGCTCGAGCCCTCCATGTTGGGCAAGCTCATATGGGAAGCTGCTGTAAGCGGCGTTTCTTCATCCTCTTCTGAGTGTGACGACAGGGGGTCCTCCCGAACCGGTGGTCTGGACCGCAGCTGCAGAAGCCACCGCTGTTGTAGAATCCAATGACACCACAGCGCTTTTACGGCTGCGGTGTGTTGAAGACATCCCGGCCACTTCAGATGAGGCGGTCGGCGCTCTGTCATGACGCTGGCGGTGGAAGTCTCGCGCTGGGCTGCGAGACTTCTGAGGAGGGCGGCGCCGTGACTTCCTTCTTCCTTCTTGGACACTGCGGCTGGAAGCAGGCGGCGACAGCGACTTCGGAGAGTATGGGGTCCTTTGCCTCCTGCGCCTCCCTGAAGCGGTGGGTGTCGGCAGGACCGGAGAGGTTTGACACGGCGACCGAAGGGTATCTTCTGGAGGATGAGGGACAGCATCGGCAGGTGCTAAGATAGGTTTCATAGCCAGGCACTGCCTCAGCCAGTCCGCTCCATCCTCGCCGTCGGCTCTAGTCAGGAGCTGTTGCAGGAGATTCTCCATCCTGGGGTATGTGTCTTCTTTATCTTCTTCCGCTGACAGAATGACCAGATACCACAAAACAGGTGTTTATATATTCAAAAAAAGAGCGGCAAAGCTGCTAACAGCCAATAGAAAACCGTTACAATAGCTGCCAAACATACCAGAAAAAACTGGATAAAACCAGTGTCACACTTTCAGAGATGACTGACCTGACCTTTATTTGACCTTTCTTCTGACAGAAAGTCATATTAAATGACAGGGTCCATGAGGCCATGAGACCCCCGCTATATTTCTTTCAGGTTTACGCGGGGGGGCTAACATTAACCCTACACTGTTGTAATAGTATGCAGGTACTGAGTATGTCACCACAGACCAACAGTTGAGGGGTTTAATAACAGGAATCAGGTTCTCCTCGCAGGGAGGAAGCAATGGAAAATAACTAGCAATAAAACAGTGCAAAAATATGGGAGTCAAATAATGTAACAGGAGTAAGCAAGATTTCTTGAGAAAAGAACACTTATCAGTCTGATGAGGACTTGCTTGAAGGGTCGTCTTCTCCAACGTAGGCGCCGAGAAACAGCGGCACTTGTCGTCCCTCTGTTGTCCGTGGGCTGAGTAGTCTCTAGGAGCCTGCTGCCTGGGGTTTCGGGAGTTAATGTGGTATGCACAGGCTCTGAGTCTTTAGCTTTTACAGCACAGCCAGGAATCAGGGGCTCTGCACTGTTAAGTCTCTGTACCAGGAATCAGGGGCTCTGCACTGTTAAGTCTCTGTACCAGGAATCAGGGGCTCTGCACTGTTAAGTCTCTGTACCAGGAATCACAGTCTCTGTACTGATACCGTGGGGACCAGGGGGTCAAAGTCTCTGTTTGGGCCAATGTCTCTACACGGGTCTCAAAACGCCCCTCTCCAGTCACAGCAGAGTCCACTTTCATGTACTCACAAGATGCAGTCTTTCTGGGCAGTCTCCCTCTATTTGTCCTCAGACCGGGAGCTCTCTCTCTCCCGGAGCGCAGCTGCACCCTGCTCTGTCCCTTGCACGTGTACCTTTCCCGCTCTCTGCCCGCTTCCTTCCTGTCCCATTCTCTAAGTCTGCCCCCTCTGGAACCTGCAGCACAGCTCAATGGTTCCAGGCTCAGAGCCGAGAAGGTAACCGCCCCCAGACTCTTCTTGTGTTTCACCTCCTTACAGTGTCACGTGCGGCGTCTGTGCCCCCTAGCATATCCACGCTGCAACACTGCCAAAAATCACTAGGATTGATTTTTTACTAGGACTGCCCACTATTCGCGTAAAGAGGGAGCCAGAGCCAATCCTGTGCTGTGGCCAAGAAGGGACCCCCAGGCTACTATTGGACCCCATCTCTCCAGTCACCACCACAAAGCATAGTAAACATGGAATCAAAAACTCTCCGCAAATGTCCCTCCACTGAAGCCCTCTACCTCTAACCCATATTGGCCCTCTGCACATTCCCCTCCAGGGTCTTCTGACCTTCAGCCCCGCACATGACTTCCTCTTTGTCTCTTTCCAGCGCTGAGTAGACCTCTGATGTCAGCACCTCAGGGGATACGTCAGAACATGGGGCGCAGAGTAAAGATGTCTCCTGAAAGTGGCGATCGGCATGCGGGGTCGACAGGAAGAGGAGGGTGAAGGTAGCTGTGGGGATTTCAGAACGGGAAGGTGGTGGCAGCAGGACCGATGAGCCGCGTGGATTTTATTCAGCCCTTTCCAGTCTCTGTACAAATCGACAAAATGTCTTAAAGCAACGCACAAAATATTCAGATTCGGTCACCTCGAACCTTCTCATCTCTGGTGCCATCTCACCTGCACAGTCCTGGACAGCCAAGGTCCGTGTCTTGGCGATTCTCCATCCACCAGTCACATGATGGGTCTTGTGGATGCACCTTGTGGCTCTTGCACATTTTTCAGTTCATTCTCTGTGGATCGATCTCTTATGTCCATCTTGTTTTCACCATCTCCAGTGCTTTCATTTCACCATTGCTTCCTATATGGACCACAACCATGTCTAGGTGCCTGCACTTTTCTGCCTCCTTCACCATTCTCACCAACATCTAAAATGTCTTCTTCTGGACAAGTGGACCTTGATTTCCAGTAGAACCAACTGTCATCTGCTGGGTCTTCACCTCGTCCTCTGAGCTGCCCAGAAGATAAGAGTGACCAACTATTCACACCAGGATGGAATCTGGAGAACAATAGTGATGTACTGTGCCCAGTGTCATATTGTGTCAACATAGGGCCATAGGGTGCCAATATCGTACCATGCTGTGGTAAGCAGCTCCTGAAAACATAATACATTTAGTTGCTGTATCATATGCCTGGCATTCAGGAAAGTCATTCACCTGGTGCTGCCATGTGTCGTCAAGTGATCAGTCCTGTGTTCCATCAACATCACAAATGGCAAACTGCAATGCCACCTATATCAGTGATGGAGGCAGTTCCACCTTTCTAATGCTAACCAGTGCCATGAATACCAGTGCCTACCACAATACCTCCCATAACAGTGCCAGTCACAATAACAATGCCACCCATCCCAGTGCTGGCCACAATGCTACCCATACCAGTGCCAGTCACAATGACCATGCCACCTATACCAGTGCCTACCACAATACTACCCATAAATAAATAACAATAATAATAATCAGTGTCAGCAACAATAACAATGCCACCTATACCAGTGCTGGCCACTAGGGTTGAGCGAAACGGATCGGACAAATTCAAAAATCGCCGACTTTCAGCAAAGTCGGGTTTCGTGAAACCCGACCCGATCCCACTGTGGGATCGGCCATGAGGTCGGCGATCTTCACGCCAAAGTCGCGTTTCACATGACGCTTTCAGCACCATTTTTAAGCCAATGAAGGAGGACGCAGAGTGTGGGCAGCGTGATGACATAGGTCTCGGTTCCCACCATCTTAGAGAAGGGCATTGCAGTGATTGGCTTGCTTTCTGCGGCGTCACAGGGGCTATAAAGGGGCGTGCATGCCGACCGCCATCTTCTGCCGATCTCAGCATAGGGAGAGGTTGCTGCAGCTTCGTCAGAAGCAGGGATATAGTTAGGGAGGGTATATTAACCCCCAAACCGCTTGTGCTGTAGCGATTTCCACTGTCCAACACCACCTTTTCTTTGCAGGGACAGTGGAGGCTAGATTTCTGTGCATCAGCTCTGTAGCTTATAAGGCTCCCTGATAGCTGCATTGCTGTGTGTACGCCGCTGTGCAAACCAACTGCTTTTTTAAAAGCAAAAATCCTGTTGCTTCTTTCTGCAGTTATCTTGTTTCTTTGTCCACACTTTTGTGTGCAGCAGTCCTTGTTATTGCTGCCATACTTGTCCTGAGATCATTGTAGAGAGATTGTTATTGTAGTACAGTCCCTTTTTTTATATATCTTCCAGCCACTTTCTGCCATCTATACTGTGTAGTGTAATACAGTGGGCCTGAATTTTGCAGCAGTGTCCCACACAAAAAAAGGGAGATTTATATTGCCACTAAGTGCATCTGCGTCCGTTCTGTTTGGCGTATATCTGCCTGCCACGTTCTGCCTTGTACATTGTGTGGTGTAATACACAGGCCCTGTTTTTTCCTGCAGTCTTCCCGCCAAAAAAAGGGAGATATAAATTCTCCAAAAGTTAATATACATCTTCTACCTTGTTTAACAGTAGCATATAACGGTTTTTATATTGGTAACATTTCCGCAAAAATTAGGAAGTCTGGTGGAAGAGGCCGTGGGCGGTCATTGCCAGCTGGTACTGATGGTGGTGGTGGTAGTGGAGCATCTGGTGGTACTGGGAAAAGCAAGATAGCACCTAAGGCTCGAGGTGTTGAGCCAGCGTCATCGTCTGGCTACACAAGGCCTCGAAGGCTCCCTTACCTGGGAGTAGGAAAACAGCTTTTAAAGCCGGAGAAGCAGGAAAAAGTTTTGGCTTTCCTTGCTGACTCAGCCTCTACCTCTTTCACCTCCTCTTCAGAAGCTTCGAAATCTAAAACCAGCGAGTCGTCAGTGGCTGCTCCAGGTCCAGAAAAAGTTGCTTCCTTGTGTCCTTCACCCAAACCAAAAGTGAAGGATGTGTCAGGTGACACTACAGGTTACTCCATGGAGCTCTTTACACATACCGTGCCTGGGTAAGGCTACTTTCACACTAGCGTTTTTTGCAATACGTCGCAATGCGTCATTTTGGCGAAAAAACGCATCCTGCAAAAGTGCTTGCAGGATGCGTTTTTTCACCATCGATTAACATTAGCGATGCATTTGCGACGCATTGCCGCACGTCGCAACCGTCGCGCGACAGTTGCGCCGTGTTGTGGCGGACCGTCTGATGCAAAAAACGTTAAATGTAACGTTTTTTGCTGCTGACGGACCGCCATTTCTGACTGCGCATGCGCGGCCGGAACTCCGCCCCCACCTCCCCGCACCTCACAATGGGGCGGCAGATGCGCTGGAAAAATGCATCCGCTGCCCCCGTTGTGCAGCGTATACAACGCTAGTGTCGGTAACCTCGGCCCGACGCACTGCGACGGGCCGAGCCCTACGCTAGTGTGAATGAAGCCTTAGAAAGGGAAATAGTTAACAGCCCATTACAAGATGAATCGGACATGGAGTGCACTGATGCACAGCCACAGCTAGATTTTTATGCTGTTCCATTGACTCGGATCACTACTTTGCCCTCGCAGTGTACTGAGCCTGAATCTGACCCTGATGAGACTATGGTGCCCCGTCCCGAACGCTATAGCACCTTACATGGTGACACAGAGGAAGGTGCACAGGACATAGAAGAGGAGGTGATAGATGACCCAGTTGTTGACCCAGATTGGCAGCCATTGGGGGAAGAGGGTGCCGCTGGCAGTAGCTCAGAAGCGGAGGAGGATGATCTGCTGCATCCATCTACATCGCAAAAGCTGTCATCTGGCAGGCCCGTATCAGGCCAAAAACGTGTGTCAAAAAACACAACAGGTGTAGGACAGCGTTGCAATCCAGTGACAGTAGCAAAGCCTGAAAAGGTATTCCATAGTAGGACGAGTGCAGTGTGGCAATTTTTTAACCAAGATCCGAATGATCAGTCCAAAGTTATATGTAAGAAATGCTCCAAGACCTTTAGCAGAGGGAAGAATCTACAAAGTTTAAATACAACGTGCATGTGTAGACATCTAACCAGCAGGCACTTGGAAGCATGGACTAACTACCAAACTTCCCGTACCATTGATGCACCTGCTCATATTGAAGTTAGTCAGCAACGCAACTTTGCTTCTCTCACTAGAAGCCCACCGGTTATGGCACCACCAGTAACAAATGTGGAGGTATTGTCGCAAGGCCAAAGCAGTCAGGGAATCACAAGGTTCTTGGTTGGAAACACTGTAGGTAGGCCAACATCAAGAATACCATCACCAAGCCTCTCTCAATCTGCCATGTCCACCACCACCCCCGCTAGTTCCACCATATGCAGCTCTCCAGTCCAGCTCAGCCTACAAGAGACTCTAGATAGGAAAAGAAAGTACTCTTCCTCTCATCCGCGTACACAGGGTTTGAACGGCTACATTGCTCGAATAATCTCGTTAGAGATGATGCCCTACCGGTTGGTTGAAAGCGAAGCTTTCAAAGCCCTGATGGCCTACGCAGTGCCACGCTATGACCTACCCAGATGACACTTCTTTGCGAGAAAAGCCATCCCAGCAGTCCACCAACATGTGAAAGAACGCATTGTCCATGCACTGAGGCAATCGGTCAGTAGAAAGGAGCACCTAACAACTGATGCATGGACCAGTAGGCATGGCCAGGGACGTTACATGTCCATCACTGCACACTGGGTTAATGTGGTGGATGCAGGGTCCACAGGGGACAGCCATAGTGGCACAGTTCTGCCTAGCCCACGGTCTAGGAAACAGTTGGCTGTAGGCATTTGCACCTCCTCCTCCTCCTCTTCCACAAGCGAAAGCTCGTCCACAGAGCTCAGTCGCACGAACACTCCATCAGCAGCTGCCAGTGTTGCAACCGTGGTGTCCTATTATGGAACAGCTAGTGGTAAGCGTCACATGCTTCAGAGTCTGTGCGAACAGAGGTGTGCTGTAATTTATTTGTGGGAGGATACACATACACGGGCAGGCAGTTGGATGGCAGACATAGAGTTGTCAGGTGTGCAGTGGTTGAAGCTCCAAGACCTCTGTCAAGTCCTTCAGTGTTTTGAGGAATGCACACAGCTGGTAAGTGCAGATGACGCCATCATAAGCATGAGCATCCTACTAATGCGTCTGCTGATGCAAAGTTTGATGCACATCAAGGAGCAGGCGTCTGCGGCCGAGGAGGAGGGAAGCCTTGATGACAGTCAGCCATTGTCTGGTCAGGGAAGTCTCCGGGACGAGGTGGCAGATGAAGAGGAGGAGGAGGAGGATGATGGGGCTGAATATTTATGGGAGGAGGATGCTTCTCAGGGGGAAATAGAAACTGGTGGCATTGCAAGGTCAGATACAGGGTTTTTGCGGGCCACAAGTGATGTAGATTTTCAAGAAAGTGCTCCTCAACCCAGCACAAGCAGTGAATTGACACCTGGAACTATGGCCCACATGGCAGAGTATGCCTTGCGTATCCTAAAACGGGGACCCCCACATTATCAAAATGATGACGGATGACGATTACTGGTTGGCCTGCCTCCTGGATCCACGATACAAAGGCAAATTACAAAATATCATGCCACATGAGAACCTTGAGCAAATATTGGCTACCAAACAAGCAACTCTTGTAGACCGTTTGGTTTCAGGCATTCCCAGCACACAGTGGCGGTGATGGTTCTCACACAAGCTGCAGGGGGCAACAGGGCAGAGGTGCACAAACCCGAAGTGGCATTGGACAGAGGGGATTTCTCACCAGGTTGTGGAGTGATTTCGCAATGACCGCAGACACGACAGGTACTGCTGCATCGATTCAAAGTGACAGGAGACAGCATTTGTCCAGTATGGTTACTAACTATTTTTCCTCCCTTATTGATGTTCTCCCTCACACGTCATTCCCCTTTGATTACTGGGCATCTAAAATAGACATCTGGCCTGAATTGCAGAATATGCTTTACAGGAGCTCGCTTGCCCAGCAGCTAGTGTGCTCTCAGAAAGAGTGTTCAGTGCTGCTGGTTCAATACTGACCGAAAAAAGGACACGTCTGGCTCCCCGAAATGTTGATGATCTAACCTTCATTAAAATGAACCAATCATGGATTTCAAATTATTTGGCCCCACCTTCCCCTGCTGACACGTAGCTTGCCAGAAAAATTTCTTGTTTTTGGCCTCCTCTTACTGACTGCTCCAATTCCGCCATTTGCAGGTGCTGAATGTCCACCATAGGCCATTTTTATACCTCCCTAAATGGGCTGACTGCCCCCACAGGGCCGTGGTCACAACGTGGCGCAAGCACCCGTGCGAGTGCCGTTTGCCTGGACAGGTGGGTAGGCCCACTCTTGGGCCACGGCACTGGCACAGGGTCCCTCATAGCACAATGAAGTGTCTCTGATGGTGGTGGTTATTATGATACGGTGACCTTGGAGCCGCATGAGAGACTTTCTCAGGAGTAGGTGGTACCTGTACTGACCGCAAACCCTAAACTAACACCGCAACTAGAAGTAGCCGTGGGATGTACCTAACACGTCCTAGACACCTCGACACAGCCGGAAGACTAAATACCCCTATAGATGGAAATGGGAATTCTATCTTGCCTCAGAGCAGAACCCCAGAGGATAGGCAGCCCCCCACAAATATTGACTGTGAGTATAAGAGGAAAAACACACGCAGGCAGAAAAACAGGATTTAGCAAAAGAGGCACTTCTAGCTAAACAGAAAAGGATAGGACAGAATTCTAGGCGGTCAGTATTAAAATCCTAAAAATATCCACAGCAGATAATACAAATATACTACATCTAACTAAAGACATGGAAAGTATATCTGCATCTCCTGAGAATCCAGCATGACTGAAAAATCCAAACAAAGTCTAAGCTGGACAAAAACACAATGAATTGCACTGAATTGCAAAACACACTGCATGTGTGCACAGAGACAAAAAACCAGACACTTATCTTAGCTGGATTGGCAGCAGGGCATGAGGAACCAGAGAGATGCAATCCCTCCAAGTACAATGGACAACTGGCATTGACTCATGGATCCTGCACACCTAAATACCTAATAGAGCTGCAATCAGCAGAAACACCTGCCCTGGATTACAACCCCAAGACAACTGCACTACCACCAACAACCACCGGAGGGAGCCCAAGAGCAGAATTCACAACAGTACCCCCCCTTGAAGAGGGGTCACCGAACCCTCACCAGAGCCCCCAGGCCGATCAGGACGAGCCAGATGAAAGGCACGGACCAAATCAGCAGCATGGACATCAGAGACAAAAACCCAAGAATTATCCTCCTGGCCATAACCCTTCCATTTGACAAGGTACTGAAGCCTCCGCCTCGAAAAGCGAGAATCCAAAATCTTCTCAACCACATACTCCAACTCCCCATCAACCAACACAGGAGCAGGAGGATCAACCGAGGGAACAACGGGCACCACATATTTCCGTAATAAAGATCTATGGAAAACATTATGGATGGCAAAAGAGGCCGGAAGGGCCAAACGAAAGGACACAGGATTGATAATCTCAGAAATCCTGTAAGGACCAATAAACCGAGGCTTAAACTTAGGGGAAGAAACCTTCATAGGAACATGACGGGAAGACAACCAGACCAAATCCCCATCCCGAAGCCGGGAACCAACACACCGATGACAGTTAGCAAAACGCTGAGCCTCCTCCTGAGACAACACCAAATTGTCCACCACATGAGCCCAAATCTGCTGCAACCTGTCAACCACAGAATCCACACCAGGACAATCAGAAGGTTCAACTTGCCCCGAAGAAAAACGAGGATGAAAACCAAAATTACAAAAGAAGGGCGAAACCAAGGTAGCCGAACTAGCCCGATTATTAAGGGCAAACTCGGCCAATGGCAAGAAAGCCACCTAATCATCCTGATCAGCAGACACAAAGCATCTCAAATAAGTTTCCAAAGTCTGATTAGTTCGCTCGGTCTGGCCATTTGTCTGAGGATGAAATGCGGAAGAAAAAGACAAATCAATGCCCAGCCTAGCACAAAAGGCCCGCCAAAACCTAGAAACAAACTGGGAACCTCTGTCGGACACAATATTCTCCGGAATACCGTGCAAACGAACCACATGCTGAAAAAACAATGGAACCAAATCAGAAGAGGAAGGCAATTTAGGCAAAGGCTCCAAATGAACCATCTTAGAAAACCGGTCACAAACCACCCAGATAACCGACATCCTCTGGGAAACCAGAAGATCTGAAATAAAATCCATAGAAATATGCGTCCAGGGCCTCTCAGGGACCGTCAAAGGCAAAAGCAACCCACTAGCACGGGAACAACAAGGCTTGGCCCACGCACAAGTCCCACAGGACTGCACAAAAGAACGCACATCACGCGACAAAGAAGGCCACCAAAAGGACCTACCAACCAAATCTCTGGTACCAAAAATACCAGGATGGCCAGCCAACACAGAACAATAAACCTCAGAAATCACTCTACTAGTCCATCTATCAGGAACAAACAGTTTCCCCACTGGACAGCGATCAGGTTTGTCAGCCTGAAATTCCTACAGTACTCGTCGCAAATCAGGGGAAATGGCAGAAAGGACCACCCCTTCCTTCAGAATGCCGACCGGCTCCAATACCTCAGGAGAATCAGGCAAAAAACTCCTAGAGAGGCCATCAGCCTTAACATTCTTAGAACCCGGAAGATACGAGACCACGAAATCAAAACGGGAGAAAAACAGGGACCATCGAGCCTGTCTAGGATTCAGCCGTTTGGCAGATTCGAGGTAAATGAGATTTTTATGATCGGTCAAGACCACAATACGGTGCTTGGCTCCCTCAAGCCAATGTCGCCATTCCTCAAACGCCCACTTCATAGCCAACAACTCCCGATTGCCGACATCATAATTGCGTTCAGCAGGCGAAAACTTACGGGAAAAGAAGGCACACGGTTTCATCAAGGAACCATCAGAATTCCTCTGAGACAAAACGGCCCCTGCCCCAATCTCAGCAGCGTCAACCTCAACCTGAAATGGAAGAGAAACATCTGGCTGACGCAACACCGGGGCAGAAGTAAATCGGCATTTAAGCTCCTGAAAGGCAGAGACAGCCACAGGGGACCAATTCGTTACATCAGCGCCTTTCTTCGTCAAATCGGTCAGGGGTTTAACCACACTGGAGAAGTTAGCAATGAAACGGCGATAAAAATTAGCAAAGCCCAAAAATTTCTGAAGGCTCTTCACGGATGTGGGCTGGATCCAATCATGAATGGCCTGAACCTTAACCGGATCCATCTCCATAGATGAGGGAGAAAAAATAAAGCCCAAAAAAGAAACCTTCTGCACTCCAAAGAGACACTTAGACCCCTTCACAAATAACGCATTATCACGAAGGATCTGAAATATCATCCTGACCTGTTTCACATGAGACTCCCAATCATCGGAAAAAATTAAGATGTCATCCAAATATACAATCATGAATTTATCAAGATAATTCCGGAAGATATCATGCATGAAGGACTGAAAAACAGATGGAGCATTAGAGAGCCCGAATGGCATCACAAGGTATTCAAAATGGCCTTCGGGCGTATTAAACGCAGTTTTCCATTCGTCACCCTGCTTAATACGAACAAGATTATATGCCCCCCGAAGGTCAATTTTAGTAAACCAACTAGCCCCCTTAATCCTGGCAAACAAATCGGAAAGCAAAGGTAAAGGGTATTGAAACTTGACCGAGATCTTATTCAAGAGGCAATAATCAATACAGGGTCTCAAGGAGCCATCCTTCTTAGCAACAAAAAAAAATCCCGCTCCCAACGGTGAAGAAGATGGCCGAATATGCCCTTTCTCCAAAGACTCCTTAACATAACTCTGCATGGCGGTATGTTCAGGCATAGACAGGTTGAAAAGTCGGCCCTTAGGAAGCTTACAGCCTGGAACCAAGTCAATCGCACAATCACAGTCCCTATGCGGTGGAAGGGAACTGGACTTGGGCTCATCGAATACATCCTGAAAATCAGACAAAAACTCTGGAACTTCAGAAGAGGAGGAAGAGGAGATTGACATCACAGGAACGTCATTATGAACCCCCTGACAACCCCAACTAGTCACAGACATAGACTTCCAATCCAACACAGGATTATGTATCTGCAACCATGGAAAACCCAGCACAATAGCATTATGCAAATTATGCAACACCAGAAAACGACAATCTTCCTGATGGGCTGGCGCCATACACATGGTCACCTGTGTCCAAAACTGGGGTTTATTTTTAGCCAAAGGTGTAGCATCAATGCCCCTTAAAAGAATAGGGTTCTGCAAAGACTGCAAGGGGAAACCACAACGCCTGGCAAATTCAAAGTCCATTAAGTTCAAAGCGGCGCCCGAATCCACAAACGCCATGACAGAAAATGACGACAATGAGCAGATTAAGGTCCCAGATAACAGAAATTTAGGTTGTACAGTTCCGATGGTAACTGAACTAACGATTCTCTTTGTACGCTTAGGGCAGACTGAAATGACATGAGAAGCATCGCCACAATAAAAACACAACCTATTCTGACATCTGAATCCTTGTTGTTCCGTTCTAGACAGAATCCTATCACACTGCATAGGCTCAGGCATCCGCTCTGAGGACGACGCCACAGAGCACACAGTTCTGCGCTCCCGCAAGCGCCGATCAATCTGAATGGCCAGAGACATAGAATCACTCAGACCAACAGGCGTGGGAAACCCCACCATAACATCTTTAACAGATTCAGAAAGACCCTTTCTGAAAATTGCCGCCAAAGCATCCTCATTCCATTTAGTCAGCACAGACCATTTTCTAAATTTCTGACAATACAATTCTGCCGCTTCTTGACCCTGAGACAGGGCCAACAAGGTCTTCTCCGCTTGATCCACAGAATTTGGTTCATCATATAATAATCCTAGAGCCTGAAAAAAGGCATCTAAATTATGCAAGGCCGGATTCCCAGATTCCAGGGAAAATGCCCAATCCTGAGGGTCGCCACGCAGCAGGGAGATGACAATTTTAACCTGCTGAATGGGATCACCAGAGGAACGAGGCTTCAGAGCAAAAAACAGTTTACAATTGTTTTTAAAACTCAAAAATTTGGACCTGTCCCCAAAAAACAAATCAGGAGTAGGAATCCTAGGCTCTAACAGCGGAGTCTGAACAATATAATCAGAAATACCCTGTACCCTAGCAGCAAGCTGGTCTATACGAGAGACTAATCCCTGAACATCCATGCTAGCACAAGACTCCTCAGTCACCCAGAGGAAAAGAGGGAAGAAAAGACAAAGCCGGCTACAGAAAAAAAATGGCTCTTTCTTCCCTTCTTCTGAGATGCATTTAACTCATTGTTGGCCAGTTGTACTGTTATGATCCGGTGACCTTGGAGCCGCATGAGAGACTTTCTCAGGAGTAGGTGGTACCTGTACTGACCGCAAACCCTAAACTAACACCGCAACTAGAAGTAGCCGTGGGATGTACCTAACACATCCTAGACACCTCGACACAGCCGGAGGACTAAATACCCCTATAGATGGAAATGGGAATTCTATCTTGCCTCAGAGCAGAACCCCAAAGGATAGGCAGCCCCCCACAAATATTGACTGTGAGTATAAGAGGAAAGACACACGCAGGCAGAAAAACAGGATTTAGCAAAAGAGGCACTTCTAGCTAAACAGAAAAGGATAGGACAGAATTCTAAGCGGTCAGTATTAAAATCCTAAAAATATCCACAGCAGATAATACAAATATACTACATCTAACTAAAGACATAGAAAGTATATCTGCATCTCCTGAGAATCCGGCATGACTGAAAAATCCAAACAAAGTCTAAGCTGGACAAAAACACGATGAATTGCACTGAATTGCAAAGCACACTGCATGTGTGCACAGAGACAAAAAACCAGACACTTATCTTAGCTGGATTGGCAGCAGGGCATGAGGAGCCAGAGAGAGAGCTGCAATCCCTCCAAGTACAATGGACAACTGGCATTGACTCATGGATCCTGCACACCTAAATACCTAATAGAGCTGCAATCAGCAGAAACACCTGCCCTGGATTACAACCCCAAGACAACTGCACTACCACCAACAACCACCGGGGGGGAGCCCAAGAGCAGAATTCACAACAGGTGGTGCACAACCAACGTCAGACACCCCGTCGTAATATGAGGGGCCCTGGGCCAGTACCGCCGCCCACGAGAGGGTGTTCCCCCCCAGCTCGAACTGTGCTCTAACACTTGCAAAACTTACCTTTCTCTACCCCACCACTGTGTAGTCTGTGCTGATAAATCCTTAAATGGCACTGCCAATAAAAATTTATTGAAATGATAGATGATAGTTAAAATATACAGGGGCCCTGGCCTCCATTTAGACCCCTTAATACTTTGCGCCAACTACCGCTGTCTGCAACTCTGCAGAGGAGCCCACCCCTGTACCTCGCTATGCCACCAGTTTATTTATGACCAATTCCTTGGCTGACATTTAGCCCACTTTAATATTTTGGCCTACTAACTGTGTCAGCCACTTCTAACAGTTGACCTCCGCTGAACAAAGCTATGCCACCTCTGTACTCCTGTTACCAATTGTGAACTGCATGTAGCCTACTTACTTATTTGTGCCTAGTAACTGTGTCAGCCTCTCCTAACAGTTGTCCTCCCACGCTGAAACAAGCTAGGCCGCCTGCTTAGTCCTGCTAGCAGTTTTGAACTGCATTTAGACACCTTTTTTTTAGGTTAGGCCTCTGTCTGTCTGTCGGCGCCACACATTACAACTGTCCCCCCCCCCGAAACAAGCTAGGCCGCCTGTGTACTCCTGTTACCAATCTGGAACTGCATTCAGCCAACTGTTTTATTTTAGGACTACTTAGTCTGTCTGAGCCACTTATTACAGTTGTCCTCCTCCTTCCCTGAACCAAGTTATGCCGCCTGTGTACTCCTCTTACCAATGTAGAACAGCATTTAGCCAACTTATTTATTTTGTCCTAGTAACTGTGTCAGACTCTCACAACAGTTGTCCTCAACCGCTGAACCCAGCAAGGCCGCCTGTGTACTCCTCTTACCAATTGTGAACTGTATATAGCCTTCTTTTTTATTTTACGCCTACTCAGTGTGTCAGAGCCACTAATTACACTTGTCCTCCTCCGCTGAACCACGCTATGCCGACTGTGTACTCCTATTACAAATTTTGAACTGCAATTAGCCACCTTTATTAATTGTTGCCCTACTCTGTCTGTGTGAGCCACTTATTACAGTTGTCCTCCGCTGAACAAAGCTATGGCGCCTGTGTACTCCACTAACCAATTTTAAACTGCATTTTGCCTACTTTCTTATTTATGCCTACTAACTGTGTCTGCCTCCCATTACAGTTGTCCTCCACTCAACAAAGCTGAGCCTCAGTTTTCATCCGATGTCAGATATTAAACTGCATTTGGCCTACTTGTTTGGTTGGGCCCTACTAACGGTGTCTGCCGCTGCTTGGTGTTCTCCTCCACTGAACAAAGCTGAGCTTCAATCTTCAGGCTTTCGGCCTACATAACACATGAAACTGCATTTGGCCTACTAGTTTGGTTGGGCCCTAGTAACGGTGTCTGCAGCTCCTTGCTTTTCTCCTCCACTGAACAAAGCTGAGCTTCAGTCTTCAGGCTTTCGGCCTATAGGAAATTTTAAACTGCATTTGGCCTACTAGTTTGGTTGGGCCCTAGTAATGGTGTCTGCCGCTCCTTGCTTTTCTCCTCCACTGAACAAAGCTGAGCTTCAATTTTCAGGCTTTCGGCCTACATCAGATATTAAACTGCATTTGGACTACTAGTTTGGTTGGGCCCTAGTAACGGTGTCTGCCGCTCCTTGTCTCCTCCACTGAACAAAGCAGAGCTTCAATATTCAGGCTTTCGGCCTATAGGAAATTTTAAACTGCATTTGGCCTACTTGCTTGGTTGGGCCCTAGTAACGGTGTCTGCCGCTCCTTGCTTGTCTCCTCCACTGAATATAGCTGAGCTTCAATTTTCAGGCTTTCGGCCTATATCAGATATTAACCTGCATTTGGCCTACTTGTTTGGTTGGGTCTACTAACGGTGTCTGCCGCTGCTTGGTGTTCTCCAATGAACAAAGCAGTGCCGCCTGTTTACTCCTGTTACCAATTTTGAACTGCATTTAGCCTACTTTATTCTTTGGGACTATATCTGTGTTTCCTCCTCATCCTGCCCATTGCCCAGCCACTGCTAGATGAGTCTGCTGGTTCATTGACCCAGACCACTACATTCCCCTTGCACTCTACACAGCCAGAATCTGACCCTGCTGAAAATCAGGTTCCCCTTCCTGCATACTATACCACCTTATACGGGGACAAAGAGGAAGGTGCAGATGAAAGTGCAGGTTCCTTCATCAGGTACGGGAGCATACTCGTTGGCGACGTCACTGGCACAGGGCCCCTCATAGTAAAAAGTGTCTCTGCCGGTGGGAGGCGCCCCCGCTCTCAAACACACCGCCGTACTTTGAGGGGCCCTGTGCCAGTGCCAATGCGAACAAGTGGGCCCCCCCTGCTTGCTCAGTATCACAGCACTTGCAAAGTTTTAACACTTACCTCTCCCGGCTCCACCGCCGTGACATAGTCCGCGTTTCCTGGGCCCACAAAAAACTTGAGCCAGCCCTACCCCCCTCCCCACAACTTTAGCCAAATGACCCCCAATTTTCAATGCCTAACTATTATTATAAGGTAAACTAAGATTCACAAGCTTAAGTGACAAGAATTGATGTTTTTGACATTAAAATGGGCACTGTTGGTGTTTTCCTGTCCTCCACTCACTGCCGACTTTAATTCCCCATTGACTTACATTGGGTTTCGTGTTTCGGTCGATCCCCGACTTTTCGCGATAATCGGCCGATTTCACTCGACCCGACTTTTGACAAAGTTGGGTTTCGCGAAACCCGACTCGATCCTAAAAAAGTAAAAGTCGCTCAACCCTACTGGCCACAATGCCACCCATGCCAGTGCCAGTCACAATAACAATGCCACCTATACCAGTGCCTACTACAATACTACCCATAAATAAATAATAACAATAATAATAATCAGTGCCAGCCACAATAACAATGCCACCTATACCAGTGCTGGCCACACTGCAACTTGTCATAGAAAACAATTAAAATGCTTACAAACCTATCCAGAAATGGGAGGAAGAGATTGCAATCTACAAGACACCGTCACATAACCCTTTGTAGCTGCTGACCTCCACCCTTGGAAACAGGTAGTTAAGGAAAAGCCTAATGGCTAGCAGATGTGAGGCCAATCAGCTAGGATGCACAGGAATGCAGTGAAGGGCAGATTTATGACTGGTAGAGATTAGCCAGAGAGAAAATGTAAAATTCCTTTGTCTGTTTTATAGAAAATATGAAGTGAAGTTTTTTATTAGTGATGAGGGAGCGTGCTCCACACTACTCGATCGGGAATTGGGGTGGTCGGGCACGCTCGGTACTCAATCAAGTATCCCTGGTGTTTGAGCGACATGAGGTCAAATATGTCCCACAGGGGAACAGACATGATTGTAATCATATAATACAGAGTTTGATGGCTTGGTAAATCAATCAATATTATTTAGTATATGGGAAAAGAGACGCAATTAGAAGCTTGTGAAAAAGCTGGATCGCGAAACGCGCATCAAGGGGCTCCTGGGACGCCGTGGTGGTCACTCTCTATTATTGGTAAGCATGGAGATTTGATTACAGTTTTGCTTGGCTTCTAGTTGGGTCTCTTTTCCCATATACTAAATAATATTGATTGATTTACCAAGCCATCAAACTCTGTATTATATGATTACAATCATGTCTTTGCCCTTGTGGGACATATTTGACCTCCCACTCCTTCTCTAGTCTATCCCCGGTTTTCCTTAACCAAATAGTTCTGTTTTCAGGTCTCCATCTATTCTATTCAATATAAATACTGCTGTTAGCTGTATATAGTGTAGGGCTATCTTCTGTAAAGGGAGAGTAGTGCGCTACAGGCCTATAGTCAGGGTTTATGACCTTACAGTCCTTGCTGCTGAAACCTAAAACCTCTTTATCAGAGCTACACCTATTCTATTATAGTCCTTATTTATACCCCTTTTAGCTGCATACCTAATTTCAAATGTAGAAGGTGTGCAGTAAGGGACAGGGATATGGATGTACTGCCGATGGTGCACGCAAAAGCCAAGGTCATGGGACAGGTGAAACTGTGCCTGCTGCTGGAGCACAACAAACACACTCATCCACGAGACCTAGCTTGCTGTCCCATTTTTCAGAGAGGCGCGGAACACCACTCTTGAAGCCAGAACAGTGCAAACAGGTGTACGGTTGGATGGCAGATAATGCTTCCAGTATGTTTTCCAGCACCACCCTGTCTTCCACATGGTCCAGTATAACTAGCCAAGAGTCTGGAGCACATAATCCTCACCCTGATCCTCCTTCCTCCCACCATGGTGAATCCCAGCAGACAAGTGATCCCACACTTTGTCACTCTAAGGAGCTCTTTACAGTTCCATTTATTGATTCTGGCCTCTCACCCTGTACGTTTCAAGAGGGACATGAGGAGATCATGTGTACTGATGCCCAAATATTTGAGCAGCTACGGTCAGAAGAAGTCCAGAGTGCGGAAGAGGAAGTCAAAGTGGTGAACGATGAAGTCACTTACCCAACCTAGGAAGGTGCCATGCAGAATTAGGACAGCAGTGTAAAAGAGGAGGGATCTGCAGGGCTGCAACAGGCAGGAAGAGACAGTGGGGTGGCCAGAGGGAAAAGGTGGGCAACTGTTCCCCAGTTCACCCAAAAGCATAAAGGGCCCAGGGCAAGGGTTAGGTGTTCCCCAATCTGGTGCTTTTTTAGAGAAAGTATTGATGATAAGAAAATGGTAATTTGCAACCTATGCCATACCAAGATCAGCAGGGGCCTGACTACTACCAGCCTGACCACCACCAGCATGCTCAGGCAGATGTATCCATGCAGCCGACTAGTTGGGCTAAACGCCCGTATCCACAATCAGTGTCTGTGGGTGACACCACTGCCTCTTCCCCTCTGCTACGTGCTTGCCATTCCCCCATCCAGGATGAAGTTATGGATGCATCTCACCCTGCACCTGTTCTGCACATTTGCAAGCATTATCAGCATTGTCCCAGCACAGTGTTCAATTGCCCCTACCCCTGAAATATGAAACCTACCCAGATTTGACTGAGCTACTTGTGGAGGTATGCAGCGTGTGCGCCCATTTCTGCAAGTCACCTACAGCATCTGGCAGTGCTGCAGCAGTGCTTGCAAGTGCCAGCTCACTGAGTGGTTTGCGACCTGACCACGTCATGAATATATCCAGCTCTGCTACATCCATTAGGTCTGTGTAAGACACGCTGCAGCTGTGGTTCCCCACAGAGCCCCTCCTTCTTCTCACTGCCTAGATAGCTCTCCTCAGTCTGCCTGTGCAATTCTAAACCACTCAAAACCACTCATCCCCCTTCCCTCAAGAACGTGTTGGTTAGCAGAAAGCAGCTCTTTGTTTGCAGCCATGTGCTTCCATTTGTGTATGAGAGTTATTCAAGATGGAATAACTCGACCTCAAGTAGTGGTATAGGTGTGAATCTTACATTTTTGGAATGTGCATCAGTAGAGCAACACACCAGTGCGTTTTCTAATTTCCCGTACTATCAGAATTTGAGAAATGCATTACTGCTTACCCGAGTCACATAGCCAAGTCATGTTTAGACTTAATAGAATGCTAATCTCAAAACAATACCAATAATATGTTCAACATCCTTCCACGAGCCTTTCCCCAAGAGGTATGAGTAATAGAAGAGTTGACATAGCTTCCAGAAAGGGGAGGGCAATCCAGGGCGCAGCACACTCAGTGATGTCACGAGCAGAGGGTATAAGAGATTCAGCCTCATTTTAGGAGTCTCTTTTGCCCAGGAAGTCAGCTAACAGAAACTCTGCAATCTGCTCTGATGCATTGGGATGTGTCGCCCTTCCTCCAGTCACACTGCCAGCCATGATATGAGAGAACTGTAAGTGCTTTTTCATAGGTAATCCCTTTTGTTTTGTAATCATTCTGTACATTCTATAATTGTCTCATGTTTGTAATATCTTTTTAAACTTTTGTACAGACTGCCTATTTCTTTTTGGAGTAAAAGTTATAATATTTACTAGCTTCATTTTCCTTGCTATAAAACATACCGCAACATCCTCTGAAGTAAATTATGCTACTAATTGGGTTGGCTCCTAACCCGCTATTAATCATGGTAATAGGAGCTGGTGGCAGCGAAGCATCCTGAGCTTTTGGGAAAAACTGGCAGTGACGGACGGCGTTTGATAATTAGAATTCCTGCCTGACTTGGAGTAGTTATCTCGCCCTCGCTGCAGTGTGCCCAATAGCCAGTACATAGCAAGGCAGCCTTTCTGGTGACTAATTATCCTAGGTGCGGTTCCCTGACTGACCTGAGGGTAAGGGGGGCGTGAGAGAGCTGCAAGTTCCAAACCGGAACTGGGAAGTGGGATGTAAATAAATCCCTGAAGAAAGAACTGGGGCAACCAAACAACCCCGGTTTATGACAACCACCCACTGGAGCTCAACATTAGATATGTTGACAAGGTTTATGAGCAGAAGAGGGTAGTAGTTGAATATCAGTGACAGCATGCCTGTCAGTATTACAATCAGCCTCAGCACATAAGAGCTAATGAGTGGGCATGGATGTCTGACATCTGGTGTGGTTCTCCAAAACTTTGAGGACTCGACCAAGATGGTGAGCGGCGATGATGCCATAATCAGTGTACTCATCTCACTTCTGTGCCTACTCAAATACTCACTGCTCTCAGGCTACGTTCACATTTGCGTTGTGCGCCGCTGCATCGGCGACGCAACGCACAACGCAAACAAAAACGCAACAAAGCGCACGCTAAAATGCTGCATTTTGCGACGCATGCGTCCTTTTTCGCCGAAAGTTGGACGCAAAAAAAATGCAACTTGCTGCGTTCTCTGCGCCCAACGCTTGCGGCCAAAAAAACGCATGCGTCGCAAAACGCAGCACAACGCATGTCAATGCGCCCCCATGTTAAATATAGGGGCGCATGACGCATGCGGCGACGCTGCGGCTCCCGACGCTGCGGCGCCGAACGCTAATGTGAACGTAGACTTAAAGAGGAGACTTTGCATGAGAAGCAGGTGGAGATGGAGAAAGAAAGTACAAAGGGGGTGATACTACCCAGCCCAGCCTCATCTCTTCTCCTCAGGGCGTTTTGAGTGATAATGGGGTGGAGGAACAGTAGACGGTTGCCTGCGCTACAGAGGGCACTATGAACACCAGGTTCTCGTCTGTTTGGCATGGATGGCGTGAAGAGGAGGAGCAGGAGGAGAAGATGGAGAGTCATCCTCCTGGAACAGGGAAGTCTTGCCTGTTGGAAGTCTGGCACACATGGCTAACTTTATGTCCTGCTGCCTTTCCTATGTCCCTCCCGTATACGCATTTTGGGGAACACTGATTAATGGTTGTTCACCCTTCCCAACCCATGCTACAGGTAGAACTTTCCTTCTCTGCTTCCAGTGGCGGAGAGGACTTGCACTGTGCACTTTATTATTGTTGAATTGTATGTTTTACTTATACATACTTCTTACTGACATTTTCGTGTTTAGTGGTCAATGTAATTACTCTTGTCTAGTGGATAACTATTTTATTCCCAATTTGTTTGCACTTTACTAGCACCCGCACTTTATATTGGTGATGTCTCTTTTACTTATCCCCTTTCTGTCTCCCTCTTTTTATATAAGGTAGCTTTCATATGTATTTATCCCCCATTCCATGGGCTCTTGCTACCTATGTATCTGTTTCCTCCGTTTTCCCACCTTGACAGCACGCTGGCAATAAATACAGTATATCCACTCCAAAATCGCCGCAGACATTGTACTTCTGAAAAATGCTGAACTGATCATGCATGTGCACCACACCGCGCCTCATGTCTTTGCTGGTTGCAAATATATACTTCCCAAAATGGTCGCGGACATTGTACTTCTTGAAAATGGAGACCTGCATGCGCACCACACCTCACACCTGATGTCCTTGCATTGCCAAAGGCATCTTTCAACTACCGGAATGTGTAACTGTAAACGATGTCACGGAGGCATTTCCTCCACACCCACCGCAGCTGAATGCCCGAATACAATGCAGCTGGGGCCCGGGGACGGTGGTGATATGACAGCACAGGATTCACTGTTTTTTCTGGCCACATGATATAAAAGATCAGACGAGGTAAGATGAGACACACTCCCCCTGATAAAGCACATCCGTGAAACGCGCGTCGGGGCATCTGTGGTACCTTGGACGGTCGTCTAACATAACACTATGGGTAAGTTATAAATTTCTTATACCTTTTGGTTGTTTTATGGCTGTTCTATTGACTGTTATGGTCTGCGTTATGCAACACCCCAGGAAGCCGGTTGTTACAGTGGTATTGCCTTCCTCACTGGGAGGGTGATGCCATGCCTGGAGGTGAGAGGGATCCCTTTAGCAGGTAACACATACATACAACACTGTTCTGACTCCCACCCATCTGGGGCATATGTGCGTCCCCATCTGGGACAGAAGGAGCCCTTGTCTGGGGCACAGGTGTGTCACCGTCTGGGACAGAAGTGACCCCCATCTGGGGCATAAGTGTGTTCCCGTCTGGAACAGTGAGGACTCCCGTTTGGAGTATATGTGGATCCCCATGTGGGACAGAAGGAATCTCCGGCTGGGGACTTTCAGCTGCCAAGGACTGCCAGGCAGTGGAACAGGGCACAAGGACTGTGTTGGTGCCCCACCAGAGACTTTGGCTCTGGAGCGCTTGCTGAGTCATGGACTTTGCTGCTGCAGCCGTTGCTGTGTCTAGGGACAGAATAGGAATCACTCATCTTTTGTTCATTTCTACACCTGTATTATTAATATACAAGTTGCCACTATCGGGCCCTATACAGTGTGAAACGTGGTTCATCCGGAGGACATTGTGCCATTGTGGAGAACAACTGCAGGACTGAGGTAACCCACTGTGACCCGGGGCTGGGATTGAAACTGACATTTTATGTGCAAGGGGCCGGAGTGTGGACTGACTTTGCTGTAGTGGACTCGTCCACGACTACCACCCCGTGCCACCTTGTTACAGTATCATTACCTTGCTACCCTATAGTCTGTTACTGTTCCACTCCACCACTCATTGTACTTGAGTACTTTCCTTTTTTGATTGTTTCCTCATACATAATTCATGTCTTCATTTTTTGATTCATGTTTTTGCTATTACATGTATTGAATCTTTAATAAAAATTACAATATTTATTTGACTTTTTTAGTGGTGTGTTTTGGGTACTTTGTTATCGGCTTTTTAGGTACAACTGTGTAAGGCAGTGAAGGTGGGCTCGAACCACCCTTTTGCCAGTGAGGCTGTATTTGCTATGTTGGACATGTTGCCCGTATGATTTAGTATTGTTCTTTTGCACTTTTTCTTCTATATGCCTTTGTATTTTATTGCCCAGCTACGTCACTGCTAGAGGAAGATGGTGACCTGGAGATTTGTGCTTTCAGCCGTCACATGCTCAGTGCACTCGTCTATAATCGTATCCTCATTTTCAGCAGTGTATTTTGTCTGTGAGTCCTTCTAGGACAGTCTATTGTCCAGGACAGCGAGGCCGGACAGGCAGAGTGATTGACAGACAGAGGTTCTCTAGGCGCTGGTTTTCCTCCATCCTGTGTCAGTTGCAGAGGACCTTTCTCTGCACGGTCTCGTGGATGCAGACCACAGCTGGTTGTAGAGTCACATTCTCACACTCATCTGGACTGATGAGCTGCTGTCTCTTCTTGCTGGGTCCGGTCACAATCCAGGCCATGACAGGACATCACCACCTCCCTCAGCTCCTCGCTCTCTGCCTCAAGCAAACACTTCATTGAGTCCATTCAGACAAACAGGAAAACCCATTCCTGAAAACCTCTACAAGCTCCTTTCTCACATGATGTCCCGGGCGCCTGTGTTCTCTCTATCAGGTTCTAGGATTATTTCTATATGGAAGAATTCTGAAAAACTTTCAGGACCACAATCATTTTGACAATTTTCATTAAATTCTTCACGTTTTGTCTCTCAGTGAAATCTCATGCACCGATTATTAGGCCTCCGGACCTACATTCACAGTCAGTATTGATAATAACCAGAACCTGCTTTGTGCCTTTAGGAGGCAAAAATACCATTTTGGGCCCATTATCTGGGAGGCTCCATTTAAACGGTTTTGTACAGATTGAGACACAGTCCTTTTCAACTCTCAAATAACAACTTTACTAGTTTCTCTACGCAGCACATCCACATTCTTCACAGCATTTACAGCAGTTTTCACATTGCACATTTCTTCCTCTTTCCCTGCACTTTCCTCTCTGTCAGACAGCACATACCTGGGTCGAACCGTACTGCACGGTTCCTCAGCATCCTCCCAATTCAGCTCTGCTATGGATAGACATTCCTTAGTCTGTTTTACACCAGACAGGAAATTATCAGCCTCCGAAGTTAGTGGCCACTTGGCAAGTGAACTGCCCATCTGTACTGTACTTTGTGATTACCAAGCGCACTCCTGGTCCAAGCTCACTGCATCTGAGATTTCCCTCTGCTGTTTCGCTCCAGTTCTGAGGGCATCTGCCCATGCTTTAAGCTGCCACATACTGGAGCTACCTGCATCCCTGTCTTGTCACTGTTTCTGTCTTTAGTCTCCTTGCTTGCTTCTGTACTGGCCTTCTGCTGATCAGGCCCGATGCTGTGGATGGCTGGGCTTCTCCATTAGTGAACACTGTGTGGTCGCTGCTATCATCCCGGGCACTTAAGCCTGTGTGGACTGTCTGGGCACCCTGGACCTTCTGGCTCGAATGAGGAAGTGCTCCCTCTCTTAGCTGCTGCTGACCCCTCCTACATTAACTAGTTCTTAACTATGTGGAACTCCTATCTAGTACTATGGACACTATTCTAAGGTACTCCATTTAGTGGGCAAACTTCAGTACTACGCTTTCCCGATTTAACAGGAACACCAAATAGCAAATATATACATTTAGCAAATTGAAAGACCTAACACATATACAAGAAAGACAATATATAAACATATGTACATAGCAGCATATAGGACATAACAGCAATTACCATATATCAAGAGTACAATAAGAACCATGTCTGTTCTTAAAAGGGGTAGGGGTGAGTACCAGTCCTTAGATCCCTTTACATATCTTCAGTTACTTGGGGCCCTGAGTCTGGTAGTTTGGTACCCTGGATCCAGTATTTGGTGTTTTCCATCTCGCTGTGCGGAGTGGTCAGTGGATGGTGCTGGTGCCATATCTCTGCTGTCTGACTCTGGGCCCCTGGAGTTCTGCAATCCCCGCGTGTTCGGTGCCTGCGACTCCTCGGTTGCTGCTGCGTCTGGTAAATCCTTGTTTGTAGACATGTTACATTTTCTTCTTTCCCTGGCATCTCTCCAGGGATCCCCGACTCTGTATATATATATCCTCTGCAGGTCTCCGGCATCTCTCCTCCATACTGTGTGCAGATAGCACAGCGGTGAGTACAGGCGCCCATTGTATAGGTGACTATGGGAGGGGGCGGCCATATTACTGGGGTACCTGCCTGACCTGTGACGGGGGGGATTACACTCCTGGGAACATTATATGGATATTGGGGTGAGTTATCGGGGAGACGTCGGCTCCGGGGATGATGCCCTGTTATACCTCGCAGGGTCCGGCAGCTTCAGTGTCACCAGGTCTGACTGATACATTGTATCTGAGCGCAGCAGCAGTATACAGACCTGACGCCTTCATTGTTACATTGTATCTGAACACAGCAGCAGTATACAGACCTGACGCCTTCATTGTTACATTGTATCTGAGCGCAGCAGCAGTATACAGACCTGACGCCTTCATTGTTACATTGTATCTGAGCGCAGCAGCAGTATACAGCCCTGACGCCTGCATTGTTACATTGTATCTGAGCGCAGCAGCAGTATACAGACCTGACACCTTCATTGTTACATTGTATCTGAATGCAGCAGCCGTATACAGACCTGACGCCTTCATTGTTACATTGTATCTGAGCGCAGCAGCAGTATACAGACCTGACGCCTTCATTGTTACATTGTATCTGAGCGCAGCAGCAGTATACAGACCTGACGCCTTCATTGTTACATTGTATCTGCGCGTAGCAGCAGTATACAGCCCTGACGCCTTCATTGTTACATTGTATCTGAGAGCAGCAGCAGTATACAGACCTGACGCCTTCATTGTTACATTGTATCTGAGCGCAGCAGCAGTATACAGCCCTGACGCCTTCATTGTTACATTGTAGCTGAGCGCAGCAGCAGTATACAGACCTGACGCCTGCATTGTTACATTGTATCTGAGCGCAGCAGCAGTATACAGCCCTGACGCCTTCATTGTTACATTGTATCTGAGCGCAGCAGCCGTATACAGACCTGACGCCTTCATTGTTATATTGTATCTGAGCGCAGCAGCCGTATACAGACCTGACGCCTTCATTGTTACATTGTAGCTGAGCGCAGCAGCAGTATACAGACCTGACGCCTTCATTGTTACATTGTATCTGAGCGCAGCAGCAGTATACAGACCTGACGCCTTCATTGTTACATTGTATCTGAGCGCAGCAGCCGTATACAGACCTGACGCCTTCATTGTTACATTGTATCTGAGCGCAGCAGCAGTATACAGCCCTGACGCCTTCATTGTTACATTGTATCTGAGCTCAGCAGCCATATACAGACCTGACGCCTTCATTGTTACATTGTATCTGAGCGCAGCAGCGGTATACAGCCGATGCCTTCATTGTTACATTGTATCTGAGCGCAGCAGCAGTATACAGACCTGACACCTTCATTGTTACATTGTATCTGAGCGCAGCAGCAGTATACAGACCTGACGCCTTCATTGTTACATTGTATCTGAGCGCAGCAGCGGTATACAGCCGATGCCTTCATTCTTACATTGTATCTGAGCGCAGCAGCAGTATACAGCCCTGACGCCTTCATTGTTACATTGTATCTGAGCTCAGCAGCGGTATACAGCCCTGACGCCTTCATTGTTACCTCGTATCTGAGCGCAGCAGCTGTATACAGACCTGACGCCTTCATTGTTACATTGTATCTGAGCGCAGCAGCAGTATGCAGACCTGACGCCTTCATTGTTAGATTGTATCTGAGCGCAGCAGCAGTATACAGACCTGACGCCTTCATTGTTACATTGTATCTGAGCGCAGCAGCCGTATACAGACCTGACGCCTTCATTGTTACATTGTATCTGAGCGCAGCAGCAGTATACAGACCTGACGCCTTCATTGTTACATTGTATCTGAGCGCAGCAGCAGTATACAGACCTGACGTCTTCATTGTTACATTGTATCTGAGCGCAGCAGCCGTATACAGACCTGACGCCTTCATTGTTACATTGTATCTGAGCGCAGCAGCAGTATACAGCCCTGACGCCTTCATTGTTACATTGTATCTGAGCTCAGCAGCCATATACAGACCTGACGCCTTCATTGTTACATTGTATCTGAGCGCAGCAGCGGTATACAGCCGATGCCTTCATTGTTACATTGTATCTGAGCGCAGCAGCAGTATACAGACCTGACACCTTCATTGTTACATTGTATCTGAGCGCAGCAGCAGTATACAGACCTGACGCCTTCATTGTTACATTGTATCTGAGCGCAGCAGCGGTATACAGCCGATGCCTTCATTCTTACATTGTATCTGAGCGCAGCAGCAGTATACAGCCCTGACGCCTTCATTGTTACATTGTATCTGAGCTCAGCAGCGGTATACAGCCCTGACGCCTTCATTGTTACCTCGTATCTGAGCGCAGCAGCTGTATACAGACCTGACGCCTTCATTGTTACATTGTATCTGAGCACAGCAGCAGTATACAGACCTGACGCCTTCATTGTTAGATTGTATCTGAGCGCAGCAGCAGTATACAGACCTGACGCCTTCATTGTTACATTGTAGCTGAGCGCAGCAGCAGTATACAGACCTGACGCCTTCATTGTTACATTGTATCTGCGCGTAGCAGCAGTATACAGCCCTGACGCCTTCATTGTTACATTGTATCTGAGAGCAGCAGCAGTATACAGACCTGACGCCTTCATTGTTACATTGTATCTGAGCGCAGCAGCAGTATACAGCCCTGACGCCTTCATTGTTACATTGTAGCTGAGCGCAGCAGCAGTATACAGACCTGACGCCTGCATTGTTACATTGTATCTGAGCGCAGCAGCAGTATACAGCCCTGACGCCTTCATTGTTACATTGTATCTGAGCGCAGCAGCCGTATACAGACCTGACGCCTTCATTGTTATATTGTATCTGAGCGCAGCAGCCGTATACAGACCTGACGCCTTCATTGTTACATTGTAGCTGAGCGCAGCAGCAGTATACAGACCTGACGCCTTCATTGTTACATTGTATCTGAGCGCAGCAGCAGTATACAGACCTGACGCCTTCATTGTTACATTGTATCTGAGCGCAGCAGCCGTATACAGACCTGACGCCTTCATTGTTACATTGTATCTGAGCGCAGCAGCAGTATACAGCCCTGACGCCTTCATTGTTACATTGTATCTGAGCTCAGCAGCCATATACAGACCTGACGCCTTCATTGTTACATTGTATCTGAGCGCAGCAGCGGTATACAGCCGATGCCTTCATTGTTACATTGTATCTGAGCGCAGCAGCAGTATACAGACCTGACACCTTCATTGTTACATTGTATCTGAGCGCAGCAGCAGTATACAGACCTGACGCCTTCATTGTTACATTGTATCTGAGCGCAGCAGCGGTATACAGCCGATGCCTTCATTGTTACATTGTATCTGAGCGCAGCAGCAGTATACAGCCCTGACGCCTTCATTGTTACATTGTATCTGAGCTCAGCAGCGGTATACAGCCCTGACGCCTTCATTGTTACCTCGTATCTGAGCGCAGCAGCAGTATACAGACCTGACGCCTTCATTGTTAGATTGTATCTGAGCGCAGCAGCAGTATACAGACCTGACGCCTTCATTGTTACATTGTAGCTGAGCGCAGCAGCAGTATACAGACCTGACGCCTTCATTGTTACATTGTATCTGAGCGCAGCAGCAGTATACAGACCTGACGCCTTCATTCTTACATTGTATCTGAGCGCAGCAGCCGTATACAGACCTGACGCCTTCATTGTTACATTGTATCTGAGCGCGGCAGCAGTATACAGACCTGACGCCTTCATTGTTACATTGTATCTGAGCGCAGCAGCCGTATACAGACCTGACACCTTCATTGTTACATTGTATCTGAGCGCAGCAGCAGTATACAGACCTGACGCCTTCATTGTTACATTGCATCTCAATGCAGCAGCAGTATACAGACCTGACGCCTTCATTGTTAGATTGTAGCTGAGCGCAGCAGCAGTATACAGACCTGACGCCTTCATTGTTACATTGTATCTGAGCGCAGCAGCCGTATACAGACCTGACGCCTTCATTGTTACATTGTATCTGAGCGCAGCAGCAGTATACAGCCCTGATGCCTTCATTGTTAGATTGTAGCTGAGCGCAGCAGCAGTATACAGCCCTGACGCCTTCATTGTTACATTGTATCTGAGCGCAGCAGCAGTATACAGCCCTGACGCCTTCATTGTTACATTGTATCTGAGCGCAGCAGCAGTATACAGAAATGACGCCTTCATTGTTACATTGTATCTGAATGCAGCAGCAGTATACAGACCTGACGCCTTCATTGTTACATTGTATCTGAGAGCAGCAGCAGTATACAGCCCTGACGCCTTAATTGTTACATTGTAGCTGAGCGCAGCAGCAGTATACAGCCCTGACGCCTTCATTGTTACATTGTATCTGAGCGCAGCATTTGTATACAGCCCTGACGCCTGCATTGTTACATTGTATCTGAGCGCAGCAGCAGTATACAGCCCTGACGCCTTCATTGTTACATTGTAGCTGAGCGCAGCAGCAGTATACAGCCCTGACGCCTTCATTGTTACATTGTATCTGAGCGCAGCAGCAGTATACAGACCTGACGCCTTCATTGTTACATTGTATCTGAGCGCAGCAGCAGTATACAGACCTGACGCCTTCATTGTCACATTGTATCTGAGCGCAGCAGCAGTATACAGCCCTGACGCCTTCATTGTTACATTGTATCTGAGCGCAGCAGCAGTATACAGCCCTGACGCCTTCATTGTTACATTGTATCTGAATGCAGCAGCCGTATACAGACCTGACGCCTTCATTGTTACATTGTATCTGAGCGCAGCAGCAGTATACAGCCCTGACACCTTCATTGTTACATTGTATCTGAGCGCAGCAGCGGTATACAGCCCTGACGCCTTCATTGTTACATTGTATCTGAGCGCAGCAGCAGTATACAGACCTGACGCCTTCATTGTTACATTGTATCTGAGAGCAGCAGCAGTATACAGCCCTGACGCCTTCATTGTTACATTGTATCTGAGCGCAGCAGCTGTATACAGACCTGACGCCTTAATTGTTACATTGTATCTGAGCGCAACAGCCGTATACAGCCCTGACGCCTTCATTGTTACATTGTATCTGAGCGCAGCAGCAGTATACAGCCCTGCGCCTTCATTGTTATATTGTATCTGAGCGCAGCAGCCGTATACAGACCTGACGCCTTCATTGTTACATTGTAGCTGAGCGCAGCAGCAGTATACAGACCTGACGCCTTCATTGTTACATTGTATCTGAGCGCAGCAGCAGTATACAGACCTGACGCCTTCATTGTTACATTGTATCTGAGCGCAGCAGCCGTATACAGACCTGACGCCTGCATTGTTACATTGTATCTGAGCGCAGCAGCAGTATACAGACCTGACGCCTTCATTGTTACATTGTATCTGAGCGCAGCAGCAGTATACAGCCCTGACGCCTTCATTGTTACATTGTATCTGAGCGCAGCAGCAGTATACAGACCTGACGCCTTCATTGTTACATTGTATCTGAGCGCAGCAGCCGTATACAGACCTGACGCCTGCATTGTTACATTGTATCTGAGCGCAGCAGCAGTATACAGACCTGACGCCTTCATTGTTACATTGTATCTGAGCGCAGCAGCAGTATACAGACCTGACGCCTTCATTGTTACATTGTATCTGAGCGCAGCAGCAGTATACAGCCCTGACGCCTTCATTGTTACATTGTATCTGAGCGTAGCAGCAGTATACAGACCTGACGCCTTCATTGTTACATTGTATCTGAGCGCAGCAGCCGTATACAGCCCTGACGCCTTCATTGTTACATTGTATCTGAGCACAGCAGCAGCAGTATACAGACCTGACGCCTTCATTGTTACATTGTATCTGAGCACAGCAGCAGCAGCATACAGCCCTGACGCCTTCATTGTTACATTGTATCTGAGCGCAGCAGCTGTATACAGACCTGACGTCTTCATTGTTACATTGTATCTGAGCGCAGCAGCCGTATACAGACCTGACGCCTTCATTGTTAGATTGTATCTGAGCGCAGCAGCCGTATACAGACCTGACGCCTGCATTGTTACATTGTATCTGAGCGCAGCAGCAGTATACAGACCTGACGCCTTCATTGTTACATTGTAGCTGAGCGCGGCAGCAGTATACAGCCCTGACGCCTTCATTGTTACATTGTATCTGAGCGCAGCAGCAGTATACAGACCTGACGCCTTCATTGTTACATTGTATCTGAGCGCAGCAGCCGTATATAGACCTGACGCCTGCATTGTTACATTGTATCTGAGCGCAGCAGCAGTATACAGACCTGACGCCTTCATTGTTACATTGCATCTGAGCGCAGCAGCAGTATACAGACCTGACGCCTTCATTGTTACATTGTATCTGAGCGCAGCAGCCGTATACAGCCCTGACGCCTTCATTGTTACATTGTATCTGAGCGCAGCAGCAGTATACAGACCTGACGCCTTCATTGTTACATTGTATCTGAGCGTAGCAGCCGTATACAGACCTGACGCCTTCATTGTTACATTGTATCTGAGTGTAGCAGCAGTATACAGACCTGACGCCTTCATTGTTACATTGTATCTGAGCGCAGCAGCAGTATACAGCCCTGACGCCTTCATTGTTACATTGTATCTGAGCGTAGCAGCAGTATACAGACCTGACGCCTTCATTGTTACATTGTATCTGAGCGCAGCAGCCGTATACAGACCTGACGCCTTCATTGTTACATTGTATCTGAGCGCAGCAGCAGTATACAGACCTGATGCCTTCATTGTTACATTGTATCTGAGCGCAGCAGCAGTATACAGACCTGATGCCTTCATTGTTACATTGTATCTGAGCGCAGCAGCAGTATACAGCCCTGACGTCTTCATTGTTACATTGTATCTGAGTGCAGCAGCAGTATACAGACCTGACGTCTTCATTGTTACATTGTATCTGAGCGCAGCAGCAGTATACAGCCCTGACGTCTTCATTGTTACATTGTATCTGAGTGCAGCAGCAGTATACAGACCTGACGCCTTCATTGTTACATTGTATAAATATGTACAGGGCTTTGAAAAAGTCTTAATTCCCTGTGAATGTTTCCACATTTTTTTCATGTTACACTCAGAAACTTAAAGTTTTTTATTGGGATTATCTGTGATACAAAGTAACAAGTATTAGTGACATGTAAAGGAAATGGTGCAGGGGTGTACTAATTATTCTACAAATATAAATCTGAGAATTGTGAAGTGCATTTGTATTCAGCCCCTGAGTTAGTACTTTATAGTCTCTCCTCCTTTCTCTGCAGTCTTTTGGGGTCTGTCTCCCACCTTTCTCTGCAGTCTTTTGGGGTCTGTCTCTCCTCCTTTCTCTGCAGTCTTTTGGGGTCTGTGTCTCCCACCTTTCTCTGCAGTCTTTTGGGGTCTGTCTCTCCACTTATCTCTGCAGTCTTTTGGGGTCTGTCTCTCCCTCCTTTCTCTGCAGTCTTTTGGGGTCTGTCTCTCCACCATTCTCTGCAGTCTTTTGGGGTCTGTCTCTCCACCTTTCTCTCCAGTCTTTTGGGGTCTGTCTCTCCACCATTCTCTGCAGTCTTTTGGGGTCTGTCTCTCCACCTATCTCTGCAGTCTTTTGGGGTCTGTCTCTCCCTCCTTTCTCTGCAGTCTTTTGGGGTCTGTCTCTCCACCATTCTCTGCAGTCTTTTGGGGTCTGTCTCTCCACCTTTCTCTCCAGTCTTTTGGGGTCTGTCTCTCCACCTTTCTCTGCAGTCTTTTGGGGTCTGTCTCTCCCTCCTTTCTCTGCAGTCTTTTGGGGTCTGTCTCTCCACCATTCTCTGCAGTCTTTTGGGGTCTGTCTCTCTTCCTTTCTCTGCAGTCTTTTGGGGTCTGTCTCTTCCACCTTTCTCTGCAGTCTTTTGGGGTCTGTCTCTCCCACCTTTCTCTCCAGTCTTTTGGGGTCTGTCTCTCCTCCTTTCTCTGCAGTCTTTTGGGGTCTGTCTCTCCAACTTTATCTGCAGTCTTTTGGGGTCTGTCTCTCCACCTTTCTCTGCAGTCTTTTGGGGTCTGTCTCCCACCTTTCTCTGCAGTCTTTTGGGGTCTGTCTCTCCTCCTTTCTCTGCAGTCTTTTGGTGTCTGTCTTTCCACCTTTCTCTGCAGTCTTTTGGGGTCTGTCTCTCCACCTTTCTCTGCAGCCTTTTGGGGTCTGTCTCTCCTCCTTTCTCTGCAGTCTTTTGGGGTCTGTCTCTCCTCCTTTCTCTGCAGTCTTTTGGGGTCTGTCTCTCCTCTTTTCTCTGCAGCCTTTTGGGGTCTGTCTCTCCACCTTTCTCTGCAGTCTTTTGGGGTCTGTCTCTCCACCTTTCTCTGCAGTCTATTGGGGTCTGTCTCCTCCTTTCTCTGCAGTCTTTTGGGGTCTCTTCACCTTTCTCTGCAGTCTTTTGGGGTCTGTCTCTCCTCCTTTCTCTGCAGTCTTTTGGGGTCTGTCTCCCACCTTTCTCTGCAGTCTATTGGAGTCTGTCTCCCCAGATTTCTCTGCAGTCTTTTGGGGTCTGTCTCCACCTTTCTCTGCAGTCTTTTGGGGTCTGTCTCTCCCACCTTTCTCTGCAGTATTTTGGGGTCTGTCTCTCACCCTTTCTCTGCAGTCTTTTTGGGTCTGTCTCTCCACCTTCCTCTGCAGTCTTTTTGGGTCTGTCTCTCCCACCTTTCTCTGCAGTGTTTTGGGGTCTGTCTCTCCACCTTTCTTGCAGTCTTTTGGTGTCTGTCTTTCCACCTTTCTCTGCAGTCTTTTGGGGTCTGTCTAATTTATTGTTTGTGTTGGTGTCACATAAAATACCAATAAAATAAATTGAAGTTAGATTAATAAATCTGTGTCCATCATGATGGAGCCATGATGTCTTGGCTGCTGTCCTGTCCCTGATCCTTTGGATGTCTTGGCTGAATCTCTGACTGTCTCTTTCTCTCTGTGTCTCTATAGAGAGGCATGTAGCCTATTTTTATATTTAACAAGTGTCTTTCATTCAGTATTTACATTAAGGGTAAGAATAGAGATGAGATCAAGTAGCATTATTTGATTATTTAATCTATTTACATAGTTATTCCTCCTCTGTTTTCAAAGTCAACAAAATATCTGGCATTGACAATATATATTTAGCATATCAGTAAACATCACTAGTCATCAAGGATAAGAGCACAATGTTATATCAAATGTCAACTTACATGTCAATATTACAGGCTTAGGGTACTGTCACACAGTGCCATTTTGATCGCTACGACGGCACGATCCGTGACGTCGCAGCGTCGTATGATTATCGCTCCAGCGTCGTAGACTGCGGTCACACGTTGCAATCACGGCGCTGGAGCGATGCCGAAGTCCCTGGGTAACCAGGGTAAACATCGGGTTACTAAGCGCAGGGCCACGCTTAGTAACCCGATGTTTACCCTGGTTACCAGCGTAAACGTAAAAAAACCAAACAGTACATACTTACATTCCGGTGTCTGTCCCCCGGCGTCTCAGCTTCTCTGCACTGTGTAAGCGCCATAGCCGGAAAGCAGAGCGGTGACGTCACCGCTGTGCTCGCTTTCTGGCTGGCCGGCGCTCACAGTGCAGAGAAGCTGAGTCGCCGGAGGACAGACACCGGAATGTGAGTATGTACTGTTTTTTTTTTTTACGTTTACGCTGGTAACCAGGGTAAACATCGGGTTACTAAGCGCGGCCCTGCGCTTAGTTACCCGATGTTTACCCTGGTTACAAGCAAACACATCGCTGGATCGCTGTCACACACACCGATCCAGCGATGACAGCGGGAGATCCAGCGACGAAAGAAAGTTCCAAACGATCTGCTACGACGTACGATTCTCAGCAGGGTCCCTGATCGCTGCTGCGTGTCAGACACTGCGATATCGTAACGATATCGCTAGAACGTCACGAATCGTACCGTCGTAGCGATCAAAATTGCACTGTGTGACAGTACCCTTATGCAAGCAAAAGTCTGTTTTCTTGACCAATCGGAAAGAAACACAAATTCAAAAGTCAACATATAGATAACAGTCTATTCTTTCTGGCTTGCTAAAAATAGTCAACTGATTAATTAAAATTCAATGCTGTGTCTCCACACCTTATTTAAAGAGTAACTAAACAAAGGCAACATTTTATTTTATTATTTTTTGTCCCTTTTATCGCTAGCAGATCAGTACGGTCCTGGTTCTGAGACCCCCAAGGATCGCTCAATAAACCCTGAGATGTGCTCCTGCCTGAGCTCGTGCACACAGTGAAGTACGGACTCAGTGGGAGCATCTTCTCCTGTTGTCTGCCTTCCTTCTGTATCTTAGTTCGATAGTATCTGATCCCTTGTAGTGTTTGGATTTGTGCTGGCTTCAGCCATGTGTTTTAGTCGTCTTATCGTTGTCTGTTGCCACCGGTGGATATGGTGATTGTGTCCATGTGTGTGCAGCTCTCCTGTGTTCTTTCATGCTGTAGAGGTAATATAAATGCCGATCTGCCTTCGTATTTGCTATCACCAATCTTCCTTCCAGGATAGGACACTTGTCACCTTGTAAGGCTACGTTCACATTTGCGGTCAGCGCCGCAGCGTCGGGCGCCGCAGCGGCGCCGCATGCGTCATGCGCCCCTATACTTAACATGGGGGCGCATGGACATGCGTTGTGCTGCGTTTTGCGCCGCATGGCCGCAAGCGTTGGACGCAAGAAACGCTTCAAGTTGCATTTTTTTTGCGTCCAACTTGCGGGCAAAAACGACGCATGCGGCGCAAAACGCAGCGTTTTAGCGTGCGTTTTGCCGCGTTTTTGTTTGCGTTGTGCGCTGCGGCGCCGACGCTGCGGCGCACAACGCAAATGTGAACGTAGCCTAATAGCACGCTGAGTCCTCCTATGTTTTATGGAAATCACTCATCCTTCTACACTGGGAAAGCACAACATGTCCTTTAAAGTCACATACAATATATAATTTCTTTCTATTTATTGTTGGAATTTTTCTGGGAATATCTATAATGAAGCTACTTATATGTTTTATAATTTTGATCGTGTTGCTACTTCATTTGCTCTATTGGTTATAAGTTATTGGTTGTGAAGAGGATCATAGTTGATTAATTTATAGAGGAATTGCTTTGGTCGTATGTCCTTTACTGTGATTGCTAAATTGTATCCATTATTACTGGGGCACATGATGGCTCCATGTCCAGAACCTTTGGAGTTTATTCTGCTTCCATTAATAAGATACTTTATTTCCTTGTTATTTCATTCAAGTTCTGATAAAAAGTTTCTATGCCTTGTCATGAGAGTTGTTGTTCCAGAGTCGATGCAAGTTGATCCTTGTTATAGTCATTTTTAAGGCACCATTCCAATTATCTGCACAGTGTAGCGTTTCGCCTACTACATGTCTTGGGGGACAATCGTTTGGCACGGGATTCAAGCACTCAGACACGGTTTCCTCATATAAATCAGTCTCTTAGGTTTATTAACCATCATAAACCACATAAGTTCATTTCAATACATCCACGAACATGTCATGACCCCAGTCTGTTCATGTAGCAGATAAACTTCTCTTAGGCATATTACAATCCCCTTGTCCAGGGTTGCCTTCCAGGATCTCCTGCTCCACAGGCTGACTCCTCGTCAGTCCAAGGTCCTCAACACAGGTGACCTGTCCGGGTGCTGTTCAGGACGTGCGTCCCCGGCTGGGACCGTCCAACACCCACACCACCAGTACCAGAGTCCCACCGCATGCTCTTCAGGGAGGCAGCACCTCCAACACCTAGGCTTCCAGGACCTTCCAGCACAGAATCACTCAGGTCCACACTCAGAGACATGTGACCCACACCCTGGTCACATTACATACTTGTAACCACTCCCATAGGTGGGAGTTGTGTGTGTGGCTAGTTCGACCCGCCCATCTCTCATAACTAGCCCTGTCAGTCTCCCTTGTTAAGCAACTCAATTTACTTGTAGGACTACAGGTCCCAGAACATCCTTACTTCAGGCAGACAGTGCAGAGTGTCTTCCTCTGCGACACACATACATTCACAATAGTTCCGGGTTTTGACTCATGACCACAGTTATTCCTGCGATTGCCATGTGTTCCTATGGCCTCAATATGCCTCCATGCGTATTCTGGGGAGACCATACAGCGCCCTCTACCTGTAACGGGGGTCACTGCACCACTATAGTTACATAGTTAAATAGGTTGACAAAAGACCGTGGTCCATCAAGTTCCACCTTTCTCCACCAATTGTACATTTGGGACTAAATTATTACCCCCAATGTTCTGTGTATCAAGAAAATCATCCGGCCCTTGTATAGAAGCTGTTATAGTGTCGGCCATTACTACCCCTTGTGGTCGGCATCCTATATCTGACTGCTCTAACTGTAAAGAACCCTTTCCTATTTATCTGTCGGAATCGCCTTTATATCACCCGTAATGAGTGCCCCTGGTCCTCTGTACGGTCTTTGGAAGGAATAAGTCCTGTGCCGTCCTCTGTACTGACCGCACATACATTATACATGGAAATGAGATCTCCGCTGAGGCGCCTTCTTACTAAGTTAAACAAGCACAAGTTTTCCAACCTTTCATCATATGAGAGGTCACCATCCCGTGTAATATAGGAGAGGCCTCCATCCCGTGTATTATAGGAGAGGCCTCCATCCCGTGTAATATAGGAGAGGTCTCCATCCCGTGTAATATAGGAGAGGTGTCCATCCCGTGTAATATAGGAGAGGCCTCCATCCCGTGTATTATAGGAGAGGCCTCCATCCCGTGTAATATAGGAGAGGTCTCCATCCCGTGTAATATAGGAGAGGCCTTCATCCCGTGTAATATAGGAGAGGTGTCCATCCCATGTAATATAGGAGAGGTCTCCATCCCGTGTAATATAGGAGAGGTGTCCATCCCGTGTAATATAGGAGAGGCCTTCATCCCGTGTAATATAGGAGAGGTGTCCATCCCGTGTAATATAGGAGAGGTCTCCATCCCATGTAATATAGGAGAGGCCTTCATCCCGTGTAATATAGGAGAGGTGTCCATCCCGTGTAATATAGGAGAGGCCTCCATCCCGTGTAATATAGGAGAGGTGTCCATCCCGTGTATTATAGGAGAGGCCTCCATCCCGTGTAATATAGGAGAGGTGTCCATCCCGTGTAATATAGGAGAGGTCTCCATCCCGTGTAATATAGGAGAGGCCTCCATCCCGTGTAATATAGGAGAGGTCTCCATCCCCTGTAATATAGGAGAGGCCTCCATCCCGTGTAATATAGGAGAGGCCTCCATCTCGTGTAATATAGGAGAGGCCTCCATCCCGTGTATTATAGGAGAGGCCTCCATCCCGTGTAATATAGGAGAGGCCTCCGTCCCATGTTATATAGGAGAGGCCTCCATCCCGTGTAATATAGGAGAGGCCTCCATCCCGTGTATTATAGGAGAGGCCTCCATCCTGTGTATTATATGAGATGCCTCCATCCCGTGTATTATAGGAGAGGCCTCCATCCCGTGTATTGTAGGAGAGGCCTCCATCCCGTGTATTATAGGAGAGGCCTCCATCTCGTGCAATATAGGAGAGGCCTCCATCCCGTGTATTATAGGAGAGGCCTCCATCCCGTGTATTATAAGAGAGGCCTCCATCCCGTGTATTATATGAGAGGCCTCCATCCCGTGTAATATAGGAGAGGCCTCCATCCCGTGTATTATAGGAGAGGCCACCATCCCGTGTATTATAGGAGAGGCCTCCATCCCGTGTATTATAGGAGAGGCCTCTATCCCGTGTATTATAGGAGAGGCCTCCATCCCATGTATTATAGGAGGGGCCTCCATCCCGTGTATTATAAGAGAGGCCTCCATCCCGTGTATTATAAGAGAGGCATCCATCCCGTGTAATATAGGAGAGGCCTCCATCCCGTGTATTATAGGAGAGGCCTCCATCCCGTGTAATAATATAGGAGAGGCCTCCATCCCGTGTATTATAGGAGAGGCCTCCATCCCGTGTAATAATATAGGAGAGGCCTCCATCCCGTGTAATATAGGAGAGGCCTCCATCCCGTGTATAATAGGAGAGGCCACCATCCTGTGTATTATAGGAGAGGCCTCCATCCCGTGTATTATAGGAGAGGCCTCCATCCCGTGTATTGTAGGAGGGGCCTCCATCCCGTGTATTATAGGAGAGGCCTCCATCCCGTGTATTATAGGAGAGGCCTCCATCCCGTGTAATATAGGAGAAGCCTCCATCCCGTGTAGTATAGGAGAGGCCTCCATCCTGTGTATTATAGGAGAAGCCTCCATCCCGTGTATTATAGGAGAGGTCTCCATCCCGTGTATTGTAGGAGAGGTCTCCATCCCGTGTAATATAGGAGAAGCCTCCATCCCGTGTAATATAGGAGAGGCCTCCATCCTGTGTAATATAGGAGAAGCCTCCATCCCGTGTAATATGGGAGAAGCCTCCATCCCGTGTATTATAGGAGAGGTCTCCATCCCGTGTATTGTAGGAGAGGCCACCATCCCGTGTAATAATATAGGTGCATGTTGTTACGCCCGCATGGAGTGATGATGTATAGTGGACTCATTAGACCACTGATGGTGCAGTGGTAGCTGTATACCCGATACTTAAGAGACAGGAGAATGAGCTTCATAAAACCAAAGATATTTATTAAAGGAAGTTTAACAGAAAGGGAGAAGGTGCCTGAGGGGAGGACCCTCTGGATCACGACACTGTACCACGTAGTGCAGCCCGCGCAATGTTTAGCCCTACACAGGGATTCCCCCATCACTGCACCAGGAGGCCTTAATGCCGCGAATCCCGGACCAGAGAGACAACCAGTACAGACCGGAGAACAGAGGCTGTAGAATGCTGGCGAGAAACCCGGGAGTTCCGTGTGATTCTGGGAAGACTGAGGCAGCCGGTAGTGGTATCTGGATAGCTCCCAGAGGAATTCAGGATAGGGAACTGCCAGCAGAGGATTCTGTGGAGACAGAGATATTATTATAGTGCAAAGCCACAGACTTCCAATCGTAGAGCACAGCAGAGTGTGGCCTGAGCAGGAGGCAACGATCCTAACAATTAACATATTGCCCAGGCACCTCCCTTAAGGGGAGGATGCCTTTTATGCACAGAACATCAGCACAGACAGCCCTAATAGAGAACAGGTGCCCTGGGGCGCGCCTCTGAAGAGCATTTCCAGACCTGTCAAGGGGATGCAGGTTCCTAGCAGAGAAAGGAGCCACCGATCGTCTGGAGCCACGGACAGAGTGAGCAGTACCAGTGGAGCTGTGTGATAGGCACCAGTCTCCCTGTCCATGAGAGACCCGGCCTGCAGCTGAGGGCATGACACCCGTCTTTGAACTGATTCTAAATTCTGAATATCCTTTTTAAAATTTGGAGCCCAAAACTGGATCCCGTATTCTAGATGTGGCCTCACCGGTGATTTAAAAGGGGGTAATAATACATTGAGATCGTGGGATTCTCTCTCTTTTTATACACCCTAAAATCTTGTTTGCTTTTGCGGCTGCTGCCTGACATTGAGTGCTGCTGCTCAGCTTACTTGTGACCAGAATCAGCGGTCCTTCTCCTGTCCTGTGGTCCTGAGTATTCTCCAGTCTAATATATACGCAGCTGTAGGGTTACACCATGCTCGGTGATTACTCTACATTTATCTACAGTACACCTCCTCTGAAAAGTGTTTGCCCATCAGACATTTTATTCAGATCGTTTTTCAATATTGTAATGTTGGGGTCAGATTTTAATATCCTACATAGTTTGGTGTCATCAGCAAAGAAAAAGACTGATACTTTACTCTCAATCCATCCACACGGTCATTAATAAAGAGGTTAAAAAGAATTGGTCCCAGTACAGATGCCAACAGTCCCCCACTGCTCTCGGTACAGATTCCTGCGATCCCCGTTGCTCCCAGTATAGAGCCCTATGGTCCCCACTGCTCTCAGTACAGATCCCTGCGGTCCCCGTTGCTCCCAGTATAGAGCCCTACAGTCCCCACTGTTCTCAGTACAGATCCCTGTGGTCCCCGTTGCTCCCACTACAGATTCCTGCTATCCCCACTGCTCCCAGTACAGATCCCTATGATCCCTACTGCTCTCAGTACAGATCCCTGTGGTCCCCGTTGCTCCCACTACAGATCCTTGCGGTCCCCGTTGCTCCCACTACAGATCCCTGTGGTCCCCGCAGCTCCCAGTACAGATCCCTGCAGTCCCCCTGCTCCCAGTATAGATCCCTGGGGTCCCCGTTGCTCCCACTACAGATCCCTACGGTCCCTGCTGCTCCCACTACAGATCCCTGCGGTCCCCACTGCTCTCAGTATAGATCCCTATGATCCCCACTGCTCTCAGTACAGATCCTTGCGGTCCCCGTTGCTCCCACTACAGATCCCTGTGGTCCCCGCAGCTCCCAGTACAGATCCCTGCGGTCCCCCTGCTCCCAGTATAGATCCCTGGGGTCCCCGTTGCTCCCACTACAGATCCCTACGGTCCCTGCTGCTCCCACTACAGATCCCTGTGGTCCCCACTGCTCCCAGTACAGATCCCTATGGTCCCCACTGCTCTCAGTACAGATCCCTGTGGTCCCCGTTGCTCCCACTACAGATCCCTGCGGTCCCCGCTGCTCCCAGTATAGATTCCTATAGTCCCCACTGCTCCCAGTACAGATCCCTGCGGTCCCCACTGCTCTCAGTACAGATCCTTGCGGTCCCCGTTGCTCCCACTACAGATCCCTGCGGTCCCCGCTGCTCCCAGTATAGATCCCTATGATCCCCACTGCTCTCAGTACAGATCCCTGCGGTCCCCACTGCTCCCAGTACAGATCCATGTGGTCCCCACTGCTCCCAGTACAGATCCCTGTGGTCCCCACTGCTGACTATATCCCATTTAGAGAATGTACCATTTATGGCGACTCTTTGTTTCCGGTCACTTAGCCAATTCCTTACCCATCTGCATATAGTATCCCCCAGTCCCAGCTTCTGTAGCTTCAGTATAAGGCTGTTATGTGGTACAGTATGAAATGCCTTTGCGAAGTCCAGGTAAATAACCTCAGCCACACGACCAACATCCAGATCTCCTCATAGAAACTTAACGTGTCAGTTAAACGAGACTTATCCTTCATGAATCCTTGCTGGTTGTCAGTTATTATATTATTATCAGCAATATATTTCTGCAGCTAATCTCTTATAATGCCCTCATATATGTCACACTTCTGATGTCAGACATACTGGACGGTAGTTGCCTGGATCCACCTCCTTACCTTTCTTAAATATTGGTACCACATGAGCCTCCTCCTACCGTTACAAGAGTCTAAGAACATAAGATACAGTGGTCTGTCAATTATTGCGCTCAATTCCCTCAGTATCCGGGGATGAATGCTGTCTGGACCAGGGGATTTGTCACTGTTTAAATTGCTCAGATGTAGATGTACTTCTTTTTGTGTTAAACTAGTTATATCAGGTTGTGAACTTTGATTTTTGCCTTCTTGAGTGATCCCTGTAACAGACAGTTCATTGGTGAACATGGATGAGACGCGCCTGTTTAATATCTCAGCCTTTTCTTTGTCCTCTGTGATTACCTTGTTATTGTTGCCTTTAAAGGGGCCGATACCATCTATTTTTTTTTTGGCTTTTATGAATTTAGAAAAATGTTTGGAATTTACTTTAATGTCGTTGGCGATTTGCTTCTCTGCAGATGACTTTGCAGCTTGATTTCTTTTTTTTTCATTTCTTATTTAGATCTTTATACTCTTCAAATGCTATTTCAGTATTCTCAGCTTTCAAGATTTTTTGAATGTCTTTTGTTTTTGTCTCATTAAAAGTTATACTGTCTTATTCATCCATAATGGTTTCTTTTTATTCCTGGGCATTTTATTACCAGAGGGTATAAGTTTTCTGCAGGATTCTAGAAGCATTTCCTAAAATATTCCCCATTAATGGTTGGTATTCCCTTTTACCATGACATGTTCCCAGTCTACATGATTATGCTCTTCCCTTATTAGTTGAAATCAGCTTTCGTAAAGTTCCAGGTTTTGGGATTTCTCATTTTGAATGTTTGATTTAAAATTACATTGAAACTTACCATGTTATGGTCACTGCTTCCCAAATGCTCCCTGACCTGTAGATCTGAAACTGGATCTGGTCGAAGCCGACGCGAAACGCGCGTTGGGGCAACGGTGTGGATCCCTGTCTGACGCCATTATTTGGGTAAGAACTTGGAGGGGAATTTGCCACGTTTATGATACGTTTTTGAGCCTGTGTACAGGGCTCACTTAGTGTCCTTTATTTCCTCACCATACCCCTGGTTTAATGCCCGTGTACATTTGCACTATGCACTTTATGGCGGTATACGACGTCTCTTGTGATCCACACTAGTTTTTGGTCTGTGCTACCCGGTTTCTCTCAATTTGAATATGTTTGTGGTTGTCTTGACTTACCTGTATATATATATTTGTATTTTGTGAACTTGTGTTCAAATAAAGTTGTATTTATTTATCTATGGACATGTACTCCATTGTTCTTTCTTGCTATATATCTAGTTGTCTAGGAGTGTCCTAAGTATATTCTGTTGATTTATTTCTCCCCTGCAAACTCTCCCCACTGTGGTGTAGAGCATGGTGGAGAAAATTAGAAATTTACCCTCCATTTTGGGCTTATTTCTCTAGATTACCTCTCATAGTCTATGTGACAGGACCAGATCCAGCAGATTACCTCTCGTAGTCTATGTGACAGGACCAGATCCAGCAGATTACCTCTCATAGTCTATGTGACAGGACCAGATTCAGCAGATTACCTCTCATAGTCTATGTGACAGGACCAGATCCAGCAGATTACCTCTCATAGTCTATGTGACAGGACCAGATCCAGCAGATTACCTCTCATAGTCTATGTGACAGGACCAGATCCAGCAGATTACCTCTCATAGTCTATGTGACAGGACCAGATCCAGCAGATTACCTCTCATAGTCTATGTGACAGGACCAGATCCAGCAGATTACCTCTCATAGTCTATGTGACAGGACCAGATCCAGCAGATTACCTCTCATAGTCTATGTGACAGGACCAGATCCAGCAGATTACCTCCCCTGGTCGGTTCATTTCCCAGCTGAGAGAGGTTATTGTCCTGAACTGTTGATAAGAAATCGCAGCTTTTAGCACAACCAGAAGATTCCATGTCCCATTGAATGTCTGAATAGTTAAAATCTCCCATTATAGATCCCTATTACTGTTTGCTGCCTTTTTAATTTGTTGCAGCATTTCATCCTCTACCTGCTCCTCCATATTGGAAGGCTTGTAGCAAACTCCATTATTGCCGTCCCCTCGTACATTTACCCATAGTGATGCTTCATTGCTGTAATTCCCCCCAGTGTCTTCATTGAGCACAGGTTGTAATTTGGATTTTACGAAGATACACACCCCTCTGCCTTTTTATCTTTCCTGTCCTTTCTAAGCATAGTGTACCTCTCTACGTTTATTACCCAGTCATGGCTTTCGTCCAGCCAGGTTTCCGTAATGCCCACCACATTGTATTCTAGACGTCTTGCATTTGCCAGCAGACATTTAATAGCACATTTATCGCTCCTTCTCACCTCCCTGTGTTCCTCTGTATCTGTCTCGTCACTCATCTGTGGAGTCCTGCACGCTCCTTTCTTCTCAGATATTCATGTTCTAGTTTGGATTGATAAATTCCAGTGTCTCAGGCCTTAGGGTTAGGTCTCCAGTGCATTAACCATTCGTTCACCATTGCAGCCGGCGACCTTCAGCAGGTCGAGTGGCTCCATCTTTGTCCTATTGTGAGGCTTAACCAGAGGCTAGGCTTTATAGGAGATCCACAATTACACCAACACTGCAATACTGCAGGATTTAGTGCACGGAATCGAACCATCGCAAGCTAAAAGGGGAGTAAAAAAAAAGTTTAAAAGCAAATAAACAATATAAAATGTTTAAATCACCTTGGAAAGTAGAGAAATTAAATATGAAAAATAAACAATGGTAACATTGTCTCTATAAAAAACCAATCGATGAAAATATAATGTTGTTTCAACTGTTTGTTAAAAGACACAGAGTTCTTAGTAATACTGTTTTATGCTATTTTTGATCAAAACAGTATTACTAAGAAGTCTGTGTTATTTAAATGCACCTTTGCTTTTTACTTATTTAGTTACATCAGGGTTTTGCTCATGTTTTCTCTTGTAGGTTTTAGGTTTTATGGCCAATGTGAACATGAGTTTATGTGCTGCATGTGTACTAACTCAAACCAAGCTCAGTTTGTGTATTTTTTAAAAGACAAAAATAAATCACAAAATCCAGAATTGCTTTTTCTTTGTTGCCGCACTTCCCTAAAAAATTATAATAAAAAGCGAACAATAAATTGCATATACCCAAAATGGTATCCGCAAAAAGAGCAACTGAGGAAGCAAGAAAGTAAGAACTCACACAGCTCCATTGGTAGAAAAAAAAGCAAGAGTCTGTAAAAAATTGTAATCACTAAAATCTAGGTGGTGATACATGTGCTGACCCACGAGCAGCATGCATCAGGCACCGGCTATACGATCTCAGCCGGGTATGTTTGATTCTGAAATACCGCAGTTTAATATCTGCCGGGGACGAGCCGCGTGGCAGACTAGTCAGACCGGCGGGTCTTTGGTAGATTCTCCCCACCCTCCACCCTGGAGTGACGAGTCTTTCCCTGCATGCGTGTATCACTCAAGAACAGTGGGTGTGGAGAAGCCACAAGGGACCGCCTGTCTGACTAGTCTCCGGCGAGCCTCGGTCTCGATAGTGCCATAATTATTTTGATCTGGGAAATCAGATTCCCAAATTATTTTTACCACACAATGAACGGTGTAAAAACAAAACCCCCCAAAACAGTGCTGGAATTGAGCTTTTTCACCATTTCACCCCATTTGGGTTTTTTTCTCCAATTTTTACTACATACTCACCAACATTCTGGATCGCTCCGAGAGGACCGTGGGGTACTCGGTACCAGTTCCGATGTTCACTGGGGGATGTCACAGTGGCTGACCCGATCCATGGCCCTGGGACGTCTGTATAAAAGGGAAAGGTCTTTAAAGGGATAACGTTTATGTTCGTGACGCCACCTGTGGTATTCGGTCAGGGTGACCGACGCTGCTTTAAGGGGTCCGCTGGGGTGATGTTATGGCAGCTAGATGGTATACCTTCCCACAGGTGAAGTATATCCCCAGGGCTTCCCAGTGTGTAGATGGTGGATGGTGAGAGGCGGAGAGAAGAACGAGGACACAATGCTGCAGTCTCTTTACCTTTACTGAAGAGTTCAGCATCCACAGTCCAGGGCACCAGATCACCGGGCAGGCAGAGTCCGGCCGGTTTGGAGGCAAGTCCAGAGTTCCCTTGTCCAGGTGGAAATCAATAGCCTTCTCTTGCGCTGTGGTGGTGTAGTCCCGTACTGCCTGGCTTCACATAAGTGTCTTGCAGATGTGCTCTCTCTGTCCCCCATTTAGGATAGGACAAAACCCGTATGACTGGTGACTTGAGCATGTTTATAGGGTCTCTTAGATAACCTGGCTTTGTAGGTGTCACCGTGCCTCCTGGGTGTAGGTGCGGACAGGTAACCTGCAATTACCTGTCCTGCCGGTCTCTGAAATAAGGCGTAGAGGTCCTTACTCCCTCGGTGTTCCGGCTACCGGGATTCTGCGCCTCAGAAGGAGGCAGCCTGAGCGGGGCTGGTCCCCTTCTGGTATCCTCTCCTTTGCTTCAACTTCCTTGACGCTCACTGCAATGCAATTCTACCTTTCAATGTCTTTCTGGGAGCTGCAGGTCTGAGGGCACGCACAGCTCCATGGACCCTCTGTCCTCCTCAGACTCCGGTCTGGAACTAACTGAGCTGAGCTCAGCCAGCAACTAACTACTTTCCCTACAGACTACCAGTTATATATATATGGGGAGTGACCTAATAAATAGCAGCAAAAGCTGCCCCTGGTGGCCTGGAGTATGAAATGCGTTGCATGTTTGTGATACCTGGATGCAGTTATCCGTTCTTGCCTCCAAACATAGCATCACTTTCCCCGAGAGGAAAGCAATACCACTGTGACGGCCAGGACCCTGGGGCGCCACAATTCAACGTGGGAGAATGAGCTGTTTTACTAAGGACACAAAATGACCATTACCTTTATCACCACAATACTGAGTATTACATTAAAAAGAAACCCACAAACCAATCGAAAAGTCCCTCCACAACACAAGCCTGCAGTTGTTTATGCTCCAAAAATCTGCTTCACAATAAATCCTTATATTTCTTGTCTCCTTTTCCTCAGATACCGAAAATGATCTCCCACAAGTTTCGTCTTTCCTAGTAGTTGACTTATTGCAATCAATGCTTCTCATCTCCAATATCAGCACCCAAATGCCAGCCGCATTCTTCCTTATCGGGATCTCTGGGTTGGAAGATCTTGGTATTTTGGTATCCATTTTCTTCTGCGTCGTCTATATCTTGGCCATTCTTGGAAACTTCTCAATAACATACATAATCTGGACTCATAAGAGCCTCCATGGACCCATGTACTTCTTCCTGGCCATGTTGGCAATCAATGACCTGGCCTTCTCAAGCTCCACCGTGCCAAAGATGCTGGGAATTTTCTGGACGCGTGATAGCCGCATTGATGCTTTTTCTTGTCTTGTTCAGATGTTTTTTGTTCACTTCCTGTCAGTGGTGGAGTCGGGGATCTTGGCCGCCATGGCTTATGACCGCTACATCGCTATCTGTTCCCCGCTTAGATACACGTCGATTCTTACCTTCATAGTTCTGGAGAGAATTGCGGCTTCCATCCTGGTCAGAGCCTTTCTCACCATTTTCCCCATTCCAGTTCTGGTTGGGCGGTTGCAGTATTGTGTCGGTGATGTGGTGTTGCACTCGTACTGCGATCACATGGCTGTAGTGAATGTGGCGTGTGGAGATACAAGAGTGAACAGTATTTATGGCCTTGTCTTGTCTCTTTCTATCACCGGCTTTGACCTGATGTTTATTGGACTTTCGTATATGATGATTTTGCGGGCCATATTCCAGCTGCCATCCAGGAACGCTCGTCGCAAGGCAGTGGGAACGTGTGGCTCTCACATTTGTGTCATCATTGCAGCCTATGTACCTGGAATATTCACCTTTGTGACTTACAGGTTTGGACAGAAGATAGTTTCACAAAATGTTCACATCTTCCTAGCAAATATCTACATTGCGTTCCCGGCATTCTTGAACCCGATCATCTATGGTGTGAAGACAAACCAAATTAGAAACTCGGCCCTGAAGATGCTCCAGGTGAAGCAGAAGATGTGCAGTCGAGGCCAAAAGTTTTAAACGGACACAAGTATTGTTCTTCACAAATTTTGTTGCTTCAGTTTTTTTGCGGCAATTTGCATTAACTTTAGATTGTGAAGAGGGATCAGATGAACTGCAAAAGTTGCAAAGACAATCCTTGAAAGAAAAAAAGGGGTGGACCAGCTAAAGTCATTCCTTGCCATGAAAATTAATTTAACTGCAAACCCTCCATTTTCACTGAGTAAAATCATAATATGACCTGCTGACATAATTTCAGTGATCTTCTCATTAGCGCAGGAGAAAGTGTAAACAAGGACAAGGCAGCTGGTATCACTCTGTCGTGCTGATTTAATAATGAGAGCAGACAGGGTGTTTTCTAATTGGGCTGGTGCCTGAGATTATTGTCTTTTTCTGTTAACCATAGGTACCTTCAAGTAAACACGCACAGTTATCATTGAATTGCATCAAAAGGGATTTACAGGCAAGGACATTGCTGCTTATAGGATTGCCACTAAATCACCCATTTATTGGATAATCAAAAACTTTAAAGAATGAAGTTCAATTGCTGCAAAGGATTCATGGAGCCCCAGCAAGTGCCAGGACCGTCTCCTAAAGAGGATTCAGCTACAGGATCGGTCCAACAGCAGTGAAGAGCTTGCTCAGAAATGGCAGTGGCAAATGTCAGCGCATCTGCACACAGTGAGGTGAAAGCTTCTGGAGGCTGCCGAGTGTCAATAAAGGCAGGAAAGAGGCCACTTAAGACATGAAGACTTATGAAGACACTGTATTTACAGGGGGCTGAGCTGACAATCTCTCACACATGATATACAGGCTGGTTGTCAGCAGTAATAGATGAGGAGCTTGTTTTGCATAAGGAGTGTGGTCTTAAGTCTGATCACATGTGATTATATCAGTGATGTCTTCACTGGGAGGTGAAGACACTAATTTGCCAAAATATAAATGAAATACAAATTGTTTTTATGATTGATGATGTAAGGATTGTACCGGGATCATGAAATACCCCACCCCCTCCTCTTGTGTTAATATGGTTCTAATTAATGTGAAGTATGCGCGTGTGGCTTTTCCCTTTGAGAATGCTGTTATGTATATAATGTAATGTATATAATTTGACATGTCGTGCACTTGTTACATATGGAAAGTGTAGTACTCGTTTCTGGTCACTATACGGGGGAACAAAAGTATACATAGTTTATTGTAGGAGGGGTCAGCTGCAGTTAAGATAGGGAAGACTTCCTGATTTGGGACAGAAGGGCCCGGGTGCCCAGACAGTCCACACCGGCTTAAATGCCCAGGGCAATAGCAGTGATTGTGTGGATATACATTTCATACACATTTTAGAGGGTAACTGTACAATAATAAATTATCGTACATACTGCTACTCTGTTGATTGTAAGGAGTATGCTGGAGGGCACATGTGCAATAAATCTGTGCAATAACCTGCTGTATATAATACTATCTTTGAAAGCAGTTTGCTGGAGGGCATCTGTGCAATATCCTGTGCAATAGACCGTTGTACATAAGATTACCTTGACAAATTCGAAGTGGTCTGCATGGTATTTGTTATGCGGCACCTCAGCTAAGTTAATACTATTGAAAGCAGTCTGCTGGAGGGCATCTGTACAAAATCCTGTGCAAGAGACTGCTGTACATAATACTACTTATAAACTATAAGTGGTTTGCACAATATTTGCCATGCGGCACTTTATTTAAAATTATAACTTCATTACACACAGAGCAAAATACTCCCCTGACCCAGTTTGGTTACATATCTTTCACTGTCCCCTTTCCTTTCCCCCCCTCCCTCCTCCCCCCTCCCCCTCCTTCCCAAGTCTGTGGACAGGGCTACTGAGGAGCAGCCGACGAGAGCGGGGGCGCCACTGGCGTGTTTATTTAGGGGTGCCAACCTCCGCAGCCAGGTAGGGACAGTATTGATTAGGGTTTGTGAGGGTCAGCTATACTAGGCCTTTCACAGCATATCATACTAGCACTCTATATCTTGATTGTAGTGTTTTTGTGATCATGAGTTGATACAAGGGCTACCCCAGTTTTCTGGTAGTGTAGGCCAATTAATTATATTTATCTATTGCTGTGGCCGTCACATTTAACATTTATCCCTTATTGTTCACCACCCCCCTTTCCATTTCATTTTCCAGCGGCACGTGTGTTGTGGATACGGGCCTTTTCTTGCTGTCCTGCTGTTTAGTAGGGTTTAGTAGATTATATCAGGACGAGCCGCCGGTGAGTGGGGGCGCCATTTTGCATACAAGCTAGGGTGCCAACCTCCACTGATAGGAAGGGTGGACTAGGGATTTATAGGGATTAATAGGAGCCCAATCTTTTATATTTAGTGTAGGTTTGCGGGGTTTTTTGTCTATTACAATTTTTAAATATTTTTCTAATAAAGTATTTTTAGGTATTAGTCGGTTTTTGAAATAAAGTGTTTGAATACTATACCAACTTATCCACATATAATTTGATTCAATAGCAGTGACCACGCAACATTCGTTAAGAGAGGAGCCCACCATCCACACACAGCATTGGGCCTGAGCAACAGTGGCCAGTACAACAACGGGAAAGGAGAATCAAGAAAGAAGCAGTGACAGGATGGGGACACAGGTAGCTCCATGATGTGGCAGCTTATAGCTTGGGCAGATGCCCTCAGTACCAGTACAAAATGGCTGAGGGAACTCTCAGAAGCAGTGAGCTTGGAACAGGAGTACGTTGGGTTGCCACGTAGTACAGTACACAAGGGCAGGTCGCTCACCAAGTTGCAATTGTCTTCAGGGATGGAAATTCTCTGGTCTGGTGTGAAACAGACTAAGGAAGGACTAACCATAGCAGAGCTGAATTGGGAGGACACTGAGGAACCGTGTGGCGCTGTCCGACCCGGGGGTGTGCTATGTGACAGCAAAGAAAGTGCAGGGAAAGAAGAGATGAGTAATGTGAATCCTGTTGTAAATGCTGTGAAGAATCCGGATGTGCTGCGTAAAGAAAATAGTAAAGTAGTTTATTTGAAATTTGGAATGGATTGTGTCTCAATTTTTTTTTAACACCGCCTAATGGGAGCCTACAGCATAGCAGTAGTGGAGCCACAGGTATGCAAAGTAATTGACATTGTTTTGATGTGATGGAAGGCCAGGGCACAGAAGCCCCCATATCCTCGGCCATGACTACGGCCCTGGTCTTCCCTCACAATGACTTTTTACATTTGGACATAATTATGTAAAAATAAATCTTGAGAAAATCATCCTTTTTACACAATTTTGTTGTATTTCAGCTTTGTAGACCCCAGGTCTTTGTAGACTGGTGTACTTACCCTGAAAATCAGAATGCCTGTATAGTCCAGTTTGAAAGTTTTCCCATAGATATTAAAATGACTATAGTGAAATATGTATAGGTATGGAAGTATGACTAGCAGTAATTTAACATCTGTCCTGAGACTGCAGGACTCATAGGGGTCACAGCTTATGTTATCCTGAGAAGGCAGTCTCGTGTCTCCAATCTCACCAGGGGGCCTTGCTAAGAACCAGGAAGTGGAAACAATTAACACCTTCTGGCTCTTTTGAAGAGAGATGTCAATTACAGCCTGACACTATGTATGAGAAAGCTGTGAGATAGCGCTTACTGCATGTGTTGGGGGACACTCGCTTAGCAATAGGATTCAGTCACACAGCCATGATTTTCTCTATTAAACAGTCCATGCGGTTTATTATGCAGTTATAAACCGGGTCATGCACAGTTCATTATATACTTCATGGAACACAATAGGCACCAACAGGTGACATTAATTTGCAGCTTTAACTTTGATACTTCTTATACGGCTTTAACTCACAGTTCAGACTCTACACCCGCCAGTCCTCCTTGACTAGTCCCTGGGGGGTGTCCGTACACCATTTCAATGTCTCTACTCATATAGCACACACGACATTGGACCTCACTTCGTCCAGTAACCGTGGGAGACCACACAGTTCATTACTGACCCCCATCAGTGCACACAGTTCCCCAACTCTGGGCTACCTTTCTGGAACTCCTGCTCCACACGCTGACTCCTTGTCAGTCCACACTCCTGGGAAGCAGCCTAACAGGGATCATTGTCCTTGTGACCAGGGCACTCTCAACAGTCCACAGCCTCCAAAGGTTGGTAGCTCCCGAACACAGTAGCCGACCGACTCTGCACATTCGGCCTCTGAGTGCGCTATTCAGGGATCCGATCCTACTCAGAGGATCTCCCAGCACACAAGTCTTCAGGTCCATGGCCTCTCAGTGCGCTATTCAGGGATCCGGTCCACATCTAGGACCTCCCAACACACAAGTCTTCCAGGACCTACACACTCTCATGTGACCACACCATGGTCACATTATGTAGTTGTAACCACTCCCATAGATGTGAGGTGTGTGTGGTTAGTCAGACCCGCCCAGCTCTCCAACTAACCCTGCAAGGCTCCCTTTACAACTATGCAAATACTTGTGGGACTACAGGTCCCAGAACAACATCTGGAAGTGCATGGAAGTGCATGGAAGTGCAACATGGAAGTGCATCTGAACAGCAAGGTGGATTGCTGTTGAGGGGAGATAGAGAGAAAAAAAAATCTATAAATCTTCAGCACAGCGAGTGTGAGCGAGCTGAGTGTGACCTGAGCGTAAGTGTGAACGGCAGTAAGTGTGTGACTTGTGATTCAGTGACTTTGGAATCAGGGAGTTTCCAAGGGAGGAATTGCTTCTGTTTTTTTTTTTTTTTTTTTTTTTTTAATTAATACTTTGTATTTATTTTTAATTAACGCTTCTGTCTGGTGCAATCCCCATTAGGAAATGTGCTCCACAATTGTTAATGCCATCCAGTGCACATCTTGCCACATGTATGCAGTCCTTGACCAGCCGGTGGAGGGTGCACACTGCTGTGCGAGATGTGAGCACATTGTGCATTTGGAAACCCAGATACTGGATCTAAATGTGCAGCTGGCAACACTGAGATCCATAGACAATATGGAGAGGAGTCTTCTGCTCACAGAGCAGACGCTCAATGGGATAGATGAGGGGGATGGTAGGATGGAGCTGCAGGACAGTGTGGCAGTTAGCTGGGTGACAGATAGAAGGCGGGGTAGAGGGAAGAGTGCCAGGGAGGCTAGTCCTGATCTGGCTCACCCCAATAAGTTTGCTAAGTTGGCAGATGAGGGGGGTGCCAGTACAGGGGTAGCACTGCTGCAGCCAGGCATGTCCTCTGAAAGCCGGAGGAGTGACTGCTCCAGTAAGGGGGGAAATAGGAGAGCAGGGCAGGCCAGACAGGTGCTGGTAGTGGGGGACTCAATTATTAGGGGAACAGATAGGGCAATCTGTCACAGGGATCGTCGGACGGTGTGCTGCCTACCTGGCGCTCGAGTCCGACACATCGCTGATCGGGTGGACAGATTACTGGGAGGGGCTGGTGAGGACCCAGCGGTCATGGTGCACATTGGCACAAATGACAGTTAGAGGTAGGTGGAAGGTCCTTAAAGATGATTTCAGGGAATTAGGCTGCAAGCTGAAAGCAAGGACCTCCAACGTGGTATTTTCAGAAATACTGCCTGTACCACGTGCCACGCCAGAGAGGCAACGGGAGATTAGGGAGGTTAATAAGTGGCTCAAGAATTGGTGTAGGAAGGAGGGGTTTGGGTTCCTGCAGAACTGGGCCGACTTCTCAGTTGGCTACAGGCTCTACGCTAGGGACGGGCTGCACCTCACTGGGGAAGGTGCCGCTGTGCTGGGGGAGAAAAAGGCTAGAAGGTTGGAGGAGTGTTTAAACTAGGGATTGGGGGGGAGGGTATTCATTTTATAGGAGGGGAAGATAGTGCAGATAGAGACCTGGGCACAAATAAGGAAGTTGGGGGTGGCGGTGGCATGGGGGGTGGGGTTAGAACAGTTAGTAATTTAAGAAAGAATAGAGGTACAGAGAGGAACATCAAGTGCATGTATACTAATGCCAGAAGCCTCGCCAACAAAATGGATGAATTAGAACTAATGTTGTTGGAGCATAATGATGACATGGTGGGGATATCTGAGACGTGGCTGGATGAGAGCCATGACTGGGCTGTTAACTTGCAGGGCTATAGCCTGTTCAGAAATGACCGTACAGATAAGCGAGGGGGTGGGGTGTGTCTGTATGTAAAATCTTCCTTAAAACCCATCCGGTGTGATAATATAGGTGAATCTAATGAAAATGTAGAGTCCCTGTGGGTGGAGATAAGGGGAGGGGGAAAAAATAATAAATTACTGATAGGGGTTTGTTATAAATCTCCAAAAGTAATGGAAGCAATGGAGAATATCCTCGTAAAGCAAATAGATGAAGCTGCGACTCAAGGAGAAGTCATTATTATGGGGGACTTCAACTACCCTGAAATAGATTGGGGAACAGAAACCTGCAGTTCCAGCAAAGGTAATCGGTTTTTGACAACTATGAGAGACAATTACCTTTCACAACTGGTTCAGGACCAAACAAGGAGGGGGGCACTGCTAGACCTAATATTAACCAACAGGCCAGACCGCATAGCAAATATAAGGGTTGGGGGTCACTGGGGGAATAGTGATCACAAAATAATAAGTTTTCATGTCTCCTTTAATAAGATGTGTAGTAGAGGGGTGACAAGGACACTAAACTTCAGGAGGGCAAATTTCCAACGGATGAGAGAGGATCTTGGTGCAATTAACTGGGACGATATCCTGAGACATAAAAATACACAAAGAAAATGGGAGACGTTTATTAGCCTCCTGGATAGGACCTGTGCACAGTATATACCGTATGGGAATAAACATACTAGAAATAGGAGGAAACCAATATGGCTAAATAGAGCTGTAAGGGGCGCAATAAGGGACAAAAAGAAAGCATTTAGAGAATTAAAGGAAGTAGGTAGTGAGGAGGCATTAAATAAATACAGAAAATTAAATAAATTCTGTAAAAAGCAAATCAAGGCAGCAAAGATTGAGACAGAGAGACTCATTGCCAGAGAGAGTAAAAATAAGCCCAAAATATTCTTTAACTACATAAATAGTAAGAAAATAAAAAATGACAGTGTTGGCCCCCTTAAAAATAGTCTGGGTGAAATGGTGGATGAGGATGAGGAAAAAGCCAATATGCTAAATGACTTTTTTTCATCAGTATTTACAAAAGAAAATCCCATGGCGACAATATGATGTTGTGAATTTGCTTTTTGCTCCCTCTAGTGGTTACTAGTTTTTTGACTCTGGTTTTTCTGTCATTCCTTTTATCCGCACCTGGGTCGTTAGTTAGGGGTGTTGCTATATAAGCTCCCTGGACCTTCAGTTCAATGCCTGGCAACGTAGTTATCAGAGCTAGTCTGCTGTGCTCTTGTCTACTGATCCTGGTTCCAGTTATATCAGCTAAGTCTGCCTTTTGCTTTTTGCTATTTGTTTTGGTTTTGTATTTTTGTCCAGCTTGTTCCAAATCTATATCCTGACCTTTGCTGGAAGCTCTAGGGGGCTGGTGTTCTCCCCCCGGACCGTTAGACGGTTCGGGGGTTCTTGAATTTCCAGTGTGGATTTTGATAGGGTTTTTTTTGACCATATAAGTTACCTTTCTTTATTCTGCTATCAGTAAGCGGGCCTCTCTGTGCTAAACCTGGTTCATTTCTGTGTTTGTCATTTCTTCTTACCTCACCGTCATTATTTGTGGGGGGCTTCTATCCAGCTTTGGGGTCCCCTTCTCTGGAGGCAAGAAAGGTCTTTGTTTTCCTCTACTAGGGGTAGCTAGATTCTCCGGCTGGCGCGTGTCATCTAGAATCAACGTAGGAATGATCCCCGGCTACTTCTAGTGTTGGCGTTAGGAGTAGATATATGGTCAACCCAGTTACCACTGCCCTATGAGCTGGATTTTTGTATTCTGCAGACTTCCACGTTCCTCTGAGACCCTCGCCATTGGGGTCATAACAGTTTGCCAGGCCAGTATTAAATGTTTAATGCATTGCAGAAGAGGGATTATAAGAAAGAAGATTCTGAGTTTTTTTTTTTTTTCCTTCTTCCCCTTTACCTCAGAGTGGCTATGCTTGCTGCAGACATGAATGTCCAGACCTTGATTACAAGTGTGGACCAGCTGGCTACTCGTGTGCAGGGCATACAAGACTATGTTATCAGTAATCCTAGGTCAGAACCTAAAATACCGATTCCTGAACTGTTTTCCGGAGACAGGTTTAAGTTTAGGAATTTCGTGAATAATTGTAAATTGTTTTTGTCCCTGAGACCCTGTTCATCAGGAGATTCTGCTCAGCAAGTAAAAATTGTTATTTCGTTCTTACGGGGCGACCCTCAGGATTGGGCTTTTTCGCTGGCGCCAGGAGATCCGGCATTGGCTGATCTTGATGCGTTTTTTCTGGCGCTCGGTTTACTTTATGAGGAACCCAATCTTGAGATTCAGGCAGAAAAGGCCTTGCTGTCTATGTCTCAGGGGCAGGACGAGGCTGAAGTGTATTGCCAAAAATTTCGGAAATGGTCCGTGCTGACACATTGGAACGAGTGTGCACTGGCCGCTAATTTTAGAAATGGCCTTTCTGAAGCCATTAAGAATGTTATGGTGGGTTTTCCCATTCCCACAGGTCTGAATGATACTATGGCATTGGCTATTCAAATTGACCGGCGGTTGCGGGAGCGCAAAACCGCAAATTCCCTCATGGTGTTGTCTGAACAGACACCTAATTCGGTGCAATGTGATAGAAAAACCGCAAATTCCCTCATGGTGTTGTCTGAACAGACACCTGATTTAATGCAATGTGATAGAATCCTGACTAGAAATGAGCGGAAAATTCATAGACGCCGGAATGGCTTGTGCTACTACTGTGGTGATTCTACACATGTTATCTCAGCATGCTCTAAACGTATAGCTAAGGTTATTAGTCCTATCACCGTTGGTAATTTGCAACCTAAATTTATTCTGTCTGTAACTTTGATTTGCTCACTGTCATCTTATCCTGTCATGGCGTTTGTAGATTCAGGTGCTGCCCTGAGTCTCATGGATCTCTCATTTGCTAAGCGCTGTGGTTTTACTCTTGAACCATTAGAAAATCCTATTCCTCTTAGGGGTATTGATGCTACGCCATTGGCAGCAAATAAACCGCAGTATTGGACTCAGGTTACCATGTGCATGACTCCTGAACACCGCGAGGTGATACGTTTCCTGGTTTTACATAAAATGCATGATTTGGTCGTTTTAGGGCTGCCATGGTTACAGACCCATAATCCAGTCCTGGACTGGAAGGCTATGTCAGTCTCAAGTTGGGGCTGTCGTGGTATTCATGAGGATTCCCTGCCTGTGTCTATGGCTTCTTCTACGCCTTCGGAAGTTCCGGAGTATTTGTCTGATTATCAGGATGTCTTCAGTGAGTCTGAGTCCAGTGCACTGCCTCCTCATAGGGACTGTGACTGTGCTATAGATTTGATCCCAGGCAGTAAATTTCCTAAGGGAAGACTGTTTAATCTGTCGGTACCTGAACATACCGCTATGCGTTCATATATCAAGGAGTCTCTGGAAAAAGGACATATTCGTCCGTCTTCTTCCCCTCTTGGTGCGGGATTCTTTTTTGTGGCAAAAAAGGACGGATCTTTGAGACCTTGTATTGATTATCGGCTTTTAAATAAGATCACTGTCAAATTTCAGTATCCTTTACCGCTGTTGTCTGACTTGTTTGCCCGGATTAAGGGTGCCAAGTGGTTCACCAAGATAGACCTTCGTGGTGCGTACAACCTTGTGCGCATTAAGCAAGGTGATGAATGGAAAACCGCATTCAATACGCCCGAAGGTCATTTTGAGTACTTGGTGATGCCTTTTGGGCTCTCCAATGCGCCTTCAGTTTTTCAGTCCTTTATGCATGACATTTTCCGGAAGTATCTGGATAAATTTTTGATTGTTTATCTGGATGATATTTTGGTTTTTTCTGATGATTGGGATTCGCATGTGGAGCAGGTCAGGTTGGTCTTTGAAATTTTGCGTGAAAATTCTTTGTTTGTCAAGGGCTCAAAGTGTCTCTTTGGTGTACAGAAGGTTCCCTTTTTGGGGTTCATTTTTTCCCCTTCTGCTGTGGAGATGGACCCAGTCAAGGTCCGAGCTATTCTTGATTGGACTCAGCCCTCGTCAGTTAAGAGTCTTCAGAAGTTCTTGGGCTTCGCTAACTTCTACCGTCGTTTTATCGCTAATTTTTCTAGCATTGTGAAACCTTTGACGGATATGACCAAGAAGGGCTCCGATGTAGCTAACTGGGCTCCTGCTGCCGTGGAGGCTTTCCAGGAGTTGAAACGCCGGTTTACTTCGGCGCCTGTTTTGTGCCAGCCTGACGTCTCACTTCCCTTTCAGGTTGAGGTGGATGCTTCGGAGATTGGGGCAGGGGCCGTTTTGTCGCAGAGAGGCCCTGGTTGCTCTGTTATGAAACCTTGTGCCTTTTTCTCTAGGAAGTTTTCGCCTGCCGAGCGAAATTATGATGTGGGCAATCGGGAGTTGTTGGCCATGAAATGGGCATTTGAGGAGTGGCGTCATTGGCTCGAGGGTGCTAAGCATCGTGTGGTGGTCTTGACTGATCACAAAAATCTGATGTATCTCGAGTCTGCTAAACGCCTTAATCCGAGACAGGCCCGCTGGTCATTGTTTTTCTCCCGCTTTGATTTTGTTGTCTCGTATTTACCAGGTTCAAAGAATGTGAAGGCCGATGCTCTTTCTAGGAGCTTTGTGCCTGATGCTCCTGGAGTCGCTGATCCTGTTGGTATTCTTAAAGATGGAGTTATCTTGTCAGCTATTTCTCCGGATCTGCGACGTGTGTTGCAGAGATTTCAGGCTGATAGGCCTGAGTCTTGTCCACCTGACAGACTGTTTGTCCCGGATAAGTGGACCAGCAGAGTCATTTCCGAGGTTCATTCCTCGGTGTTGGCAGGTCACCCGGGAATTTTTGGCACCAGAGATCTGGTGGCCAGGTCCTTTTGGTGGCCTTCCTTGTCAAGGGATGTGCGGTCATTTGTGCAGTCCTGTGGGACTTGTGCTCGAGCTAAGCCTTGCTGTTCTCGTGCCAGCGGTTTGCTCTTGCCCTTGCCTGTCCCGAAGAGACCTTGGACACATATCTCCATGGATTTCATTTCTGATCTTCCGCTATCTCAGGGCATGTCCGTTATCTGGGTGATATGTGATCGCTTCTCCAAGATGGTCCATTTGGTTCCTTTGCCTAAGCTGCCTTCCTCTTCCGATCTGGTTCCTGTGTTTTTCCAGAACGTGGTTCGTTTGCACGGCATCCCTGAGAATATTGTGTCAGACAGAGGATCCCAGTTCGTTTCCAGGTTCTGGCGATCCTTTTGTAGTAGGATGGGCATTGATTTGTCGTTTTCGTCTGCTTTCCATCCTCAGACTAATGGACAGACGGAGCGAACCAATCAGACTTTGGAGGCTTATTTGAGGTGTTTTGTCTCTGCTGATCAGGACGATTGGGTGACATTCTTGCCGTTGGCTGAGTTTGCCCTTAATAATCGGGCTAGTTCCGCCACCTTGGTTTCGCCTTTTTTCTGCAACTCTGGTTTCCATCCTCGCTTTTCTTCGGGTCATGTGGAGCCTTCTGACTGTCCTGGGGTGGATTCTGTGGTGGATAGGTTGCAGCGGATCTGGAATCATGTGGTGGACAACTTGAAGTTGTCACAGGAGAAGGCTCAGCGCTTTGCCAACCGCCGCCGCGGTGTGGGTCCCCGACTACGCGTTGGGGATTTGGTGTGGCTTTCTTCCCGCTTTGTTCCTATGAAGGTCTCCTCTCCCAAATTTAAACCTCGTTTTATTGGGCCTTACAAGATATTGGAAATCCTTAATCCTGTATCTTTTCGTCTGGATCTTCCTGTGTCGTTTGCTATTCACAATGTATTTCATAGGTCCTTGTTGCGGCGGTACATTGTGCCTGTAGTTCCTTCTGCTGAGCCTCCTGCTCCGGTGTTGGTTGAGGGCGAGTTGGAGTACGTGGTGGAGAAGATCTTGGATTCTCGCCTCTCCAGGCGGAGGCTTCAGTACCTGGTCAAGTGGAAGGGCTATGGTCAGGAGGATAATTTCTGGGTGGTCGCCTCTGATGTTCATGCGGCCGATTTAGTTCGTGCCTTTCATGCCGCTCATCCTGATCGCCCTGGTGGTCGTGGTGAGGGTTCGGTGACCCCTCACTAAGGGGGGGGTACTGTTGTGAATTTGCTTTTTGCTCCCTCTAGTGGTTACTAGTTTTTTGACTCTGGTTTTTCTGTCATTCCTTTTATCCGCACCTGGGTCGTTAGTTAGGGGTGTTGCTATATAAGCTCCCTGGACCTTCAGTTCAATGCCTGGCAACGTAGTTATCAGAGCTAGTCTGCTGTGCTCTTGTCTACTGATCCTGGTTCCAGTTATATCAGCTAAGTCTGCCTTTTGCTTTTTGCTATTTGTTTTGGTTTTGTATTTTTGTCCAGCTTGTTCCAAATCTATATCCTGACCTTTGCTGGAAGCTCTAGGGGCTGGTGTTCTCCCCCCGGACCGTTAGACGGTTCGGGGGTTCTTGAATTTCCAGTGTGGATTTTGATAGGGTTTTTTTTGACCATATAAGTTACCTTTCTTTATTCTGCTATCAGTAAGCGGGCCTCTCTGTGCTAAACCTGGTTCATTTCTGTGTTTGTCATTTCTTCTTACCTCACCGTCATTATTTGTGGGGGGCTTCTATCCAGCTTTGGGGTCCCCTTCTCTGGAGGCAAGAAAGGTCTTTGTTTTCCTCTACTAGGGGTAGCTAGATTCTCCGGCTGGAGCGTGTCATCTAGAATCAACGTAGGAATGATCCCCGGCTACTTCTAGTGTTGGCGTTAGGAGTAGATATATGGTCAACCCAGTTACCACTGCCCTATGAGCTGGATTTTTGTATTCTGCAGACTTCCACGTTCCTCTGAGACCCTCGCCATTGGGGTCATAACATATGACTAGTGATAAAAATTCCCCATTAAATGTCACCTGCTTAACCCAGCAGGAAGTACAGCGGCGTCTAAAAATAACTAAAATTGACAAATCTCCGGGCCCGGATGGGATCCACCCCCGAGTACTGCAGGAACTAAGTACAGTCATTGATAGACCGTTATTTTTAATCTTTAAAGACTCCATAATAACAGGGTCTGTACCACAGGACTGGCGTATAGCAAATGTGGGGCCAATATTCAAAAAAGGTGCAAAAACTGAACTCGGTAATTATAGGCCAGTAAGCTTAACCTCTACTGTGGGTAAAATCCTGGAGGGCATTCTAAGGGATGCTATGCTGGAGTATCTGAAGAGGAATAACCTCATGACCCAGTATCAGCACGGGTTTACTAGGGACCGCTCATGTCAGACTAATTTGATCAGCTTCTATGAAGAGGTAAGTTCAGGACTGGACCAAGGGAACCCAGTGGATGTAGTGTATATGGACTTTTCCAAAGCTTTTGATACGGTGCCACACAAAAGGTTGTTACATAAAATGAGAGTAATGGGGATAGGGGAAAATATGTGTAAGTGGGTTGAGAGCTGGCTCAGGGATAGGAAACAAAGGGTGGTTATTAATGGAGCACACTCGGACTGGGTCGCGGTTAGCAGTGGGGTACCACAGGGGTCAGTATTGGGCCCTCTTCTTTTTAACATATTTATTAATGACCTTGTAGGGGGCATTCAGAGTAGAATTTCAATATTTGCAGATGACACTAAACTCTGCAGGGTAATCAATACAGGGGAGGACAATTTTATATTACAGGATGATTTATGTAAACTAGAAGCTTGGGCTGATAAATGGCAAATGAGCTTTAATGGGGATAAATGTAAGGTCATGCACTTGGGTAGAAGTAATAAGATGTATAACTATGTGCTTAATTCTAAAACTCTGGGCAAAACCATCAATGAAAAAGACCTGGGTATATGGGTGGATGACAAACTCATATTCAGTGGCCAGTGTCAGGCAGCTGCTACAAAGGCAAATAAAATAATGGGATGTATTAAAAGAGGCATAGATGCTCATGAGGAGAACATAATTTTACCTCTATACAAGTCACTAGTGCGACCACACTTAGAATACTGTGCACAGTTCTGGTCTCCGGTGTATAAGAAAGACATAGCTGAACTGGAGCGGGTGCAGAGAAGAGCGACCAAGGTTATTAGAGGACTGGGGGGTCTGCAATACCAAGATAGGTTATTACACTTGGGGCTATTTAGTTTGGAAAAACGAAGACTAAGGGGTGATCTTATGTTAATGTATAAATATATGAGGGGACAGTACAAAGTCCTTTCTGATGATCTTTTTAATCATAGACCTGAGACAGGGACAAGGAGGCATCCTCTACGTCTGGAGGAAAGAAGGTTTAAGCATAATAACAGACGCGGATTCTTTACTGTAAGAGCAGTGAGACTATGGAACTCTCTGCCGTATGATGTTGTAATGAGTGATTCATTAATTACATTTAAGAGGGGACTGGATACCTTTCTGGAAAAGTATAATATTACAGGGTATATATATTAGATTCCTTGATAGGGCGTTGATCCAGGGAACTAGTCTGATTGCCGTATGTGGGGTCGGGAAGGAATTTTTTTCCCCATGGTGGAGCTTACTCTTACCACATGGGTTTTTTTTGCCTTCCCCTGGATCAACATGTTAGGGCATGTTAGGTTAGGCTATGGGGTGAACTAGATGCACTTACAGTCTTCCTTCAACCTTAATAACTATGTAACTATGTAACTATGTAACATTACTGGCTTACAGCGCAGACCCCCTCTGCGACACATACCGGCCATATACAATAATGTCAGTCACTATCTCATTATCACCATTACAGATACGCCTCCATGTATATCCTGAGGAGCACACACAGCACCCCCTAGCTTCAGCATAGGTCACTGCATGACAAAGCTTACACAAAGAGTTTCAGAGAAAATAATATATTCATTGGTGGAGTGGCCATGGTTCAGTCACAAACCAGCAATTATAATATTAACCTGAGAGGCTGGTCTAGAAATTTGACCTTCAAGTTGACTCTATAAATTAGGCCTACACACAAAGAAAGATGTTCACATGTGGGCGCAGCCTGGAAAGCTGATGTGATCCATTCCATATTTCTCCATCCTTCAGGGGCTGAATGCCAGAATGCAAAGTTCGATATTTCTGAAAGTTTTATCCCTTTATTTTATTAACTGTTTTGCATATTTGTATGTCACTTTTTATTTCCATATTTTTATATCTTTTATTGTAAGCACTGTACGTTTTCTATTAAAGCTTAAAACTTTACTAAGTCTGAACATTGTATGCTCTATAGCATCCATAGCCTTAGAGTGTGTGATCCTGCAGATTGGCAGACAGTAGTAGTAATATTTCCGGGACTCATCACCCGTGTGTTCGGTGAGTGGTGGCAGCGTGTATGAGAGGGGTGCGTGGTCTGGGTCGGGGTGTGAATTATGCTCCCATTACAGCATAGAACAGAGGTTGAATGCTGGACTGAGAGAGGGGAGATAGATTAACCCTTGCAGGCGCAACTCAAGTTACGTACTGATAAAAAAGTGAGTACGTCACAAATTGGTGGCAGCGGTGGGATAGAATTATTTCTATTAGAGCATTAGTGTATGGTTTAAGCAATTATTCCCTGTACTAAAGAATTGGTATCCTTGCGAGGGGCGCACCAGTTCTTCAAGGTTCAGCTCAATGCTTACTTAGACATACTTGCAAACAGTTTCCCCTCCCTGTTTTTCTTTTCTATCTTTTATTTGGCGAAGGCTGTTCATCGATATGGCAGCCCAGTACAAGAAGCAGAGAAAAGAGGCTCTGACCGACCTCTGTGAGCAGAGAGGAATAGAGACGGCCGACAGATCCAGGGAGCGGCTGATATGGTTGAGCAGGACATAGAGCAAAGTGCTGGAACATCTGGCCAAGGAGAGAGCCCATCTCAGAGAGACCCAGCAATGCCAGCTCTTGCACTGGAGATGCCTGATGGAAATGTCAGCAATGCCAGTGCTGAGGAGCCTATGGACTGTACTTTACAAATGGACTTACAACGGCTGGGAACAAGTGATCCCAATCTGCGCATGCAGCGGATTCTCCCCAAACCAACGGACTCTGGGAGCATTTTAACAGGACATTAAAACAAATGTTCAAAATCAAAATACTGGTGGAATGCTTTGGACTATTTCCTAGGATTTATTGTTCTCCTTCATCAACTTTGACCGCGTATCCTCTTATACCGTATGAATACATGCTTCCATATCCGCTTGCAGTATGTGACCCCTTTTTTTTTTTTTCCCTCCATTATTTTTATTTTTTGCTTGAGTTTTTCCAGGAAACTTGCATTTGGGTACCAGGTGGGTGAACGGGACCATGACCATGGAAAAGCCTGACTGACAACACTGTTCACGCTTCCCTTGACGAAGCAGTTCTTGTAACGGCGACACGCGTTGGGTTACCCGCCTCTATGCCCTGCTTCCTCCATACTGGCCTCCTGGATGGACTTTTGATTTCTCCCTGGTAGATATGAGAGCGGATTCTTTCTTGAATCCGGGGAACCATCCTACAGCACACAGATAGGCATTTGCCTTTTTCCCATTCTTGTGGGGGGATTTTCATATACCCTTCACACACAGGCAATTGCTCATTGGGAGAGCCGTGAGCTGCTACTTTCATGCTTTTGCCACCAGTGCTTCACGTCTCACTCCAGGACTTTATTGTGTGTCCATTTGAAGCAGTGATTTTGCATTCATCTCACCGCTCATGACAGTGTGATGGCCGCTCATCAGCCAGTGGCTTATACATCATTATAGCTGTGACCAGGGTGCCTATGTGATTGGGGTAGGGTGCAGTGTGCCACATTGTGACAGGTTACCTTCTCGCGTGTTGTTTTTCCCCCAGTCAATATATCCTGTGGATTCCACACTCTATACGTATATTTGGGGATTCTTCTGTCACAGAGTGCCTGTTTTCTAGTCCTCCACCTTGAGTACTATTTCAGGATTAATCGAGGCTAGATATAACTGTTTACATGTGACCATACTATATATTGATCTATTAATATATGGTTTCTATCTATATATTTTTAGATATATGATTTCCTGCACAAGGTGTGGAAGCAGGGTTCATGCGGGTTGTTTGATTGTTCTTTAAATGTTTTTATTCATGTTGTCAATAAAGCATTTTCCTTTTTACAATGTATTGGTGGTGTGCCCTTCATATAGTGGTCTGGCTTTCTCTCTTCTTTCTGAACTGGTTTACGGGAGGAGGGTCAGGGGGCCACTTGATTTGATTAAGGACTGTCGGGAGGGCGACCCCAGAACTATGGGAGTCTCAGTGGTCGAATATGTACTGCGGCTCAGAGAGAGAATGCAAAAACTGAGCAACCTGGCCCATGAGAACGTGACCCAGGCCCAAATCAACCAGAAGGTCTGGTACGACCGTAATGCCAGACTGAGGGCCTACGAGGAGGGGCAGAAGGTTTGGGTGTTGGTCCCTATGTTACAGAATAAATTGCAGGCCGCATGGGAGGGACCATACACTGTACACAAGCGGCTGAATGATGTTAATTATGTGGTGACACTAGATGAGCATGCAAAGCGTCAGAAAGTAATATGTTGAAGGCTCATCATGACAGGGAGACCTGTGTCTTACCTGTCTGTAGCCTGCCTGAAGAAGGGGAGGCTGATCTTTTACTATTTGTGGGGGCTGTGACTAAAAGCTATGAAGGAAAAAGTCAAACATTTCCAAAACCCACTGGATACACCAATCACATTACAGGAAATTACAGAGCGAATCTCTTCCATAAGGTGTAGAAAAGCCAGTGGCCTGGATGAAATCCCACCAGAAATGCTGAAATACAGCCCACCGGAAATACAGGCAGCAATGGTTAAACTGTTCAATATTGTGCTGAGTGCCGGCTACTTACCTCGTACTTGGAACCAAGGCCTCATCTCACCCATTCACAAGAGTGGGGACAGCTACGACTGTTCTGTCCCCACATGAGGCAAATGGAGGTGTGGTTGACTAATAGGTGCTGTGAGAGAGATTCGTACCTTCAGTTGTCCTCGATGTGAGGCAGACAGGACCAATGCTGCTCAGCGCCTGGAGAGATGATGCACACCAGGAATTATACAATCCAGACTTGTTTATTTGGAAATCTGGACATACAACGTAGGGTGGTAAACAGTAACGTCTCCAGAGCTGAGTCAGGTACAGCAAGAGTATTTGTGACAGCGAGTGAGCAGCGTGGGTATGGTTTTCTTCACCCGTCCTGACCTCCTCAGTCCCTCTTGGGCCGGTTGCTGCTTCTGCTGCTGCTCTCTGTCCCCCGCCGGCACAGACCGGGGAACAGAAGCCTGGGAAGCCATGCCGGCCTCCCAGGAAGCCTGCCTCTCCCTGGGGAGAAGAGAGGCAGACTCTGGGCCTCATGCTGGAGCTCACAAGACAGGTGCTGCTCCTAGCAGGGTGTGACTGATTGTGGGCACCTGTCCTACAGTCTCCTCCAGAGCTGCACTCACTATTCTGTGGTTACATCATCTATTATACTCCAGTCACCTGCAGAGCTGCAGTCATATTGTGTCTTATCCTCCACTCACCTCCAGAGCTGCACTCACTATTCTACGGTCACATCATGTCTTATCCTCCAGTCACCTCCAGAGCTGCACTCACATTGTGTTTTATCCTCCAGTCACTTCCAGAGCTGCATTGCACAGCCCACGGAGTACATTGCACATGGATCGCCCCCACATTAGGGCAATGGGGTACTCGGCACCGGGTCCTTCGGTTCAGGGGATGTCACGGTGGCCCGACCCGGTCCGTGGCCCTTTGAGGGACGTCCAATAAAGAAAGGAGTAGTTTTTATGGTTTTGGGAAAGGTCTCTAAAGGGATAGTTCGTGACGCCACCTGTGGTATTCGGTCAGGGTGACCGACGCTACTTAGGGGTCCGCTGGGGTGATGTCAGCTAGATGGTATACCTTCCCACAGGTGAAGTGTGTCCCCAGGGCTTCCCAGTGTGTAGGTGGTGATGGTGGATGGTGAAGGCGCGGTAAATAACGAGGACACAAGGTTGCAGTCTCTTTACCTTTACTGAAGGCTTCAGTGTCCTCAGTCCAGGGCACCAGATCACAGGGCAGGCAGAGTCCGGCCGGTCTGAAGGCAAACCCAGAGTTCCCTTATCCAGGTGGAATGCAATAGCCTTCCTATGTGCACAGTAACACAGTAGGTCCTCACTTGCTTAAGCTCTAATGAGGTCCTCACTGTTATTAGTCTTCTCTCTCTGTTCCCCGTGGTCAGATAGAACAAAACCCGTATGACTGATGGCCTGAGGCTTGTTTATAGGGACCCTAGAGACGCCCCGACCCCCACAATTTGCCACCGTGTCTTCTTAGGTATTAAGGTCGGGCAGCCAACGTAGAATTGACTGTCCTGCCGGTCTCTGAAGCAATGGCGTAGAGCACTTTACTCCCTCGGTATTCTGGCCACCGGATCTCGCACCAGAAGGATGCAGCTCCTCTCGTCTACTATCCTCTCTGGTATCCACTTGTTGCTATGCCTTCGTTTCTCACTCACTACCACACGCTTCCTTTCAATGTCTCTGTCTTTGGATGCTGCCGCATGTGGGGCAGGCGCAGCTCCGTGGACCCTCGTCCTCCTCAGACCGCAGTCTGGATCTGGCTGGACCTTGCTCCAGACAGCTCGGTCTGGAGACCTTTCTCTCTCAGTCTCCAGCCAGGAACTCTCTAACTTTCCCTCCAACCCCCAGTTTTACCTAACTGTGAGGAGTGCCCTAATAGATAGAACCTTTGCTCCCCCTGGTGGCTGGAGTGTGAAGTGTGTTGTGTGGTTGTGATACCTGAACAGATCTCCTTTATTGCCTCTAGACGTAATATCACTCCCCCTGGTGGAAGAACAACATTACTGCAATGACCAGGACTCTGGGGCGCTGCACACAGCCCACATAGTACATTGCACAGCCCACGTAGTACATTGCACAGCCCAAGCAGTACATTGCACAGCCCACGTAGTATATTGCACAGCCCACACAGTATATTGCACAGCCCACGCAGTACATTGCACAGCCCACATAGTACATTGCACAGCCCACGTAGTACATTGCACAGCCCACGTAGTACATTGCACAGCCCACGCAGTACATTGCACAGCCCACGCAGTACATTGCACAGCCCACATAGTACATTGCACAGCCCACATAGTACATTGCACAGCCCACGTAGTACATTGCACAGCCCACACAGTATATTGCACAGCCCACGCAGTACATTGCACAGCCCACATAGTACATTGCACAGCCCACGTAGTACATTGCACAGCCCACGTAGTACACTGCACAGCCCACACAGTATATTGCACAGCCCACGCAGTACATTGCACAGCCCACATAGTACATTGCACAGCCCACGTAGTACATTGCACAGCCCACGTAGTACATTGCACAGCCCACGTAGTACATTGCACAGCCCACGTAGTATATTGCACAGCCCACATAGTACATTGCACAGCCCACGTAGTACATTGCACAGCCCACGTAGTACATTGCACAGCCCACGCAGTACATTGCACAGCCCACGTAGTATATTGCACAGCCCACATAGTACATTGCACAGCCCACGTAGTACATTGCACAGCCCACGTAGTACATTGCACAGCCCACGCAGTACATTGCACAGCCCACGTAGTACATTGCACAGCCCACATAGTACATTGCACAGCCCACGTAGTATATTGCACAGCCCACATAGTACATTGCACAGCCCACGTAGTACATTGCACAGCCCACGTAGTACATTGCACAGCCCACGCAGTACATTGCACAGCCCACGTAGTACACTGCACAGCCCACGTAGTATATTGCACAGCCCACGCAGTACATTGCACAGCCCACATAGTACATTGCACAGCCCATGTAGTACATTGCACAGCCCACGTAGTACATTGCACAGCCCACATAGTACACTGCACAGCCCACGCAGTATATTGCACAGCCCACGTAGTATATTGCACAGTCCACGCAGTATATAGCACAGCCCACACAGCCACACATGTAGTATATAGCACAGCCATGTAGTATATTGCACAGCCCACATAGTATATTGCACAGCCCACGTAGTACATTGCACAGCCCACGTAGTACATTGCACAGCCCACGTAGTACATTGCACAGCCCATGCAGTACATTGCACAGCCCACGTATAATATATAGCACAGCCCACGTAGTACATTGCACAGCCCATGCAGTACATTGCACAGCCCACGTATAATATATAGCACAGCCCACATAGTACATTGCACAGCCCACATAGTACATTGCACAGCCCACGCAGTATATAGCACAGCTCACGTAGTATATTGCACAGCCCACGTAGTATATTGCACAGCCCACGTAGTATATTGCCCAGCCCACGTAGTATATTGCCAAGCCCATGTAGTATATTGCACAGCCACATAGTATATTGCACAGCCCACGTAGTATATTGCACAGCCACGTAGTATATTGCACAGCCCACGTAGTATATTGCACAGCCCACGTAGTATATTGCACAGCCCACGTAGCATATTGCACAACACACGTAGCATATTGCACAGCCACGTAGTATATAGCAATCTGGGCATCATAACCTGTTAAAAAAAAGAATTCAAATAAAAAATAGTTATATACTCACCTTCCATTGGCCCCCGGAAGCGGTTACCGATGCTCCTCGGGCGCTCCGGTCTGAAGAGTGCATTGCGGTCTCCCGAGATGATGACATAGCGGTCTCGCGAGACCGCTACGTCATCTCGCGAGACCGCAATGCATGGACCGGAGCGTCGTGAGGAGCGCGAAAGGCCTGGGCTGGATCGGGGGGGCGACAGAAGGTGAGTATATAATGATTTTTTAATTATTTTTAAATTATTTTTAACATTAGATCTTTACTATTGATGAGGCATAGGCAGCATCAATAGTAAAAAGTTGGTCACACAGGGTTAATAGCAGCGGTAACGGAGTGCGTTACACCGCGGCGTAATGCGGTTGTTAATGCTGCCATTAACCCTGTGTGAGCGCTGACTGGAGGGGAGTATGGAGTGGGCACTGACTGCGGGGAGGAAGGAGCGGCCCTTTTGCCGTCGGACTTTGCCCGTCGCTGATTGGTCGTGGCTGTTTTGCCGCGACCAATCAGCGACTTGGGATTTCCGTGCCAGACAGACAGACAGAAAGACGGAAGTGACCCTTAGACAGTTATATAGTAGATATTTTATTGCTTGCTTTTATTACCATTTAAACCAATTTATGTTCAGCTGAATCACTTTGTTTTCATTTTTGCCTAGCATTAGGTTTTGTCTGTAAAGATAAGTGGACAGAGTGTAGGTTTTGCAAATTTGGAAAACTGTTTTAAACATTGGTTCCATACATATACAGTGGCTTTCGGAAGTATTCATTCCCTTGGCATTTTTCTTGCTTTGCTTCATTACAACCTGGAATGTCACGTTTTTTTTGAGGGTTTGCATCAGATCTCATCAGATCTTGTAAAGAACAGGCCGACAACTGTGAACATTTGGTTTTCTTATTTATTGTGAAATAAATGAAAACTTCAGTGTGCATAACTATTCACCCCCATAAAGTCAGTACTGTGTAGAGCCTCCTTTTGTGGCAATTACAAGACGCTTTGGATAAGTCTCTATGAGCTTTCCACATCTTGCCGCAGTAATTTTTGTCCATTCCTCAAGGAAAAACTGCTCCAGCTTCTTCACTTTAGATGTTTCCTCTGGTGAACAGCAAACTTCAAGTCCGACCACAGATTCTCAACTGAAATATGGTCTGGGCTTTGACTAGTCCCCTTCTTCAGCCGAAAAGCATTACTGCGCAACACCAGAATACAGCGAAATACTTCCGGGACATAGTGCTCGGGCGCATGCGCAGTAATGCTTTTTGGCTTTGCCTGCAGTTGGGCCAAGCATACTGCGTGTGCGCGAGCGAAGATTGCATTGCGCACGCGTGAACTATGGAGGACAAGTACTCTAATTCTCGAACATATTGCGGACAACAGGGACGAATGGGGTGGAGAAATAAAGACGAAACGCCGCCCATCGGACCAGAAAAAAGGCATTTACATGTCCCGCCAATTTGAGGTGACAGATTCCCATTAAACTAAATGTTCAGCCCTGATAAAATAATAAAGCCTATACTTACCTCCCGTGCTGACGCTGTTGCCGCTGTGTCGGCACTCACTCTCCCCGGGGCTGTGATGCGATGTTGTGACACGTGATGCTGGTGCCAAATCAACTCTGGCTTCCCTGATCTCAGACTTCCTCTTCATATTCACTTTGCCTGAAGGCAGAGACAGTGATGCTAGTGCTGATTGGGCACGGGGCATCACATGTAATTTCACCGCATCACAGCCTTGAGACCGCGAGTGCCGACACCACTGGAATAGAGCCGGCACGAGAGGTGAGTATAGGTTTTATCATTTTATCTGGGCCAAAAATTTAGTTTACGAAGTGATTGTCCTGATAATGGACAACCCCTTTAAACTACTTGAATGTTACTGTCACGCAGTGCTTTTTGACTGTAAGCGCTAACCAGGTCCCTAAAATTAGGGGTGCCCTAGTCTATCCCTGTCCACCGGATTACTCAAGAAAGCAATGACATGCCTTGCTATGCTCCTATATCAACCCTTGTATGTCTCTCCAACCCAGGGAGGTTGGAAGCTGAAGAGTATAGGACCAGACAAACAAGGGAAGATGGACAAGGATAAATGAAAATAGCAATCATACAAAATACATTCACAAAACAAAAGAGTGGAACACAAAGGAGTTAAAGAAAGGTGAAACTAAATAGGGGAGGATTAGGATGTGCACACAAAGAAAACTCCAAGCAACAATCTTCTGAATAATTCTCCAAACGTCAACTCCAACCATGACCTATTCCTCCAACTCCAGAACCAGGCAGTAAGAACTAACACTTGCGATTCCAAAGTGCCAGAGGCAAGCATATATAGCATAGGGGAGTGGCCAACACTGAATAGCAGAGATGATCCAGGTAGGAAAGCTACAAGAGCTTCAACTGTACAGATTAACAGATTACAGATGTCAGCAAGGAGAAATCCTGCACTGTTTAATAGATGGCGAAGTGCTTTTAACTAGTGCAGGAGTTCATGAAAGCAGACGCTGTGATATTTTGGTCTGTCTCTGTCACGGTATCCCTGTGACAGTTGCTTTAGCAGTATGATTTGGGTCTGCAAGGAGTTTGTATGCTCTCCCCGTGTTTGCGTGGGTTTCCTCCGGTTGCTCCGGTTTCCTCCTACACTCCAAAGACATATTGATAGGGAACTTAGATTGTGAGCCCCAATGGGGACAGTGCCAATAATGTTTGTAACGCGCTGTGGAATTAATGACGTTATATAAATGAGTAAAATAAATAAAAATAAATTGTCATGTTGGAAGGTGAACCTCCATCCCAGTCTCAAATAACATGTGTGAATGAGGTCCTGGGAAAGAGAGAGAGAGCGCTATCTAAGCGTAGTAGATGAGTCAATCTTACGTGATGAGAAAGTGCAACTTGAATCTTGCGCACCTGGTAGGGTTGTGCAAGGAGGCACAACACTGGTAAAACAAACCAGTTTGCAAACAAGGGTGATCCTTCCACTGGTATGCTGCCTGTCTGTAATAGCATGGAGATGATTTTCCGCTCCCAGAAAAAAATGTCCTCCACATGGATATTGTGAATAAGGATGTTTCAGGGCGCTTCCTTCAGATGATCCTTAACCCAATTTGGAATAAGAGGGTTATATAGCCAAAGAACCAAGTATCCCTGATGTTGAATCAGATCATATTTTATTGGCTAAGTAAAATGCAAAATTTTATAAAAGACAGTAAAAACGTATTAAAACTTATTTTTTTAATAAGTTTTTAGTGTCTTTTATAAAATGTTGCATTTACTTAGCCAATAAAATATAATCTGTTTCAACATCAGAGATACTTGGTTCTTTGGCTATATAACCCTCTTATTCAAAATTGGGTTACGGATCCTCTGAAGGAAGCGCCCTGAAACATCCTTATTCACAGTCTCAAATCACAGACAGACTGAAACAGATTTTCTCAAGGATATCCCTGAATTTTGCACCACATATCTTTCTCTCCACTTGGACCATTTTCCCTGTCCCTTTTCCCAAAAAACATCCTCACAGCATGATGCTGCCACCACCATGTTTCACTGTGGGGATGGTGTTCTTGGAGTGATGAGTAGTGTTGAGCGATACCGTCCGATACTTGAAAGTATCGGTATCGGAAAGTATCGGCCGATACCGGCAAAGTATCGGATCCAATCCGATACCGATACCCGATACCAATACAAGTCAATGGGACTCATGTATCGGACGGTATTCCTGATGGTTCCCAGGGTCTGAAGGAGAGGAAACTCTCCTTCAGGCCCTGGGAACCATATAAATGTGTAAAAGAGAGAATTAAAATAAAAAATATCGCTATACTCACCTCTCCGACGCAGCCGGGACTTCAGCGAGGGAACCGGCAGCGTTGTTTGTTTAAAATTCGCGCTATTACTTGGTTACGTGAATTCCCGGCTTGTGATTGGTCAGGTCGGCCATGTTGCCGGGACGCGGACCAATCACAGCAAGCCGTGACGAAATTACGTCACGGCTTGCTGTGATTGGTCCGCGTCCCGGCAATATGGCCGCCCTGACCAATCACAAGCCGTGACGTCACGGGAGGCTGGACACGCGCTCATTTTAAAATGGGCGCGTGTCCAGCCTCCCGTGACGTCACGGCTTGTGATTGGTTGCGCCGCGGTCAACCAATCACAAGCCGGGAGGCTGGACGCGCTCATTTTAAAATGGGCGCGTGTCCAGCCTCCCGTGACGTCACGGCTTGTGATTGGTTGCGCCGCGGTCAACCAATCACAAGCCGGGAGGCTGGACGCGCTCATTTTAAAATGGGCGCGTGTCCAGCCTCCCGTGACGTCACGGCTTGTGATTGGTTGCGCCGCGGTCAACCAATCACAAGCCGGGAGGCTGGACGCGCTCATTTTAAAATGGGCGCGTGTCCAGCCTCCCGTGACGTCACGGCTTGTGATTGGTCAGGGCGGCCATATTGCCGGGACGCGGACCAATCACAGCAAGCCGTGACGTAATTTCGTCACGGCTTGCTGTGATTGGTCCGCGTCCCGGCAACGTGGCCGACCTGACCAATCACAAGCCGGGAATTCACGTAACCAAGTAATAGCGCGAATTTTAAACAAACAACGCTGCCGGTTCCCTCGCTGAAGTCCCGGCTGCGTCGGACAGGTGAGTATAGCGATATTTTTTATTTTAATTCTCTCTTTTACACATTTTAACATTAATGTTGTTGCGATACCCGATACCCGATACCACAAGAGTATCGGAATCCCGGTATCGGAATTCCGATACAGCAAGTATCGGCCGATACCCGATACTTGCAGCATCGGAATGCTCAACACTAGTGATGAGCTGTGTTGGTTTGGCGCCAGACATGATGTTTTCCTTGGTGGCCAAAAAGATCAATTTTGGTCTCATCTGACCACAGAAACTTCCTCCATACATATGGGGAGTCTCCCATATGACTTGTCAAACTCAAAATGAGAGCCTTACATTTTTATGTGTAAGCAAAGGCTTTTTCTGCCCACTCTTCCATAAGGGCCATATGGCCCTTATGGAAGAGTGTATCCAAAAGAAGGGAAGTACCACTCAAAATGCGTAAAATATGAAATACTTTATTAATATATTTTAAAACATAAAAAGAACAAAAATAATAATAAATACCGTATTTTCCGGCGTATAAGACGACTGGGCGTATAAGACGACCCCCCAACTTTACCAGTTAAAATATAAAATCTTCTTAAAAGTCGGGGGTCTTCTTATACACCCTATGTCGTCTTATAGGGCCGGTGAATATGTGCCTTTTGGGGGGGGGGGAGTGATCCTGATGACGAGGGGGCGTCTCACAGGAAAGTGAGTATCCCCCATTACCTTATCGTAGCGGTGCGGCGTGGGGGTCTCAGTGCTGGGAGTGGCGGCGGCGGCTGCTGTGCTCTGGTGCGGCGGCTGCTGTGCTCTGGTGCGGCGGCTCCTCTTCTGTGTGGGGCCTCTGTGCTGTGCGGTGGCGGTGGCGGCGGCATATCTTTATCCAGTTGGGGCTCCTCCGGCATCTCCTTAGCCCTGGAGGCCCCGCCGCAACTCCATCGGTGCAATGCAGCGGCCATTTTCCCGGAGGCAGCTCAATAGGTGCGATGCGGTGGCCTCCGGGAAAATGGCCGCTGCTCAGATTCAGATCTCGTCCCGAAATCTCGGGACACGAGATCTGAATCTGAGCAGCGGCCATTTTCCCGGAGGCCACCACATTGCACCGATGGAGTTGCGGCGGGGCCTCCAGGGCTAAGGAGATGCCGGAGGAGCCCCAACTGGATAAAGATACGCCGCTGCCGCCGCCACCTCACAGCACAGAGGCCCCACACAGAAGAGGAGCCGCCGCACCAGAACACAGCAGCTGCCGCCGCTCCCAGCACTGACACCCCCACGCTGCACCGCTAGGATAAGGTAATGGGGATTACTCACTTTCCTGTGAGACGCCCCCTCGTCATCAGGATCACTCCCCCTCCCCACCCACCATATACACCGGCGTACAAGTCGATTCCCGGCGTATAAGACGACCCCCGACTTTTAAGAAGATTTTCGGGGGTTAAAAAGTCGTCTTATACGCCGGAAAATACGGTATGTATGATACTCAGAGACAGGAGGGCAAGGCAAAGTAAACCAAAGCAATCCAACACATAAAAAGTAGTTATACATCCAAAAAAGATAATATAAAGGATAAATACACTATGCACACCAGCAGGTGTCGCTAAAGCTCACATAATAGTATAGAGATAATTAAATAACAAAAAAGGGGCTTATTATGAAAGGTAAAGTGTCCGTGCACTTATTGCTGCAATAGGTGAGTATAAAGTGTCACTGCATGTGCAAACCTGGAATTAAATAAGGACTTAAATAGTCAGGCTCCTAGATGGAATAAAGTGTCTTATGCATGTGCAGATCTAGAAGTCAAGTAAGCCAGTAAAAAAACCTATGGAGATGTAACATAGCAGCAAAGTTGGACTACATAAATACCTGCTGGGAAGTGGATTGCAGTGGACAGGGAAACCCCGACGCGCGTTTCGCAACGTAGCTTCTTCCTGGGGGTCGTGGTAAATCTTATGGAAGAGTGGGCCACAAACTTTGTCCCTGACTTTTTTGGAGATCTCCTTGGTCTTCATGGTGTCGTTTGGAGATCTCCTTGGTGTTCATGGTGGTGTTTAGTTAGTGGTGCTTCATGTTTAATGGTGTTGCAGCCTCTGTGGCCTCTATGTTCACTAAGCATGTGACTTGTGAAGATAATTGCTTCCACCACAATTTTTTAGGGGCTTCAAAGAATTACATGTTAATACATGTGCAAATGCCAATTTTTAGTTATTTGATACATACATTTAACATATATTTTTCTCAATTCACTTCACCAACTTAGAATATTTGTGCATCACACACAAATCGAATTAAAAAATATTTACACCCAGGTTGTATTGTAACAAAAAAGTTAAAAAGCCAAGGGGGGGTTAATACTTTCACAAGCCACTGTAGGTGTAAGTTATCGGAGTGTTGACCTAATACCCTTATATGCTTGCTATTATTATGTTGACATTATACTGGAGCACCTGCTAGGACCATGGGGTACTCGGAACTGGGCCGGTTCTTAAAGGGATGTGTCACGGCAGCGGTGACCCGGTCCGTGGCCCTGGGCATCCAATTAAAGGGGAAATAAAGAGTATTAGAAAATAAAGTCTAAAGTTCGTGACGCCACCTGTGGTACTCGGCCAGGGATGGCCGACACTGCTTAAAGGGATCCGCTGGGGCCGATGGTACTGCAGGTTAGTTGGTTTGGCTGCCCACAGGTGGAGCGGAGACACCAGGGCTACCAGGACAGTCTATGACGGGTTGTAGATGTTGAGGTGTAGGAAAGAATTGGAGGACACAGAATTTGCAGTCTCATTACCTTTTACTGGTGAAATTGCAGTCCAGGGCACAGGTTACAGGTGATCTTTGAAATCCAGGCAGCCTGGAAGCTGTTCGGAATCCCCCTAGCCAGGTGGGGTTGGAAGCCTTCCTTTCTGTGCTGAAATCTAGGTTCTTGATGCTTTAGCTTTCCTCAAGTCCCTCTCTCAATCTGTCCCTTAGGTGGAACTCTACACACATGGCAGGCGGCTCCAGTCTTTTTACACATATCCCTCTCATGGTGACTCCGGGCTCTCTATGCTGCTGTGCCTTCGGGTGTCTGTTGTGGCCAGGAGACCTGCAATCTCCTGCCCCCGGTTTCTGCTGTGGGGCATACAGTTCCCACACAACCTTGGACTCCGGTGTCCGGTTTCTTGCTCTCAATCCTGGGAGTGAGCACAATCGCAGCTCCACTCCCAATTTCCCTCTCCTCACATGCTTCCTTGCCCTTCACTGTCTCACACAGACTGACCTCTAACTCCTCCTCCAGACCAGAACTTATAGGGAAGCTACCCTGAAACCGGATCTAGAGCTCCCCCTTCTGGCCTGGAGTCAGGAAAGTGTTCGTATGCTATTGTTACCTGCTAAAGGAATTCCTTTTCGCTTCCAGGCATGACATCACCCTCCTCGGGAGGCAGGCAATACCATTGTGGTATCCGGATTACTGGGGTGGTATGTAAACGTTTGGACAACCCTGGTCAAATTTGCTGTTATTGTGAGCAGTTAATCAAGTTGAAGATGAAATGATCTAAAAGGCCTAAAGTCAGATGACACATTTACTTTGTATTTCAGGCACCAAAATATATATTGCAATTTTTTACATTTTAAAAATTACAAAAAGGAAAATGGGCCAATGCAAAAGTTTGGCTATCCTTGGAGGTTTGTGAGCTCATATAACTTTGACCAAGGTTTCAGACCCTAATTAGCCTGTTAGGGTTATGTTTTGTATACGATCATCGTTAGGAAAGGCCAGGTGATGCAAATTACCCAGCTTTATAAAAAACAGCCTCCTCTGACCTTGTGCCAAAAAACAGCAGCCATGTAGTCTTCTAAGCAGCTGCCTAACACTCTGAAAATGAAAATTGTAGAGGACCACAAAGCAGGAGAAGGCTATAAGGAGAGAGCAAAACATTTCCAAGTTGCCCTTTCCTCAGTTCAAAATGTAATTAAGAAATGGCCATTACCAGGAATAGTGGAGGTCAAGCTGAGGTCTGGAAGACCAAGCAAAATTTAAGTGAGGGCTTAAAGGATTGCTAAAGAGGCAAATCAGAACCCTCGCTTGACTGCAAAAGACCATTAGAAAGATTTAGCAGATTCTGGAGTTGTGGTACATTGTTCTACTGTTCAGAGGCACCTGCACAAATAAGGCCTTCTGTTGTGAATTTGGTTTTTGGGCTCCCCCGGTGGTCACTGGTGGTACTGGACTTGTGTGCTTCACTTTCTCTGTTCACCTGTTTCCATCAGGATATGGGAGTATCCTATTTAGCCTTGCTGCTCAGTTATTCTAGTGCCGGCCATCAATGTAACCAGAGCCTTTCTGTTGCATGTTCCTGCTTCTAGACTACTATCAGCTAAGTTGGACTCAGTCCTAAGTTTGTTTGCATTTTTGTTCCAGTTCACAGTTATGTTATGTTTCTGTAGCTGGAAGCTCTTGTGGGCCGAAATTACCACTCCGGTGTCATGAGTTGACACATGAGTCTTAAAGTAATTTCTGGATGGTATTTTAATAGGGTTTTCAGCTGACCGTGAAGTTCCCTATTGTATCTTCTTACTATCTAGTAAGCGGACCTCGCTTTGCTGAACCTACCTTCATACTGCGTATGTCTTTTCCTCTGAACTCACCGTCAATATATGTGGGGGGCTTCTGTCTCCTTTTTGGGGGAATTTCCCTAGAGGTAAGCCAGGTCTGTTTTTTCCTCTATTAGGGTTAGTTAGTTCTCCGGCTGGCGCTGGGCGTCTAGGGATAAAACGTAGGTACGTCACCCGGCCACTGTTAGTTGTGTGGTAGGTTTAGCTCACGGTCAGCTCGAGATTCCATCACCCAAGAGCTAGTCTGTTATTTAAGTTCTCTGACGTTCCCTTGCCATTGGGAACCATGACAGTATGGCCGGCCAAGGGTTAAAACCGTTGGCAGAAGAAAGGAGAGAAAAAGAAGTCTGCAGATTTTTTTTTTTCTCTTCTGAGCTTGCTCTATAGTTTACTCAGTTGCATTTCTGCTCTAATTGCAGCCTTTGCCTCTCTCTCTCCTTCTAATCCTTGAATGGCTCTGATCTCACCTGATTAAAATGGATCCTCAGAGTTTGGCTACAGGTTTGAATAATCTTGCTACGAAGGTTCAAAATTTACAGGATTTTGTTATTCATGCTCCTATATCTGAACCTAGAATTCCTATACCAGAATTTTTCTCCGGGGATAGATCTCGTTTCCTGAATTTCAAATATAATTGTAAATTATTTCTTTCCCTGAGATCTCGCTCCGCTGGAGATCCCGCACAGCAGGTTAGGATAGTAATTTCCTTGCTGCGGGGTGACCCTCAGGATTGGGCATTTGCGTTGGTACCCGGGGATCCTGCGTTGCTCAATGTGGATGCGTTTTTTCTGGCTTTGGGGTTGCTTTATGAGGAACCTAATTTAGAGATTCAGGCTGAAAAAACCTTGATGGCCCTATCTCAAGAGCAAGATGAAGCTGAAATATACTGCCAAAAATTTCGTAAATGGTCTGTGCTTACTCAGTGGAATGAGTGCGCCCTGGCGGCGAATTTCAGAGAGGGTCTCTCTGATGCCATTAAAGATGTTATGGTGGGGTTCCCTGCACCTACAGGTCTGAATGAGTCCATGACAATGGCTATTCAGATTGATCGGCGTTTGCGGGAGCGCAAACCTGTGCACCATTTGGCGGTGTCTTCTGAGAAGGCTCCAGAAAAAATGCAATGTGATAGAATTCTGTCCAGAAGCGAACGGCAGAATTTTAGGCGAAAAAATGGGTTGTGCTTCTATTGTGGTGATTCAACTCATGTTATATCAGCATGCTCTAAACGTACAAAAAAGGTTGATAAGTCTATTTCAATTGGCACTTTACAGTCTAAGTTTATTTTGTCTGTGACCTTGATTTGTTCATTATCGTCAATTACCGCGGATGCCTATGTCGACTCTGGCGCCGCTTTGAGTCTCATGGATTGGTCCTTTGCCAGGCGCTGTGGGTTTGATCTAGAGCCTCTGGAAGTTCCTATACCTCTGAAGGGTATTGACTCTACACCATTGGCTAGTAATAAACCACAATACTGGACACAAGTGACTATGCGTATGACTCCAGACCATCAGGAGACGATTCGCTTCCTTGTGTTGTACAATCTACATGATGTTTTGGTGCTCGGATTGCCATGGTTACAATCTCATAACCCAGTTCTTGACTGGAAAGCAATGTCTGTGTTAAGTTGGGGATGTCAGGGGGCCCATGGGGACGTACCTTTGGTTTCCATTTCGTCATCTATTCCCTCTGAGATTCCGGAATTTTTATCTGATTATCGTGATGTTTTTGAGGAGCCTAAGCTTGGTTCACTACCTCCTCACAGAGATTGCGATTGTACCATAGATCTGATTCCGGGCAGTAAATTTCCAAAGGGTCGTTTATTTAATCTATCTGTACCTGAACATGCTGCTATGCGAGAATATATTAAGGAGTCCCTGGAAAAGGGACATATTCGTCCTTCTTCATCTCCCTTAGGAGCCGGTTTTTTCTTTGTATCTAAAAAAGATGGCTCTTTGAGGCCGTGTATTGATTATCGACTCTTGAATAAAATTACAGTCAGCTATCAGTATCCTCTGCCACTGCTGACTGATTTGTTTGCTCGAATAGAGGGGGCTAAGTGGTTCTCTAAGATTGATCTCCGTGGGGCGTATAATTTGGTGCGAATTAAGCAGGGGGATGAGTGGAAAACCGCATTTAATACGCCCGAGGGCCATTTTGAGTATTTAGTAATGCCTTTTGGTCTTTCAAATGCCCCTTCAGTCTTTCAGTCCTTTATGCATGACATTTTCCGGGAATATTTGGATAAATTCATGATCGTGTATCTGGATGATATTTTGATTTTTTCGGATGACTGGGATTCTCATGTCCAACAGGTCAGGAGGGTTTTTCAGGTTTTGCGGGCTAATTCCTTGTGTGTGAAGGGTTCTAAGTGTATTTTTGGGGTTCAAAAGATTTCTTTTTTGGGGTACATTTTTTCCCCCTCTTCCATTGAGATGAATCCTGTCAAGGTTCGGGCTATTTGTGATTGGACGCAACCTTCTTCGCTTAAGAGCCTTCAGAAATTTTTGGGCTTTGCTAATTTTTATCGTCGATTTATAACTGGTTTTTCTGATGTTGCTAAACCTTTGACTGATTTGACCAAAAAGGGTGCTGATGTTGCTGATTGGTCCCCTGCTACTGTGGAGGCCTTTCGGGAGCTTAAGCGCCGCTTTTCTTCCGCCCCTGTGTTGCGTCAGCCTGATGTTACTCTTCCTTTTCAGGTTGAGGTCGATGCTTCCGAGATCGGAGCTGGGGTGGTCTTGTCGCAGAAAAGTTCCGATTGCTCCGTGATGAGACCTTGTGCGTTCTTTTCTCGAAAATTTTCGCCCGCCGAGCGAAATTATGATATTGGTAATCGGAAGCTTTTGGCTATGAAGTGGGCTTTTGAGGAGTGGCGTCATTGGCTTGAGGGGGCTAGACATCAGGTGGTGGTATTGACCGATCACAAGAATTTGATTTATCTTGAGTCTGCCAGGCGCCTGAATCCTAGACAGGCGCGCTGGTCGTTGTTTTTCTCTCGGTTTAATTTTGTGGTCTCATACTTACCAGGTTCTAAAAATGTGAAGGCGGATGCCCTTTCTAGGAGTTTTGAGCCTGATTTCCCTGGTGATTCTGAACCTACAGGTATCCTTAAGGATGGGGTGATATTATCTGCTGTTTCCCCAGACCTGCGACGGGCTTTGCAGGAGTTTCAGGCGGATAGACCTGATCGTTGCCCGCCTGGTAGACTGTTTGTTCCTGATGATTGGACCAGTAGAGTCATCTCGGAGGTTCATTCTTCTGCGTTGGCAGGTCATCCCGGGATCTTTGGTACCAGGGATTTGGTGGCTAGGTCCTTCTGGTGGCCTTCTCTGTCTCGAGATGTACGAGTTTTTGTGCAGTCTTGTGATGTTTGTGCTCGGGCCAAACCTTGTTGTTCTCGGGCTAGCGGATTGTTGTTATCTTTGCCTATTCCAAAGAGGCCTTGGACTCCCATCTCTATGGATTTTATTTCTGATCTCCCTGTTTCTCAGAAAATGTCTGTCATCTGGGTGGTGTGTGACCGTTTTTCAAAGATGGTTCATTTGGTGCCCTTGCCTAAGTTGCCGTCCTCTTCCGAGTTGGTTCCTCTGTTTTTTCAAAATGTGGTTCGCTTGCATGGTATTCCGGAGAATATAGTTTCTGACAGGGGGACCCAGTTCGTGTCTAGATTTTGGCGGGCGTTCTGTGCTCGGATGGGCATTGATTTGTCTTTTTCGTCTGCGTTCCATCCTCAGACTAATGGCCAGACTGAGCGAACTAATCAGACCTTGGAGACTTATTTGAGGTGTTTTGTGTCTGCGGATCAGGATGACTGGGTTGCCTTTTTGCCGTTGGCGGAGTTTGCCCTCAATAATCGGGCTAGTTCTGCCACTTTGGTTTCTCCTTTCTTTTGCAATTCGGGGTTTCATCCTCGCTTTTCTTCTGGTCAGGTGGAGTCTTCGGATTGTCCTGGAGTGGATACTGTGGTGGATAGGTTGCATCAGATTTGGGGACAGGTGGTGGACAATTTGGAGTTGTCCCAGGAGAAGACTCGGCATTTTGCTAACCGCCGTCGTCGTGTTGGTCCTCGTCTTCGTGTTGGGGACTTGGTGTGGTTGTCTTCTCGTTTTGTCCCTATGAGGGTTTCTTCTCCTAAGTTTAAGCCTCGGTTCATCGGCCCGTATAAGATTTTGGAGATTCTTAACCCTGTGTCCTTTCGATTGGACCTCCCGGCATCTTTTTCTATCCATAATGTCTTCCATCGGTCATTATTGCGCAGGTATGAGGTACCGGTTGTGCCTTCCGTTGAGCCTCCCGCTCCGGTGTTGGTTGAGGGTGAATTGGAGTACATTGTGGAGAAGATCTTGGACTCCCGTGTTTCCAGACGGAAACTTCAGTATCTGGTCAAGTGGAAGGGCTACGGTCAGGAGGATAATTCTTGGGTGACAGCCTCTGATGTTCATGCCTCTGATTTGGTCCGTGCCTTTCATAGGGCTCATCCTGATCGCCCTGGTGGTTCTTGTGAGGGTTCGGTGCCCCCTCCTTGAGGGGGGGTACTGTTGTGAATTTGGTTTTTGGGCTCCCCCGGTGGTCGCTGGTGGTACTGGACTTGTGTGCTTCACTTTCTCTGTTCACCTGTTTCCATCAGGATGTGGGAGTATCCTATTTAGCCTTGCTGCTCAGTTATTCTAGTGCCGGCCATCAATGTAACCAGAGCCTTTCTGTTGCATGTTCCTGCTTCTAGACTACTATCAGCTAAGTTGGACTCTTAGTCCTAAGTTTGTTTGCATTTTTGTTCCAGTTCACAGTTATGTTATGTTTCTGTAGCTGGAAGCTCTTGTGGGCCGAAATTACCACTCCGGTGTCATGAGTTGACACATGAGTCTTAAAGTAATTTCTGGATGGTATTTTAATAGGGTTTTCAGCTGACCGTGAAGTTCCCTATTGTATCTTCTTACTATCTAGTAAGCGGACCTCGCTTTGCTGAACCTACCTTCATACTGCGTATGTCTTTTCCTCTGAACTCACCGTCAATATATGTGGGGGGCTTCTGTCTCCTTTTTGGGGGAATTTCCCTAGAGGTAAGCCAGGTCTGTTTTTTCCTCTATTAGGGTTAGTTAGTTCTCCGGCTGGCGCTGGGCGTCTAGGGATAAAACGTAGGTACGTCACCCGGCCACTGTTAGTTGTGTGGTAGGTTTAGCTCACGGTCAGCTCGAGATTCCATCACCCAAGAGCTAGTCTGTTATTTAAGTTCTCTGACGTTCCCTTGCCATTGAGAACCATGACAGCCTTCATAGAAGAGTCATCAGAAGAAAACCTATCCTTCGACTTCATCATAAAATGAAACAAGCCTGATGCACTTTGGAAACAAATCCTGTGGACCGATGAGATGAAAATAGAAATTAGATCACAATGATGAAAGGTATGTGTGGAGAAAATAGGGCACAGAATGTCAGGAAAAGAATATCTCGCCAACCATACAGCATGGGGGTGGATCAGTCATGCTTTGGGGTTATGTTGCAGCCAATGGCAAGGGCAACATTTCACGGGTAAAGGGAAGAATGGATTCAATGATATTTCAACAAATTCTTGATGCAAACATAATACCATCTGTAAAAAAGCTGAAGGTGAAAAGAGGAAGAGGAAGAGGCCGGCTGCTACAAATGGAGAATGATCCTATACACGTCACATTCCACAATAGACGACCTCAAAGGTGCAAGGTGAAGGTTTTACAATGGCCCTCACAGTCCCCTGATCTGTACATTGACAATCTGTAGCTAGACCTCAAAACAGCAGAGGATACAAGACGACCCTGGAATCTCACAGAACTGGAAACATTTTGCATAGGTCCATTTTCATTTTTGTAACTTTTAAAAAGTAAAACATGAAAACACATATATTTTATTGCCTAAAATACAAAGGAAATGTGTCATCTTTAATGTTATCCCTTTTAGAGATCATTTAATCTTCAACTTGCCTAAATGTTCACAATAACAGTAATTTTGACCAGGGGTGCACAAACTATTAGATGCCACTGTATGGTGTTACCACTATTCACTTCCTTTTTATAAATTGGTAATAAAACACATGTTTGTCATAGGGCCCAGCAGACAGGCTTTGTACACAACCCCCTGTGTGTACTTCATCTCTGACTGGTCAACGTCTTCATTTGGTCAAACCTGGCAAACACGAGAGACACCTTGCTGTTCCCCCAAAACTCTCCTACAGAGGGGTTTCCAGGACACATAATACTGGAAGTTTAGCAGCCTGTCAAATCATCCTCATGAACTGTTGTAGGAGTTGCTATTCACCCATGTGACGTTCCTGAGTGACAAAGTCCATGTGACAATGTCCATCATCCTGGAAGTGCTGCGCCCTGTCTAATCTGCATCAGTAACTGTAAACGGAGTTGCTATCATCCTCTGTGGAAAGACTGTGTGGTACAGCCCATGTGATTACATCATATAAGAAGTGCTGCAGCCTGTACAATAATCATCAGTAACTGTAATAGGAGTTTCTGATTTTCTCTGTTGAGATCCTGTGCGGTACATTCCATGTGATGACATCATACTGGAAGTTCAGGAGCCTGTCAAATCATTATTAGTACTTGTGATACAAGTTGCTATCTTCCATTACGGAGAGCCTGTCTGGTACAGTCCATGTGATGGCGTCATATAGGAAGTTCTGGAGTCTGTCTAATCATCGTCAGTAACTGTGATAGTAGTCTGTCTGTGAGTGTTAGGTATGGTGCAGTCCTATGGTGCAGTCCATGTGCTGATTTCATACATGAAGATCTGGTGATCCCCAGACAGAATAGAAAAGCGGGCAATTAATAGGCGTCACTATGAGATCACAACAAGCCCCAACAGAAGAGAAGGAAGCCATGAATATTCAGATAGAACGTAACAACTAACTACAGTAATACTGGCTGAACTGTAGTTATTGGGTGCAGGTTACAGATGGATTAAAGTGCCGGAGTGCTACTTTCCTGACCATCGATACTAGATCTGTGAGGTTCTGATTCTCGGCACCTCCAGTGATCAGCTATTAGGAGCACTGCGTCTCGTTCATTCTATATCTGGCACAGCGCCATCATTTTAGTAGTTGTTGTATTTGGTATTGTAGCTTAGTGCTATTCACTTGTCGTTGCCCCTTCTACCAGCTGGATGATGTGGGTGGAGAAGCGGACCTCCTCTGACCTAGCATTGCCGGCCTATCCTGGTGATGGATGGCTCGTAGTTAGGTGCCTTCGCAGGTGCCGGATATACTATTGTCTACAGTGTATCACTGTCACAGTATCCATGCGCTAAGGAGAAGATCCAACCAGCGCTGAGGAGATTTTGCAGCAGATATGTCCCATTTGGATGTTTCCTCAGAAAAGTTTTCCTATTTTCCCACTACAACGCCTCAACAGGGTTGTGTTTGGGATTGCAGCTCAGTCCTATCCACTTCTATGAGGCCGAGCAGCAATGCAAGATGAACCCATGATCAGGCATGGTGCTATGACTGGAAGACAACTGCTATGTTTTTATAACCATGGACAACCCTGTTAAGAGTTTGGCATTGTATTAAATTGGTCTCCTATAAAAGTGGCTCCTGGTTGAGAGTCCAAGATATTTGGAAAAAAAATGCACAAGACTTTTACTTTTTATGTTTTTATGCCCATTCCGGCATTCTTCTATGAGTAGGTGGAGCTTAGCATAGGGGTGTAGTCGCTTACCCCCTGACAGGGTCCCTAGAATATACACCAGAAATTTGGCATCAATCAAAACTGTACAAAAACTTACCAAAGCGCTTCTGCAAAATGGTCGGTAACGTTGCTACAAGTGACTTCACCACGTTCTGTTCGTACACGCTTTGAAGCATCTCTTACATTCTAGGGTCACTTTTTTAAATATAACGTTCATTGTGTAATTTGAGGTAGTTCTTCCATCTCCATATGGGAAGAGTCAGGTCTCGATCTTGCATTGTGTGAAGGTTCAATGTGTGGGCCAACGATGTGCACCCAGGACATACCAATCAGGTGCACCAAGGACATACCCAGAATGTGTAGGCCAGCAATGTTCCCAGGACATACCAGATACATGTACCCATTACATACCAGTCAGGTGTACCAAGGACATACCAAGAATGTGTTAGGCAGCAATATGTGCCAGGACATACCAGATACATGTACCCATTACATACCAGGGACAGGTATCCAGGACATACCAGTAAAATGTACTGAGGACATATCCGGAATGTGTGGACCAGCGACGTGAATCCAGGACATATCAGTAATGTGTGAGCCAATGACTTGAAGTTAGGACATACCACTGACGTATTAATCCAACAAATAAGGAGAAAGAAATGCCCTAAATATTTGTAAGTAATCTTATAATGTAAACTTCAAGTAGATACATAAACACGAGACTCAAAAAAAACACTTGAAATAAATAATCCTAAAATCACCATTAAAATTAAATTATTTTATTATTGCTAAACACCAAACAAGGACAAAACACAAAAGCTATATTAAAATCAGGGGAGCAGGTGGACACACACAGCACTAATACCAATCAGTACGTGCCAGACGTTTTGGTTCCACAATGTGGAGTACCAGGAGCCCCAGGAAGCCATTCCCATACAGGACCAACTAATATTCCACGTAATGGATTTTATAACTGATGATTGTGATCATGCTCCCTACTCTCACAGAGATCCACAATGTAGACATGAGCAACAAAAAGAAAATCATAATAAAATATCAAGGGAGCGACGAAGCAACGTGTGAAACGCGCGCTGGGGTGCAGGGTGGCGGCACCAGCACATGAGCACTGGTTGGTATTACTAATACACTATGCACTATGCACGTATTGGGAGTACCCTTATGGATGATTTGGGGAATATGACTGCTATTTATGCATTTATTTGTAATATATTGACTTTATTGTATATTACTCTTTGCCACTGGCAATTTACTATTGGGATAAATTATTGATATTTTATTATGATTTTCTTTTTGTTGCTCATGTCTACATTGTGGATCTCTGTGAGAGTAGGGAGCATGATCACAATCATCAGTTATAAAATCCATTACGTGGAATATTGGTTGGTCCTGTATGGGAATGGCTTCCTTGGGCTCCTGGTACTCCACATTGTGGAACCAACACTTCTGGCACGTACTGATTGGTATTAGTGCTGTGTGTGTCCACCTGCTCCCCTGATTTTAATATAGCTTTTGTGTTTTGTCCTTGTTTGGTGTTTAACAATAATAAAATTGAATTTTAATGGTGATTTTTTGATTATTTATTTCCAGTGTGTTTTTTGAGTATCATACCACTGACGTATACCCAAGACTAGAGATGGGCGGATCTGCGTGGGACTCCGATCCATCAGCCGGGACAGTAGTCTTTGTCCGCTGGAATCTCTTACTGTCCATTGTTTCCTTAGCTGGACAGGTGCGAAGTCATGAGACTACTGACCACGTACCATGAATCAATCCATCCATGTCTACTCGTTCCTATTTATTGCTTGTTTTTTTTTGTTTTGGCACATAATCTTTAGGAAGTGCTCTCGGATTGGCTGGGTCCTCACTCCGTAGATGATTGGGTTACAGAAAGCTGGAAATAAGATGTAAGCATTGGCCAGGAAGATATGAGCTGTACGGATAACATCACTTTTCCCAAATGTGTATGTCACAAAAGAGAAAAAAGCTGAGGAATAGATAATGATAATCACACAGACGTGGGAGCTACAAGTTTCAGTCGTCTTCTGCCGAGCGTCTTGTGACGGCATCTTGTATACGGCTCTTAGGATCATTACATAGGACAAAACAATAAGTAGTACGTCCAAACTGGCGAGGAACAGCGCCACTATGAAGCCATAAAGATATGCAAGTTGTGTATCTCCGCACATGATTTCCACCACGGCAATGTGCTCACAGTACGAGTGCAACACTACGTCTTTTCCGCAATAGTACAACCAGCCAACCATGATGGGAATGGGCAAGACAAAGATGAATGCCCTGATCAGAACAGAAGCGACAATTCTCTTCAGAGCAGTATAAGTGAGGATGGACGAGTATCTGAGCGGGGAACAGATGGCAATGTATCAGTCATAAGCCATGGCGATTAAGATTCCCGACTCCACCACTGATAAAAAATGGACAAAAAACATCTGGATGAGACAAGCAGAAGCATCAATGCGGCTATCATTCCTCCAGAAGATTTCCAGCATCTTTGGCACAGTGGAGCTGGGGAAGGCTAGGTCATTGACCGCCAGCATGGCCAGGAAGATGTACATAGGTCCATGGAGGCTCTTATCAATGCAGATTATGTAGGTTATGGAGGAGTTTCCAAGAATGGCCAAGATATAGAGGACACAGAAGATGAAAGATGTCCATAAACGTCCATCTTCTAGACCAGGGATTCCAATGAGGAAGAACGTGGATGGGATGTGGGAGCTGGTGTTATCCATGTGGAACAGTGGTTGTTACCTAGGGGAATTAAACCACTAAGAGGCAAATAGAGGCAATGTGAAGACAAACCATGAAAAGACATGGAATGTGCAGCAAAGAGTTAATATTGTGGGGGTCACAGGCATCTTAATCAATCACAATCCTCCTGGCAGACTTTTTCTACATAATGGTTTAGGTTCTACAATTTTCCTTCTCTTTTTATTGCCCATTATTAGGAACCAAAAACTTGTCAGATGGTTGGATTTTTTTGAGCTGAGTATTTAGGGCCCTATCTGGCAGAGGGAACAATTGTAAGTACCATCATTATGGACATTATAGTGCAGAGGTCAACAACCCAGATGTCCAACCACTGGATATAATGTCACCACCACAAATACCACCATAAACCATCACAAACACTAGTAATAACCCCATCACCAACCTAGACCACCAAGGCATTACTATTAACTCTGCCACTATCTTAGTCCGTGTAATGAAATAGGTAGCATGGCTGTATGTAATAGGTAACAACAGAGTTAGATTCTTAGAGTAAAGATTGAAACCCTGTGCAATTAGCCAGAGTGGCCAAGAGCGTGTCTCCTAGTGCTGGATGAGCTGGACCATGGATTATAGCAGCGTGTGGAGCTCCTAGGTTGTGTCACTTTTATCGCCCAGGCCTGGTCTGTGCATTCATAGATCTGCACATGGCCACCTCCCCATCCAGACAGGGGCATTGTAGGGAAGGGAATAAAACAATAACTATTGAATGTTCATGGTCCTTCTCCAAATGACTTCACTGTCCTGTCCAGCTCATTTACCTAAGAAACTTACGACAGCACTAGAAATCTGACCCACAAACTATAATATAAAGTCTGATCATATGCAGTCATTTCTCATCCTGTCATTTCGATATAAAGGGAACCTGTCATATCAAAAAACACTATTAACCTGCAGATATGGGGTTAATAGTGTTCTAATACTGGATGGCTGCTGCACGGAGCGCTCGGCTATTGGGAGGAAATTAACTTTATTTCTCCTGGCAGCCTTAAGCTTTCAGTCATTGAGATGCGGCTGGTTTGGGTTCACTCACTGCTCAGTACATAGGAGGCTGTAACCACGCCCTGGCACTGACTGACAGCCCTGTAATGATGCACTGCTGAGGGAGCTGTCAGTCAGTGCCAGTCTGTGGTTACAGCAGCCACACACTACAATTGTGATCGAAAGTTTACATACCCCGGCAGAATTTTTGCTTTCTTGGCCTTTTTTCAGAGAATATGAATGATAACACCAAAACTTTTCCTCCACTCATGGTTAGTGGTTGGGTGAAGCCATTTATTATCAGACTACTGTGTTTTCTCTTTTTAAATCATAATGACAACCCAAAACATCCAAATGACCTTGATCAAAAGTTTTCATACCCCATTTCTTAATACCGTGTATTGCCCCCTCTAACATCAATGACAGCTTGAAGTCTTTTGTGGTAGTTGTGGATGAGGGTCTTTATTTTCTCAGATGGTAAAGCTGCCCACTCTTCGTGGCATAAAGCCTCCAGTTCCTGTAAATTCCTGGGCTGTCTAGTATGATCTGCGCGCTTGAGATCTCCATAGAGTGGCTCAATGATACTGAGGTCAGGAGACTGAGATGGCCACTCCAGAACCTTCACTTTGTTCTGCTGTAGATAATAACAGGTCGACTTGGCCTTGTGTTTTGGATCGTTGTCATGTTGTAGCTTCCAAGTACGTCCCATGCACAGCTTCCAGGCTGATGAGTGCAAATTTGCCTCCAGTATTTGCTGATAACGTGCTGCATTCATCTTTCCTTCAACTTTGACCAAGTTCCCTGTGTGTTGTGATCCTAGTGGTAGAGGATCTCTGAAGTTCCAGCTAAGTCCTCAAACACAAAATCAAGCTCATAGGGAGGTGGTAACTAGGCTGACCGAATATCTAATCCTAACACAACAACTAACAGTAGCCGGGGAACGTGCCTACGTTGATTCTAGACGTCTCGCACCAGCCGGAGAACTAACTAACCCTTTCAGAGAAAATAAGACCTCACTTGCCTCCAGAGAAGGGACCCCAAAAGGTATGATACAAGCCCCCAACAAATAATAACGGTGAGGTAAGAAGAAAAGACAAACATAAGTATGAACTAGATTTAGCAAAGTGAGGCCCACTAATTAATAGCAGAAAATAGAAAGAGGACTTATACGGTCAGCAAAAACCCTACCAAAATATCCACGCTGAATATCCAAGAACCCCCGCACCGACTAACGGTGTGGGGGGAGAATATCAGCCCCCTAGAGCTTCCAGCAAAAATCAAGAATCACATTGTAACAAGCTGGAACAAAATAGCAGTAATACGGATTAACAAAATAAGAAGGCAGGACTTAGCTTATCTTGCAAAAAACAGGAGACCAGGAGACAGGAGCCAAAAGACATAGACTGATTACATCGATTCCAGGCACTAGACTGAATTTCCAGGAAGTCTAAATAGGAACACCCAAGGCCTAACGACCCAGGTGGGGACAAACCTGGAGAAAGGCAATCCAAGTGTAATACCGCTAGTGATCACAAGAGGGAGCCAAGAAATACAATTCATAACAGTACCCCCCCCTTTAAGGAGGGGTCACCGAACCCTCACCACGACCACCAGGGCGATCAGGATGAGCCGCGTGAAAAGCACGAACCAAATCGGCCGCATGAACATCAGAGGCGACCACCCAGGAATTATCCTCCTGACCATAGCCCTTCCATTTGACCAGATACTGAAGCCTCCGTCTAGAGAGACGAGAATGCAAGATCTTCTCCACCACGTACTCCAACTCGCCCTCAACCAAGACCAGAGCAGGAGGGTCAACAGCAGGAACCACAGGCACAACGTACCGCCGCAACAAAGACCTATGAAACACATTGTGAATTTCAAACGACACCGGAAGATCCAAACGAAAAGAAACCGGATTAAGGATTTCCAAAATTTTATAAGGACCAATAAAGCGAGGCTTAAACTTAGGAGAGGAAACCTTAAGAGGGACATACCGAGAAGACAACCAAACCAAATCCCCAACACGAAGTCGGGGACCCACACCGCGGCGGCGGTTGGCAAAACGCTGAGCCTTCTCCTGTGACAATTTCAAGTTGTCCACCACATGACTCCAAATCCGCTGCAATCTATCCACCATGGAATCCACCCCAGGACAGTCAGAAGATTCAACATGACCCGAGGAAAAACGAGGATGAAAACCAGAGTTGCAGAAAAATGGCGAAACCAAAGTAGCGGAACTAGCCCGATTATTGAGGGCAAACTCAGCCAATGGCAAGAAGGTCACCCAATCATCTTGATCCGCAGAAACAAAACATCTCAAATAAGCCTCCAGCGTCTGATTAGTTCGCTCCGTTTGGCCATTAGTCTGAGGATGAAAGGCAGATGAGAACGACAAATCAATGCCCATCTTAGCACAAAAAGATCGCCAGAACCTAGACACAAACTGGGATCCTCTGTCAGACACGATATTCTCAGGAATGCCATGCAAACGAACCACATTCTGAAAGAACAAAGGAACCAGATCGGAAGAGGAAGGCAACTTAGGCAAGGGCACCAAATGGACTATCTTGGAAAAGCGATCACACACCACCCAGATGACAGACATACCTTGAGACACCGGGAGATCTGAAATAAAATCCATGGAAATGTGTGTCCAGGGCCTCTTCGGGACTGGCAAGGGCAAAAGCAACCCGCTGGCACGAGAACAGCAAGGCTTAGCCCGAGCACAAATCCCACAGGACTGCACAAAAGAACGCACATCCCGCGACAAGGAAGGCCACCAAAAGGACCTAGCTACCAAATCTCTGGTACCAAAAAACCCAGGATGCCCTGCCAACACCGAGGAATGAACCTCAGAGATAGCTCTGCTGGTCCATTTGTCAGGAACAAACAGTCTATCAGGTGGGCAAGAGTCAGGTCTACCAGCCTGAAATCTCTGCAACACACGTCGCAAATCAGGAGAAATGGCCGACAAAATTACTCCCTCTTTAAGAATACCAGCTGGCTCTGAGACTCCCGGAGAGTCAGGCACAAAACTCCTAGAAAGAGCATCCGCCTTCACATTCTTCGAACCAGGCAGGTATGAGACCACAAAGTCAAAACGGGAGAAAAACAACGACCAACGAGCCTGTCTAGGATTCAGGCGCTTAGCAGACTCGAGATACATCAAATTTTTGTGATCAGTCAAGACCACCACACGATGCTTAGCTCCCTCGAGCCAATGACGCCACTCCTCAAATGCCCACTTCATGGCCAACAACTCCCGATTACCCACATCATAGTTCCGCTCCGCAGGCGAAAATTTCCTAGAAAAAAAAGCACAAGGTCTCATCACAGAACAACCAGAGCCTTTCTGCGACAAAACAGCCCCTGCACCGATCTCAGAAGCGTCCACTTCAACCTGAAAGGGAAGTGAAACATCAGGCTGGCACAAAACAGGCGCCGAAGTCAACCGGCGCTTCAGCTCCCGGAAAGCCTCTACGGCTGCCGGAGCCCAATTAGCCACATCAGAACCTTTCTTGGTCATATCCGTCAAAGGTTTAACAACGCTAGAGAAATTAGCAATAAAACGATGGTAGAAATTAGCAAAACCCAAGAACTTCTGAAGACTCTTAACGGACGTGGGTTGGGTCCAATCATGAATAGCTCGGACCTTGACTGGGTCCATCTCCACTGTGGAAGGGGAGAAAATGAAACCCAGAAAGGAAACCTTCTGCACTCCAAAGAGACACTTTGAGCCCTTCACAAACAAAGCATTATCACGCAAAACCTGAAACACCATCCTGACCTGCTTTACATGAGAATCCCAATCATCAGAAAAAACCAGAATATCATCCAGATAAACAATCATAAATTTATCTAGATACTTCCGGAAGATGTCATGCATAAAAGACTGAAACACTGAAGGAGCATTAGAGAGCCCAAAAGGCATCACCAAGTACTCAAAATGACCTTCGGGCGTATTGAACGCAGTTTTCCATTCATCTCCCTGCTTAATGCGCACAAGGTTGTACGCACCACGAAGATCTATCTTGGTGAACCACTTGGCACCCTTAATCCGGGCAAACAAGTCCGACAATAGTGGCAGAGGGTACTGAAATTTAACAGTGATTTTATTCAGAAGCCGATAGTCTATACAAGGTCTCAAAGACCCGTCTTTTTTGGCTACAAAAAAGAATCCCGCACCAAGAGGGGAAGAGGATGGACGAATATGTCCCTTCTCTAAAGACTCCTTGACATAAGAACGCATCGCGGCATGCTCAGGTACTGACAAATTAAATAATCGTCCCTTAGGAAATTTACTACCAGGAATCAAATCTATAGCGCAGTCACAGTCCCTATGAGGAGGAAGAGCACTGGACCTGGACTCGCTGAATACATCCTGATAGTCACACAAATACTCAGGAACTTCAGAAGGAGTAGAAGAAGCAATAGACACTGACGGGGAATCGCAATGAATTCCCTGACAGCCCCAACTTGACACAGACATAGCCTTCCAATCTAAGACTGGATTATGGGTCTGTAACCATGGCAGACCTAAAACAACCAAATCATGCATTTTATGCAGAACACAAGAACAAGAAAACGAATCACCTCCCGATGTTCAGGAGTCATGCACATGGTCACTTGTGTCCAATACTGCGGCTTATTCTCCGCCAATGGCGTAGCATCAATTCCTCTAAGAGGAATGGAATTTTTTAAAGGCTCCAGGACAAAACCACAGCGCTTAGCAAACGACAAGTCCATAAGACTCAGGGCAGCACCTGAATCCACAAACGCCATAACAGGGTAAGAAGACAATGAGCAAATTAGAGTTACAGACAGAATAAACTTAGGATTCAAATTACCAATGGTGACAGGACTAATCATCTTTGTTAGGCACTTAGAGCATGCTGAGATAACATGTGTAGAATCACCACAGTAAAAACATAACCCATTCTGACGTCTATGATTTCGTCGTTCAGCTCTAGTCTGAATTCTATCACATAACATTGAGTCAGGTGTCTGTTCAGACAGCACTGCCAGAGGATTAGCAGATTTGCGCTCCCGCAAACGCCGATCAATCTGAATGGCCAGAGCCATAGAATCACTCAGACTTGTAGGAATGGTAAAACCCACCATCACATTCTTAATGGCTTCAGAAAGGCCATTTCTGAAATTTGCGGCCAGAGCACACTCATTCCATTGAGTGAGCACGGACCATTTGCGAAATTTTTGGCAATACACTTCAGCCTCATCGTGGCCCTGAGAGATAGCCAGCAACGCTTTTTCTGCCTGAATTTCAAGATTGGGCTCCTCATAAAGTAATCCAAGCGCCGGAAAAAACGCATCAATATTTGCCAATGCCGGATCTCCTGGCGCCAATGAAAAAGCCCAATCCTGAGGGTCGCTGTTGTGAAATTGGATTCTGGGCTCCCCCGGTGGCCACTTGTGGAATTGTACTTGTGTGCATCATCCCCTCTGTTCACCTGCTCCTATCAGGATGTGGGAGTCGCTATATAACCTTGCTCCTCTGTCAGTTTCATGCCGGTCAACAATGTAATCAGAAGCCTTTCTGTGCATGTTCCTGCTACTAGACAACTCCCAGCTAAGTTGGACTTTTGTCCTTGTGTGTTTTTGCATTTTGTTCCTGTTCACAGCTGCTGTTTCGTTACTGTGTCTGGAAAGCTCTTGTGAGCGGAAATTGCCACTCTGGTGTTATGAGTTAATGCTAGAGTCTTAAAGTAATTTCTGGATGGTGTTTTGATAGGGTTTTCTGCTGACCATGAAAGTGCCCTTTCTGTCTTCTTGCTATCTAGTAAGCGGACCTCGATTTTTGCTAAACCTATTTTCATACTACGTTTGTCATTTCATCTAAAATCACCGCCAATATATGTGGGGGCCTCTGTCTGCCTTTTGGGAAAATTTCTCTAGAGGTGAGCCAGGACTGTCTTTTCCTCTGCTAGGATTAGGTAGTTCTCCGGCTGGCGCTGGGCATCTAGGGATAAAAAAACGTAGGCATGCTACCCGGCCACTTCTAGTTGTGCGGCAGGTTTAGTTCATGGTCAGTATAGTTTCCATCTTCCAAGAGCTAGTTCTCATATATGCTGGGCTATGTTCTCTCGCCATTGAGAATCATGACAGTTTGACCGGCCAAAAAAAAAAAGGGTTAAATTACTGGCTGAGAAAGGAGAGAAAAAAGAAGTCTGCTACAATTTTTTTTTTTTTTTTTTTTTCCTCTAGTTCTGAGTGTGCTCTTAATTGAATCACTTGCTAGTCTGCCTATACTGCAGCCTTCCTCTCTTTCTCTCCTTCTAATCCTTGAATGGCTCTGTGTTCACCTGTTTCAAATGGATCTTCAGAGTGTAGCTACAGGTTTGAATAATCTCGCCACAAAGGTACAAAATTTGCAAGATTTTGTTGTTCATGCACCTATGTCTGAGCCTAGAATTCCTTTGCCTGAATTCTTCTCGGGGAATAGATCTCACTTTCAAAATTTTAAAAATAATTGCAAATTGTTTTTGTCCCTGAAGTCTCGCTCTGCCGGAGACCCTGCACAGCAGGTCAGGATTGTAATTTCCTTGCTCCGGGGCGACCCTCAAGACTGGGCTTTTGCATTGGCACCAGGGGATCCTGCGTTGCTCAATGTGGATGCGTTTTTTCTGGCCTTGGGGTTGCTTTATGAGGAACCTCATTTAGAGCTTCAGGCGGAAAAGGCCTTGATGTCCTTGTCTCAGGGGCAAGATGAAGCTGAAATATACTGCCAAAAATTCCGCAAATGGTCTGTGCTTACTCAGTGGAATGAGTGCGCCCTGGCGGCGATTTTCAGAGAAGGTCTCTCTGATGCCATTAAGGATGTTATGGTGGGGTTCCCTGTGCCTGCGAGTCTGAATGAGTCCATGACGATGGCTATTCAGATCGATAGGCGTCTGCGGGAGCGCAAACCTGTGCACCATTTGGCGGTGTCTACTGAGAAAACGCCAGAAAATATGCAATGTGATAGAATTCTGTCCAGAAGCGAGCGGCAGAATTTTAGACGAAAAAATGGGTTGTGCTTCTATTGTGGTGATTCAACTCATGTTATATCAGCATGCTTTAAGCGTACTAAGAAGCCTGACAAGTCTGTTTCAATTAGCACTTTACAGTCTAAGTTTATTCTATCTGTGACCCTGATTTGTTCTTTGTCATCTATTACCGCGGACGCCTATGTCGACTCTGGCGCTGCTTTGAGTCTTATGGATTGGTCCTTTGCCAAACGCTGTGGGTATGATTTGGAGCCATTGGAGGCTCCGATACCTCTGAAAGGGATTGACTCCACCCCATTGGCTAGTAATAAACCACAATACTGGACACAAGTGACTATGCGTGTTAATCCGGATCACCAGGAGGTTATTCGCTTTCTGGTGCTGTATAATCTACATGATGTTTTGGTGCTGGGATTGCCATGGCTGCAATCTCATAACCCAGTCCTCGACTGGAGAGCTATGTCTGTGTTAAGCTGGGGATGTAAAGGAACTCATGGGGACGTACCTTTGGTTTCCATTTCATCATCTATTCCCTCTGAGATTCCTGAATTCTTGTCTGACTTTCGTGACGTTTTTGAAGAACCCAAGGTTGGTTCACTACCTCCGCACCGGGAGTGCGATTGTGCCATAGACTTGATCCCGGGTAGTAAATACCCTAAGGGTCGTTTATTTAATCTGTCTGTGCCTGAACACGCGGCTATGCGAGAATATATAAAGGAGTCCTTGGAAAAGGGACATATTCGTCCTTCGTCATCTCCCTTAGGAGCCGGTTTTTTCTTTGTGTCTAAGAAAGACGGCTCTTTGAGGCCGTGTATTGATTATCGACTTTTGAATAAAATCACGGTTAAATATCAATATCCGTTACCACTGCTTACTGATTTGTTTGCTCGTATAAAGGGGGCCAAGTGGTTCTCTAAGATTGATCTCCGTGGGGCGTATAATTTGGTGCGAATCAAGCAGGGGGATGAGTGGAAAACCGCATTTAATACGCCCGAGGGCCATTTTGAGTATTTGGTGATGCCTTTTGGTCTTTCAAATGCCCCTTCAGTCTTCCAGTCCTTTATGCATGACATTTTCCGCGATTATTTGGATAAATTTATGATTGTGTATCTGGATGATATTCTGATTTTTTCGGATGACTGGGACTCTCATGTCCAGCAGGTCAGGAGGGTTTTTCAGGTTTTGCGGTCTAATTCCTTGTGTGTGAAGGGTTCTAAGTGTGTTTTTGGGGTTCAAAAGATTTCCTTCTTGGGATACATTTTTTCCCCCTCTTCCATCGAGATGGATCCTGTCAAGGTTCAGGCTATTGGTGATTGGACGCAACCCTCTTCTCTTAAGAGTCTTCAGAAATTTTTGGGCTTTGCTAACTTTTATCGTCGATTTATTGCTGGTTTTTCTGATGTTGTAAAACCATTGACTGATTTGACTAAGAAGGGTGCTGATGTTGCTGATTGGTCCCCTGATGCTGTGGAGGCCTTTCGGGAGCTCAAGCGCCGCTTTTCTTCCGCCCCAGTGTTGCGTCAGCCTGATGTTGCTCTTCCTTTTCAGGTTGAGGTCGACGCTTCTGAAATCGGAGCTGGGGCGGTGTTGTCGCAGAGAAGTTCCGACTGCTCCGTGATGAGACCTTGTGCTTTTTTTTCCCGTAAATTTTCGCCCGCCGAGCGGAATTATGATATTGGGAATCGGGAGCTTTTGGCCATGAAGTGGGCTTTTGAGGAGTGGCGTCACTGGCTTGAGGGGGCCAGACATCAGGTGGTGGTATTGACTGACCACAAAAATTTAATTTACCTTGAGTCTGCCAGGCGCCTGAATCCTAGACAGGCGCGCTGGTCGTTGTTTTTCTCTCGGTTTAATTTTGTGGTGTCTTACCTACCGGGTTCTAAGAATGTTAAGGCAGATGCCCTTTCTAGGAGTTTTGAGCCTGACTCCCCTGGTAATTCTGAGCCCACAGGTATCCTTAAAGATGGAGTGATATTGTCTGCCGTTTCTCCAGACCTGCGGCGGGCCTTGCAGGAGTTTCAGGCGGATAGACCTGATCGTTGCCCACCTGGTAGACTGTTTGTTCCTGATGATTGGACCAGTAGAGTCATCTCTGAGGTTCATTCTTCTGCGTTGGCAGGTCATCCTGGAATCTTTGGTACCAGGGATTTGGTGGCAAGGTCCTTCTGGTGGCCTTCCCTGTCACGAGATGTGCGAGACTTTGTGCAGTCTTGTGACGTTTGTGCTCGGGCCAAGCCTTGTTGTTCTCGGGCTAGTGGATTGTTGTTACCCTTGCCTATCCCGAAGAGGCCTTGGACGCACATCTCGATGGATTTTATTTCGGATCTGCCTGTTTCTCATAAGATGTCTGTCATCTGGGTGGTGTGTGACCGTTTCTCTAAGATGGTCCATCTGGTTCCCTTGCCTAAGTTGCCTTCTTCTTCCGAGTTGGTTCCTCTGTTTTTTCAAAATGTTGTTCGTTTGCATGGTATTCCGGAGAATATCGTTTCTGACAGAGGGACCCAATTCGTGTCTAGATTTTGGCGGGCATTCTGTGCTAGGATGGGCATAGATTTGTCTTTTTCGTCTGCTTTCCATCCTCAGACTAATGGCCAGACCGAGCGGACTAATCAGACCTTGGAGACATATTTGAGGTGTTTTGTGTCTGCGGATCAGGATGATTGGGTTGCTTTTTTGCCTTTGGCGGAGTTCGCCCTCAATAATCGGGCCAGCTCTGCCACCTTGGTGTCCCCGTTTTTCTGTAATTCGGGGTTTCATCCTCGATTTTCCTCCGGTCAAGTGGAATCTTCGGATTGTCCTGGAGTGGATGCTGTGGTGGAGAGGTTGCATCAGATTTGGGGGCAGGTGGTGGACAATTTGAAGTTGTCCCAGGAGAAGACTCAGCTTTTTGCCAACCGCCGTCGTCGTGTTGGTCCTCGGCTTTGTGTTGGGGACTTGGTGTGGTTGTCTTCTCGTTTTGTCCCTATGAGGGTTTCTTCTCCTAAGTTTAAGCCTCGGTTCATCGGCCCGTACAAGATATTGGAGATTCTTAACCCTGTGTCCTTCCGTTTGGACCTCCCTGCATCCTTTTCGATTCATAATGTTTTTCATCGGTCATTGTTGCGCAGGTATGAGGTACCGGCTGTGCCTTCCGTTGAGCCTCCTGCTCCGGTGTTGGTTGAGGGTGAGTTGGAGTACGTTGTGGAAAAGATCTTGGACTCTCGTGTTTCCAGACGGAAACTCCAGTATCTGGTCAAATGGAAGGGATACGGTCAGGAGGATAATTCTTGGGTCACTGCCTCTGATGTTCATGCCTCCGATCTTGTCCGTGCCTTTCATAGGGCTCATCCTGATCGCCCTGGTGGTTCTGGTGAGGGTTCGGTGCCCCCTCCTTGAGGGGGGGGGTACTGTTGTGAAATTGGATTCTGGGCTCCCCCGGTGGCCACTTGTGGAATTGTACTTGTGTGCATCATCCCCTCTGTTCACCTGCTCCTATCAGGATGTGGGAGTCGCTATATAACCTTGCTCCTCTGTCAGTTTCATGCCGGTCAACAATGTAATCAGAAGCCTTTCTGTGCATGTTCCTGCTACTAGACAACTCCCAGCTAAGTTGGACTTTTGTCCTTGTGTGTTTTTGCATTTTGTTCCTGTTCACAGCTGCTGTTTCGTTACTGTGTCTGGAAAGCTCTTGTGAGCGGAAATTGCCACTCTGGTGTTATGAGTTAATGCTAGAGTCTTAAAGTAATTTCTGGATGGTGTTTTGATAGGGTTTTCTGCTGACCATGAAAGTGCCCTTTCTGTCTTCTTGCTATCTAGTAAGCGGACCTCGATTTTTGCTAAACCTATTTTCATACTACGTTTGTCATTTCATCTAAAATCACCGCCAATATATGTGGGGGCCTCTGTCTGCCTTTTGGGAAAATTTCTCTAGAGGTGAGCCAGGACTGTCTTTTCCTCTGCTAGGATTAGGTAGTTCTCCGGCTGGCGCTGGGCATCTAGGGATAAAAAAACGTAGGCATGCTACCCGGCCACTTCTAGTTGTGCGGCAGGTTTAGTTCATGGTCAGTATAGTTTCCATCTTCCAAGAGCTAGTTCTCATATATGCTGGGCTATGTTCTCTCGCCATTGAGAATCATGACAGGTCGCCACGCAAGAAAGAGATAACAATTTTTACTTGTTGAGCTGAGTCTCCAGACAAACGCGGTCTCAAAGATAGAAACAATTTACAATTATTCCTAAAATTCCTAAATTTAAATCGATCACCAGAGAAAAGCTCAGGAATAGGTATCTTAGGCTCTGACATAGGACTGCTAATAACAAAATCCTGAATGCCCTGCACACGAGCAGCAAGCTGATCCACACTAGTAATCAGAGTCTGAACATTCATGTCTGCAGCAGAGCTTCAAGCCACTCAGAGAAAAAGGGGAAGAAGAAAAAAAAATCAAAAAAAAAATCAGAACTTCTTTTCTTTTAATCCCACTTCAGCAATGCATTAATGGCCTGGAATACTGTTGTGATCCTAGTGGTAGAGGATCTCAGAAGTTCCAGCTAAGTCCGCAAACACAAAATCTAGCTCATAGGGAGGTGGTAACTAGGCTGACCGAATATCTAATCCTAACACAACAACTAACAGTAGCCGGGGAACGTGCCTACGTTGATTCTAGACGTCTCGCACCAGCCGGAGAACTAACTAACCCTTTCAGAGAAAATAAGACCTCACTTGCCTCCAGAGAAGGGACCCCAAAAGGTATGATACAAGCCCCCAACAAATAATAACGGTGAGGTAAGAAGAAAAGACAAACGTAAGTATGAACTAGATTTAGCAAAGTGAGGCCCACTAATTAATAGCAGAAAATAGAAAGAGGACTTATACGGTCAGCAAAAACCCTACCAAAATATCCACGCTGAATATCCAAGAACCCCCGCACCGACTAACGGTGTGGGGGGAGAATATCAGCCCCCTAGAGCTTCCAGCAAAAATCAAGAATCACATTGTAACAAGCTGGAACAAAATAGCAGTAATACGGATTAACAAAATAAGAAGGCAGGACTTAGCTTATCTTGCAAAAAACAGGAGACCAGGAGACAGGAGCCAAAAGACATAGACTGATTACATCGATTCCAGGCACTAGACTGAATTTCCAGGAAGTCTAAATAGGAACACCCAAGGCCTAACGACCCAGGTGGGGACAAACCTGGAGAAAGGCAATCCAAGTGTAATACCGCTAGTGATCACAAGAGGGAGCCAAGAAATACAATTCATAACACCTGTGCCTTAGTAGCTCACACATCCCCAAAACATCAGCGATCCACCTCCGTGCTTTACAGTAGGAATGGTGTTCCTTTCATCATAGGCCTTGTTGACCTCTCTCCAAATGTATCTTTCATGGTTGTGGCCAAAAAGTAGAATTTTGGTCTCATCACTCCAAATTACCTTGTTCCAGAAGTTTTGAGGCTTGTCTCTGTGCTGTTTTGTGTATTGTAGGTGAGATACTTTGTGGCATGTGCGCAGTAATGGCTTTCTTCTGGCGACTCGACCATGCAGCCAATTTTTCTTCAAGTGCCTCCTTATTGTGCATCTTGATCCAGCCACACCGCTAGTTTTCAGAGAGTCCTGTATTTCAGCTGATGTTATTTGTGGGTTTTTCTTTGCATCCCAAACAATTTTCCTGGCAGTTGTGGACGACATTTTTGTTGGTCTACCTGACCGTGGTTTTGTTCTTACAGAGCCCCTGATTTTCCATTTGTTAATCACAGTGTGAACGTTGCTGACCGGCATTATCAATTCCTTGGATATCTTTTTGTATCCCTTTCCTGTTTTATACAGTTCAACTACCTTTTCCCGTAGATCCATTGACAATTCTTTTGCTTTACCCATGGTTCACAATCCAGAATCATCAGTGGCTGGATGAAAGATGCAAGAGTCTGTCTGGATCCCAGAAACTCACTCAGCTTTTATGCACACACTGATTACAGGCAAACAGGTCACAGGTGAGGATGTTACCTTTAGTAGCCATTCACACCCATTTGCGGCCACTTCTGTGCATGTTATCAGGTCAAAATCACCAGGGGATGTGAACTTTTGGTCACTGAATGTTTTGGGTTGTCATTATGATTTATAAAGAGAAAACACAGTAGTCTGACAATAAATGGCGTCACCCAACCACTAACCATGAGTGGAGAAAAAGTTTTGGTGTTATCATTCATTTTCTCTGAAAAAAGGCCAAGAAAGCAAAAATTCTACCGGGGTATGTAAACTTTAGAGCACAACTGTATTTACTGAGCGATGACTGAACCTGCACCGCTGCATCTCCATGACTGATAACCGGAGGCTGCCAGGAGGAATAGAGTTCATTTTGTTCTGGCAGCCGGGCTCTCAGTGCAGCTTTAGAATGCTATAGAGAATAACCCCGTATCTGCAGGTTGACAGAGTTTTTTGACATGACAGGTTCTCATTCATGGTGTCCATCAATCTTAGACAGCTCTACACATGCACACTTGGCTCTTGACCCTGCTGACTCCTTCAGACGTCTTCATTCCTTCCAGGATCCTGTTCTTTTCCTGACTCCTCTTTCCCCTCCAGACATCGCAGTTCTCACAAGCCTCCATCCCACCTCATACTCACTGTTGTGTCCACAGTATGTGAGAGAGATGGAGGGGACAGGCAAAGGACTATTATATGGTATTATTCTCCCCAAGAGACAGGGCCCCCAAGACTCCTCATTAGAAGATGTGTTGGCTTATTAACGGTTCCTTACAGGGGCCCCCAGTGACCGATGTCTTATTAATTCCATATTTATATGTATTGTGTAATCTGAGGGGTTAATTCCTGTGATTTGTGTCCTAGGTAAGCGAGTCTCTAAGGCTGAGCTACATGGGATTTGTGTGATCCCCTCTGTCTGCTCTGTAGCAATGTTCGGCTCCTCATCATGGCATCTACAATCTAATACGGGGCCCTGCATCTGTCCAAGGGCCAAAGAGGTGCGGGGTGGTTGGGGAAGGATCTATGCTGGAGTCCGCAGATGAGATGACCACTATGTCGCCATTTCCTGTACTACCTACTAATGGTGATCCTGGTGCTCACTCCTACTCACCGGTACCATGTCCCTCACACTCATGCTCCAGTCTTCCTGCAGCTTCTGGCAGACCTCTTCACACCCAGGGATCAGGTTACAGACACCCTCTGGTATGGCCGCACCTCACAGCTCAGTGGAGGGTATCCTCACCCTATTTTTATCATGATGGCCATGAAGGAATCGGTGTGCCACTTGAGTGACCGATGCAGCTTCTTGCGTGCTTCACTGAGATCTTTCTATATAGCAGGGATTGTGCACCTTGATCACGCGCTCCTCACCCCCACTTACTAGCTACCTATGATGCAGGTGGTTCCCTTTTTGCTTTACTGCTTCGTCTGTCAGATCCCATACTAGTGGAAGCAGTGATACACGTCCACGATCGGTGCCAGCGCCAATCGCGGACATTTAAACCCTGTGATGCTCCTGCCAAAAGCGACAGCGGCATCGATCGGCTCACAGAGGGAGGGCGCTACCTTCTCTTCATGTCATGCCGATAGTCTCCATCGTGACCCATCATGGCAGCAGAGTCGCCCATGTACCATGATGGCCTGTAAGATCCTCTGGCCTGTGTGTGATTTACAGATCTATTATAGCCTGGGACAAGGTAAAAAAGTAAAAAAAAAAGTATTATAAAAATGTGAAAAATAAAAGTGAAAGTATGAAAAAAAATGGAAAAGTGTATTCCAAGTAAAAACACTTTTTCTGTAAAAACAAAAGTGATGTAAAAAAAGACACATATTGGATATTGTCGCATCTGGAACAAACTAATATAATAAACTGTCATTATTTAACCCGTTTGGTGACACCATAAAAAAATGAATAAAAAAAACCACAACAAAAATAAAGCTTTTTCATCATACTGACACACAAGACATGAAAAGTAATCAATTAATCACACAACAATAGAAACGCCATCTTGTCTCCAAAAAAAAGTCGATAGCAAAAAAATAAAAACGTTACAGCTATCAGAGTACGATGATGGAAAAACAAATTATTGTTTGCAAAAAATAGATTTTAGTTCACAACAGACTCAAAAACCCTTATATAAGTCTGATATCACTGCGATCACAATAACCTGAAGAATAACGTTTCCTGATCACTTTTACCGCACGGTGAATGATGTGAAAAAATAAATAAAAAACATGTATGAATTTCTGGTTTTAGTTCACTCTGCTACCCCAAAAAATAAAAAAATAAAGCAATAAAAAAAAATGTCATGTAGCCCAAAACGATACGAATAAAGACGTCAACTCATCAAATACCTGAAATAATTGTTATTAAAATGCTCCTGAATAAAAATGTATCTGTCCATGTTCTGACCTAAATAAGTCTCCTATAATATATGGGCTCCACACTGTCCGCTGTAATGAGCGACACCCGCCACACTGCCATTATCAGCTATAACCGTCACACCATCCGCCCATGGGAGATCTGCGGCGGACACTGTTATAGGGGTAATGTCCCCCAATTCTGCACTAATGACCCCCATCCTGGGCCCCTTCCAGGTATATGTGATCCCCTCTGGGGAAGCCAGAGAGGTATACCATGCAGTAGCATCGCTTTATAGTGGGTCCCTATGATGGACAGATGCTTTGGGATTAATCCTGACAGTGCACACATGAGCATGTACACGCAAGTGTCCAAAAGCGCAGTATGCACCAGCCTTAGTCCGGGCTGCTTCCGGAGCAGTTTCAGCTGACTGTGAGAGTGGTGGACCCTCACAAATCTTATACTGGTCTGGGACAACCCTTTAAACTCTCACGATTCCTCCTATCATTGTGTCTTGCCGCAGTTAATAACAGTTCTGCCATCCAGTATCGTGATGGACAGCTCAGCCGCCCTATTGGATGTTAATGTGAGTCGCCCGCCAGGGCCGTGGGGTACCTGGTGCCGGGTCCGGTACTTAAAGGGGATGTCACAGTGGCTGCGACCCGGTCCATGGCCCTGGGTGCCCAAATAAAAGGAAAGCTCTTTAAAGGGGATTTGGAATAAAGTTTGTGTTCGTGACGCCACCTGTGATATTCAGTCAGTGGGGACCGACGCTGCTTAAAGGGGTCCTCTTGGGTGATGTTATGGCAGCTAGATGGTATAACTTCCCACAGGTGAGATAGGTCCCCAGGGCTCCCGGTGTGTAGATGAGCATGTTGAGTGGTGCAGTAAAGAATGGAGGACACAGGTTTGCAGTCTCTTTATCTGGTTCACTGAAGGCTTCAGGCAACTGCAGTCCAGGGCACCAGATCACAGGTATAGGCAGGGTCCGGCCACCTTGGAAGCGAATTCAGAGTCCCCTTTACCAGGTGGAGTTAGAAGCCTTCCTATTATCACGGTGATGTTGTAGTCCCTTACTGCCTATGGCTTCTGGCAGGGTCTTCATAGTTCTCTCTGTCCTCCATGAAGGTTAGGACACTAACCCGTATGACAGGTGGCTCAAGCCTTTTTACAGGGTCTCTATCACGACCCAGGCTCTATGTTCCACTGTGCCTCCTGGGTATTAGGGCAGACAGGTGATATGTAATCCAGCTGTCCTGCCGGTTTCTGCTGTGCCTAGAGTCCGACACAACCTCGGTCTTCCCGCTACCGGAATCGGCACTCGGCCAGGGAGGTAGCCCAAACGCTGCTATTCTCCCCTGGTGTCTCTCTCCTGTGCTCCACTTTCTTGCATGCTCACTAGCACAGTTCTTCCTTGCTCTCCATAAGCATACCTCTCAACTTTTGAAGAAGGCAAAGAGGGACAAACGTAGCGGCGCGCGCAGCACACCACGGCAAATTTTAGGCCACTCCCTGACCACACCTATTTCACAACTAGTCACACCCATATCCACACCCCAATCACACCCATTTAGCACTGCTGATCACACTGTTTCATAAACAATAATTATAAGCAGAAACAAATATGGCCACACAGTGCTCCATACTGTTTAATGGCCACACATGATGCTCAATACTGCGTAATGGCCATACAGTGCTCCATACTGTATAATGGCACCACATGATGCTCCATACTGTATAATGGCCACACAGTGCTCCATACTGTATAATGGCCACACACAATGCTCCATACTGTATAATGGCCACACAGTGCTCCACACTGTATAATGGCCCCACATGATGCTCCATACTGTATAATGGCCACACAGTGCTCCATACTGTATAATGGCCACATATGATGCTCCATACTGTATAATGACCACACATGATGCTCCATACTTTATAATGGCAAAACAAGATGCTCAATACTGTATAATAGCCACACAGTGCTCCATACTGTATAATGGCCACACACGATGCTCCATCTATATATATAATTGTCTAAGGGTTTTTCCGTCTGTCTGTCTTTCTGTCTGTCTGTCTGTCTGTCTGTCTGTCCTGGAAATCCCGCGTCTCTGATTGGTCGAGGCCGCCAGGCCTCGACCAATCAGAGACGGGCACAGCATGGCGACGATGATGTCATAAAGGTTGCCTCGACCAATCAGTGACGGGCACAGTCTGCCGTGAATTCGCCTCGACCAATCAGCGACGGGCACAGTATCGACGTAGATGTCATAATGGTTGCCATGGCGACGATGATGTCATAAAGGTTGCCTCGACCAATCAGCGACGGGCACAGTCTGCCGTAAATTCTGGAATCATCATTGTCCATATACTACGGGGACATACTGTATAATGGCCACACAGTGCTCCATACTGTATAATGGCCACATATGATGCTCCATACTGTATAATGACCACACATGATGCTCCATACTTTATAATGGCAAAACAAGATGCTCAATACTGTATAATAGCCACACAGTGCTCCATACTGTATAATGGCCACACACGATGCTCCATCTATATATATAATTGTCTAAGGGTTTTTCCGTCTGTCTGTCTGTCTGTCTGTCTGTCTTTCTGTCTGTCTGTCTGTCCTGGAAATCCCGCATCTCTGATTGGTCGAGGCCTGGCGGCCTCGACCAATCAGCGACGGGCACAGCACGGCGACGATGATGTCATAATGGAAATCCCGCGTCTCTGATTGGTCGAGGCCGCCAGGCCTCGACCAATCAGCAACAGGCACAGTATCGACGTAGATGTCATAATGGTTGCCATGGCGACGATGATGTCATAAAGGTTGCCTCGACCAATCAGCGACGGGCACAGTCTGCCGCGAATCACATACTACGGGGACATGCATATTCTAGAATACCCGATGCTTTAGAATCGGGCCACAGTCTAGTACTGTATAATGGCCACACATGATGCTGCGTACAGTATAATGGCCACACATAATGCGCCATACTGTATAATGGCCACACAGTGCTCCATACTGTATAATGGCCCCACATGATGCTCCATACTGTATAATGGCCACACAGTGCTCCATACTGTATAATGGCCACACATGATGCTCAATAGTGTATAATGGCCCCACATGAAGCTCAATACTGTATAATGGCCACACATGATACTCCATACTGTATAATGGCCAAACAGTGCTCCATCTATATATATAATTGTCTAAGGGTTTTTCTGTCTGTCTGTCTTTCTGTCTGTCTGTCCTGGAAATCCCGCGTCTCTGATTGGTCGAGGCCGCCAGGCCTCGACCAATCAGCGACGGGCACAGCATGGCGACGATGATGTCATAATGGAAATCCCGCGTCTCTGATTGGTCGAGGCCGCCAGGCCTCGACCAATCAGCAACAGGTACAGTATCGACGTAGATGTCATAATGGTTGCCATGGCGACGATGATGTCATAAAGGTTGCCTCGACCAATCAGCGACGGGCACAGTCTGCCGCGAATCACATACTACGGGGACATGCATATTCTAGAATACCCGATGCTTTAGAATCGGGCCACAGTCTAGTACTGTATAATGGCCACACATGATGCTGCGTACAGTATAATGGCCACACATAATGCGCCATACTGTATAATGGCCACACAGTGCTCCATACTGTATAATGGCCCCACAGTGCTCCATACTGTATAATGGCCACAGATGATGCTCAATACTGTATAATGGCTCCACATGATGCTACGTACTGTATAATATCCACTCAGTGCGCCATACTGTATAATGGCCACACATGATGCGCCATACTGTATAATGGCCACACTGTGCTCCATACTGTATAATGGCCACACATGATGCTCAATACTGTATAATGGCCCCACATGATGCTGCATACTGTATAATGGCCCCACATGATGCCACAGGACCACACATAACGATGTCAGTGTACAGTTGGGGCTGTAGATGTGTCCCAGCAGCTCTGCTTACAATGCAGGCAAAGATTTCACCACCTGTCACTGTCCACACTGCTGCCTCACAGATCCTGCACATTGCAATGTAGCCCAGCTCTGCGAACTCTGCATGCACTCAGACAACACCACTATCTACTGGCTCCACTACACACACACACACTCTCTGAACCACCGTCCCGGAAGAAGATATGGAGGGGTCATGGCCTAATACAAGGGGGTGTGTCAGCTGCTTCTCCTGCTGGCTGTGCTGGAGACGTAGTGTCCGGTGTGGGACTGCCAGGCACAGCCTCAAAATCGGGACAGTCCCGCAGTATGAGGGACGGTTGAGAGCTATGCATAAGGGATTCCACTCTACAGGAGGAGGCGGTTGTTTCTAAGTCAGATAGTGTAGCTAGCTAGTGTCCTGTGTGGTTGTGAAATTGACCTTCCAGCAGATTTTCGTTTCTTGTGCCATTACTGAGGTCCACAGACAAAGCCGGCAGGGCACATGTCCTTCAAGTGTGTTGTGCGCTACTTCCATTGTGCTCCATGCACGAGTATAGCGTTCTAAATCTTATTTTTTCAGTTGCTAACGTGATTCAGCACACCATATCCCACCTTGTCATTTACTGCTGCTGAAATTCAGCTATTTGCAGAGCTGGTGCAGAGTAAACTTTTTGTTGCTAATACTATGCTCCTAATTACCATGTGTGAGCGGGCACCATCTATAAATACAAATTACACTGGGGTCACCTAATGCATATAATCCAAGTAGTCCCAAAAAACTGAATGAAAAGCATATGCAAATAAAGTGCAATATAAAAAATTCTATTTATTGGGAATCACCACATGCAAATCAATTTAAACACATTTAAAAGTATGATACAAAAAGAAAAAAGTAAGCTGCACAGCCTGTGTGTGCAGACCGAAGGTCGACAGCGGTGAGTGGTGACAAGCTGAATGAAATATAGGAGGTGCTCGCATGAGAAAATAGAAGCAATCCAGAAGATCAACAACAGAAAAATGCGGCAGCACTCACCCAATTGTGGTCCAGTTCTTTATTTAGAACATGAGTAAATACAGCTTTTCGGTCCGATGGAGTGCAGTTGGATGGGAGGTGAGCAGGTGAATGACGACAGCTGTTTCGCGCTGATCCAAGCGCTTCTACAGGCCTGTAGAAGCGCTTGGATCAGCGCGAAACAGCTGTCGTCATTCACCTGCTCACCTCCCATCCAACTGCACTCCATCGGACCGAAAAGCTGTATTTACTCATGTTCTAAATAAAGAACTGGACCACAATTGGGTGAGTGCTGCCGCATTTTTCTGTTGTTGACATTTAAAAGTATGCTGTTGCTGTTGCAGATGTTGACATTATTTTTTTTGTTGGTTGTAGTGGAAAAGGTGTCGGTCCCTATTATACTATTTCTACTCTGGTGAAATTGATGCCACTTTGGTGGTGTCAGGCCCTAATTTTTGGAAATGTGGAGACTCCTGATTGGGTCTCTGTAGCGCCGGCGCCTCTGCCTTATGCCTCACTTTCCCAGCAGAGTCTCCTGTCCCAGGCTTCCTTCCTCCTCCAAGTTTGCCCAGGCCCGTGGTGTGTGCACCGCTTGCAGGTACCCGGGCACTATGCTTAGGACATGTACACTACCTCCCTCTTAAAGTGACTGGGCGTGTTGCACTATGGTGTCCCCTGCAGGGCAACACCTTCACCTTCTATTTAAGGCTCCTCCGCCAATATGGAGGTGCCTGAGCAATGTTGTTAGTTTGCCTTGCCTGCTTGCTAGTTGTCAGGTTCCCCAGGTCCGCCCATCTACTTGTCTACCCTGCACCCATCTGCTCATACCTGTCTGTACTCTTCTGTCCATTAGCCTGCACCTGTCAGTGCTCCTCTGTCTAAGACCCGGCATAGTCTGCACCTGCCAGTGCTCCTGTCTAACACCATGTTCCCATCTGTTCAACACCCTATCCAGTCCACACCTGCCATTGCTGCCCTGTTCCTCAGGCAGACCAGCCTGCACCTGCCATGGTTCATCTGTCAGACAGCCAGTCCAGCCTGCATCTGCCAATGCTCATCTAACTGCCGATCCAGCTCACACCTGCAAGCTCATCTGTCTGACACCCGGTCCAGCCTGCACCTGCCAGTGCCCATCTGTTCAAAACCTGGTCAGTCTGCACCTGCCAGTACTCCTCTGTCTAAAACATGATCCAACCTGTATCTACCAGCGCCCATCTGTTCAACACAAGGTTCAGCCTGCAACTGTCAGTGCCCATCTTTCTAACACCCTGTCCAGTCTGCCCTTTCCAGTGCTATCCTGTTCATCGGCCAGTCCAGCTTGCACCTGCCAGTGCTCATCTGTCTGACAGCTGGTCCAGTCTGCACCTGCCAGTGCTTTCCTGTTCCTCAGCCAGTCCCATCTGCACCTGTGGCTCTAGTGTGCCTGCCTGCATTCTTCGTCTCTTCTTCGGGCCGTATGACTGTGGTATCAGGGCTCCCAGCACAGCAGGCCTACAATGATCCCTCACCCACCTCAACTGAAAGCTGTAGATGCTGTCCCAGACCCCGATACCTCATGCCTGGCTGATTGCTGCCGTGCCATGCTACAATTTGCACTATAGGTGAATTGAGGCCACTTTCCTGGTGTCTGTCCCTCATTTGATGTGTTTTTGCATCTTTTTGGCCTGTTTTGAGGTGTTGTGCATGCGTTTGTTTTTGCCTCCCATTGATTACAATGGCGCTTGGATATGTTTGATGAATATTCAACAAGTAATCTGGCAAAAATCGCAAAATCAGCGATCGTAATCTGAACCGAACTTTGAAATATTTGCTCATCTCTACTCAAACTCGACCCTCTGTGAATCAATCTGCTCATCCTTATTAATAACTTTTTAATCGGCTGTGTCCGACTATTGGGTTCCCATCAATCCATAAAATGAGGCTCTGAATTGGCCCTTGGGAATGGAGTGATGGATGAGCCTGCGCCCCACCTCTCCTTCCATTGTCTATGGGAGATCGGGGAGTACAGCGCTCGGCGTCATCTAACATAGACAATAGATGGAGTAGGGGCTCGTGTGCTCGATATCTGCTCCATCCAGAGGAGGCATGTCAGAGCACAGCTCTCCGTATCAGTGATGGTCTGAGTGGTAGGATCTCCATCAGTCAGAAAGTTATTACCTACCTGGTGGAAATCAGTGGTTAGGTAAATGTTAACTCAGACCCTTTATCCCCCCAGCCGCCCGTCCCCCATTAGAGTGAATGGAAACAGCCTGCTCCATAAGATTCCATTCCTGAGACCGAGCTTCAGATCTTCTGCTAGGTGTAGAGGTACATGGTAAAATTCTGGTTGTCTACAGCCACCACAAGGGGGAGCTGAGGAGCCCCCTACTTATAGCGTATCCATGCACTGAGCTCCCTCTATTGGCTGCAGGCAGTACTGTACTGCGTATCTTACAGATCTTACAATTTATGCAGCGGGTTTGGACCTTTGTATCAGTAAATGCATAGAGAGCTCTGATCCTCCATGATAAAATAATGAAATCATCTAATATAAATGTTGGATGTTTATGCATTGAAAAAATAAATCAAAACACTTTTCACTGCTGGGTCTTCATTCACTTTAACCTTAGGATGAGGAGCTATGGGGGATAAAGTGGATGTTTCTAGAAATAGTAGAAAGTATGAACGTGAAGGTGACCGACATCAAACAACATGCTGATGAGAGTTGTCCTGGCATATCTCTAGACTGACTCTTCACCCAGCGGACCTCATGGTACTAAGACTAATTAGAACTAGTGTCCTTTCCTTGATTGCTCCCAGCGCGATTACCTGCAGCGGAGGCTTCACTCAGGGGCCCCAGTACCTTGGGGCCAGCTGAGGTTGTTAGTGACCCATTTGTGAGTTTCCTATGGGATCGTGTGTGGGATATGAATATATGTGAGGTTATAAGTGAGATAGGAGCCATATAACATGTGAGACTTCCGTAGTTCAAGCACAGTTAATGGCAGCCAGTGTGTCAGTGGTAAGTTCTCCAGGGCTCTGTTCTTGAAGCCAGCGATGGTCGAGCATTCTGGGGCAGCCTAACGCGAGGCTACCCTCCATTAGCTGGCTGCACAGACCGCCATAGAGAGCTAGAGAGGAGCGAGTCGCCAGCTCACAATGTGTCCAACATTCTGAGGTCTCCTAGGACTGCACTCAACACTTCTCAAGCTCTTCAGCACAAACAGCAATGTCAATGTGACCTCACCATATCTGACCATGTGGACGGTAGCTCTTCTTCACTGCGGTGCTGTTACACACTATCTGTACAGTTTCTTCAGGGGATTATGGTTGTCTCTCCCTAACTCGATGCCAAAACTATGAGCTGTCACATCCTCTCACTGTTCAGATGCACCATAAAGTGGCTGCTGCCTTCCCTGCCTCTGCTTTTACACGTTTTCATAGTCCCTCCTGAATGGCTGCGCTATACCATGTGATACCTGCAGGGCATTATGGGGAAGCTCACGTAGCCGCATCTGAGGTCATATCAAACTTATCGAATGCACTCAATCATCTGTTTCCGGTAAGGGTAGGCATATTTGGACGATTCAAACAAATCAAATTGCAAATTGCTCAAATTCTCTGCAACATCTTTAATTTGCAATGAATCAATTTGTTCATTTCTGCTCATAGTCTATGGGCATCACTGGAGGGGAGCAAAATAGCCATGAACAAATCCATTGAAAGCATTTTGCCCAAATCTAAATTTTTTGTAGTTCACTTTTTGTGGATCCATCAAATTGGCAGCTGTCCACCATGTTGCTATATTATAAAGGGCCGGGAAGGGGTTAAAAAATTGAAAAATGATACTGCCCCATCCTGCCCTCCGTACAGTCCTATCGTATTCTGCAGATATTCTTCTGTCAGGTGCGATGTCTTCCTCATGACTTCTTCATTGCTGATAAGCCTCACACAGTTATGATGCAATTATACGACATGGCGTCATGACACAGGTTATCACATGATGAGGGGCTTAGGCTGTGAGGAAGATACCGCACTTGACAGACAAAGAGGCTGCCAGAGTGACCATCAGAAGAAGATGACCAGACCGGGGCAGACTCATGATTTACTAGACTGTGCTGAAAATACACTTCTGTCCTCGGAGGCCGAGTTGTCGATGTGACTCATTGTACATTGACTCCAGTTGCAATTTTTTTTCCATCTTTGCCTGTTGCGTGACTCATTTTTCAGTTTCTGGTTGTCTCCTAAATTTTAACACACTTGAATCAGAGTGTTAGAACTTCTTCCAGATATTCTGCATCCAACACCCATCAACTGGACCTCCCGAGTCATTCAGTCACCGTGTGAATTCTTAACCACAAGTTCTAACAGGTTGTAAATGTGTCTCAAATCTATGCCCGGTCACAACCAACATAGCAAAGAATGGTGACAGAAACCATAGAAACAATCCAAAAGGCTCCAGAAAACATTTTGAAATGTTTCTCCTCCTGTTTTGGTGTCATCACTATTCTCTGCTCCATTGTTTATGGTCCAAGTGGATTCCTAACACTTCATGTGGCCCAAACCCTACTTCAGGGATCAACTCTTGAGAGTGCTGAGGACTTTTTTCTTTTTCTGGTCCTATTCTATAGCTCCATGTTTCTTATTCTTTGTCTTGTCCGGTATATTGTGATTCCCCAATCTTCTGTGAGTCTGCAGCTTCTGGCTGCTGACCTCTAATATTTGGTAAATGCTACCACATACTAGAGAACAGCAGTAAAGGTCACAGCCATGACCAAAGCAAATAAACTGGGGGAGCAATTAGGATAGAGAATTGTGACTGTCTTATTTTCTATGAAGGAACAGATGATTGGCCTCGGGGAGACCAAAACATCCAACACCGCGGAGACACCATCACGTGTTTCTCAACGCAGTGATCCAGAACACTGCCCCCATCCCTTGTGGGAAATATGCAAATGCATGTAGGATAGCTGCGGAGACACCATCACGTGTTTCTCAACGCAAGCAGTGAATAGCCAGACCTTTCCCCGGGAAGGAACAACCACGGGAAGGGCAGCATCCAATAAAGGAAAACATCCAATACAGGAAAACCACCTATGACAAGCATGGTATCCATCCACAGACAGCTGTTTCGGGGTGTTTGCCCCTCATCAGTGTGGAGTAGGGATGGGGGCAGTGTTCTGGATCACTGCGTTGAGAAACACGTGATGGTGTCTCCGCGGTGTTGGATGTTTTGGTCTCCCCGAGGCCAATCATCTGTTCCTTCACAGCCTTTTACTAGGCACTGCTCCTAATAGCCAGATTCCTACTCCACACTGATGAGGGGCAAACACCCCGAAACAGCTGTCTGTGGATGGATACCATGTTTTGGCATAGGTGGTTTTCCTTTATTGGATGCTGCCCTTCCCGTGGTTGTTCCTTCCCGGGGAAAGGTCTGGCTATTCACTGCTTGCGTTGAGAAACACGTGATGGTGTCTCCGTAGCTATCCTACATGTCTTATTTTCTATGCTGTCATATCTAAGGACTAAAGTCCATCATGAAGGCACATTTGACAATATTTCTAAATCGGTCTCATAAACATGTCACATTTTGACAAGTTAGCTTTAACACCATTCCCAACCCCAACTGTGAGGCTGAGATTCCAAGCATCCAGACACACTTACAGATCTTTCCGGGAGGCTAGTGTTGGCACCCTGGAGACTTGCTGAACTCTTCGGCATCTGGAAGTTCTCCCCTTGTTTCAGGATCCTTCCGAGCATTTTGTTGGAGTTTGCAGTTGTGCATCAAAGTTGGTGTCAGTGTGATGACTTCTACACTATGTTGACCTAGTCTGGTTTGTATGAAGTGGATTCCTCAGCACATCCAGTGCCCGGTAAGTCATACTCCCTTGTATAGACTGTCTCCTTTAGGACAAGTTTTTGGTAGTGAGGTTCTCAGAATGGCTGGAGCCTTTGACATCCTCCTTTTCATGAGCACATGGGCAATTCAGATGATTAGTAGAGGTTGATACATTGGAGACACATTGTAATATTTGACCTCTCAATTATTTTTTTTTAAGGACTATGCCTGCCCGTGTCCACAATGCTTCCTATAAATGACTCCCATCCTTACGTCTTCATCTTACTTGGGATCCCGGGTCTGGAGGACGTCCAGTGCTGGATTTCCATCCCCTTCTTTTGTATGTACTTGATTGCCTTCTTTGGGAACATTATCCTCTTACTAATCATCAGATCTGAGAAGAGTCTTCATGAGCCCATGTTCCTCTTTCTGTCCATGTTGTCCATGACTGATATTGTTCTGTCGTCTTCCACCCTTCCTAAAATGTTGTGCATCTTCTGGTTTAATATACGTGAAATCTGTTTTGAGGCTTGTTTGACTCAGATGTTCATCATCCACTCTTTTACGGCCATGGAGTCCGGATTTTTCTTGGCAATGGCATTTGACCGATTTGTGGCTATCTGTAACCCTCTGAGGCACTCAGTTATTTTGAGCAGTAAAGTCATTCTCGCTGTTGGGATTTCTGTGGTGTTTCGGGCTTTGATATTTTTTTTACCTCATCCATTCATTGTAAAAAGCTCAATTTTCTGCCAAACCAATATCATCTCTCACACATACTGCGAGTTCATGGCAGTTATTAAGCTGACGTGCGGAGACTCATCCATGACCAAGTCCTACAGCTTGACCATAGCCTCATTGATAGGTGCTTGCGATCTACTACTGACGATCACTTCATACACCTTGATCCTCCATACAGCCCTCAACCTCCCCACCAAGCAGGCCGGTCTGAAAGCCCTCAGCACTTGCACATCGCACATTCTTGTCATCTTGGTGTTCTACACCACAGCTACATTCACCTTTGTCACTCACCGATTTGGACATAACATTCCGCCACAGATCCACATCAGTATTGCCAATATTTATCTTTTGGTGCCACCAATGTTGAATCCCATCATTTATGGGATGAGGACTAAGAAGATCCGTCAAAAGATTGACCGAGTGTTTTGTGTCGCCAGTGTCTGAGCCCAACATTGTACAGTCAATAATTGGCCTTGTATTTGGTGGATCAGATATGTCATTACCATATTTCGGAGATATAACTGATATCCATTGCGTGGACAGTGTCTCATCTTCCTATATCCCAACTGATACATAAAGCAGTCATAATAATGGAAGGTTTCTTGGTATGTGTTTGGCTAACTGGACCATTATTGTGGGTCATAAAACGTCCGTCTCTGTTCAGTTGTTCTACGGGTCTTCGTCCACCATGTCGATAACTACGATCAGCAATGAGTGCATCAAGTGGGTCTTATTATAGTCTGAGGTCTTTCCAGATCCAAAGTCTATTAAATATGGGGTGAAAAAAAAAATATTACTACTTAGCTTTCACCTTCTCCACCGAACACCCCTAGCCTCTTCTTCACTACCAAAAGAAGAAAAGGGCTAATAATATTGAGTCTTCCCAAAAATGCGGATACAATCCTACAACACGGAGACTTTACTACTATAAATAATGCAACAATCTTTATTCAGAAGACATAAAATAGAAGGGAACAATAACATGATGCAGGATAAAGTAAAGGGGCAAGCTGTGATGATATTTAGCAATTCATTACTGTCAATGTATGATTGAATAGACAGCTCCAGGAGGGAAGAAAACAGATGAAAATCTATTAATAATCTCATCTCATTGAAAGTGCAACAAAAAGGAGAAAGTTCTAAATCCCTTAAAAACCGAGCCCCATTTATCAATGTTGATTTGTTCCACAATATGTGGTAATTACTCTGGAACTTCTATATTTCTCAGTGATGCTCAAATTGTTTTTTCGTGACACATTGTACTTTACATCAGTGCTAAATTTATGTCAATTTAGTCTGCGTTCATTTATGAAATTATCGGAAATTAGGTGAAAATTTGGAAACTTTCGCAATTTTCAAACTTTGTTTTTCGGTACCCTTATAGCAGATAGTCAAACCAACCATAGCGGTCAACAAATAACTTTTCCCACATGTCTACTTTACATCGGGTCATTTATCCAGCATTTTATTTTGTTCAGATGTTAGAAGAGTTAAAAGTTTAGCTGGAAATTTACATTTTTCCAATAAAATTTGCAAATTCTATTTTTTTATCAACCTATTTAAGTTTGAAGTGACGTGGAGGGGTCTATTTAATGGAAAACTCCCCAAAGTGATACCATTTTAAAAACTAGGCCCATCGTATTCAAAACTGTTGTCAAAATGTTTGTGAACCCTTCAGTGTTTTACAGAAATTAGCTCAAAGTGGAATAACAAAATGAAAAATTATATTTTTTTTCACTAAAACATTGCTTTAGCTCTAATTTTTCATTTTCATAATGATGTAATAGGAAAAAATAACCCCCCACATTATTACACAATATCTTCCAGATGCAGCAATATTTTGTCTGGAGTAAATTGCTTAAGCAATGTCGCTTTAGTTAACAGCATAAACCCCCCATAAGTGACAGCAGTTTGGAATCTACACCCCTCATGAAATTCGTTTTGGGGTGTAGTGACCATTTTTGACTAGCAAAATTGTATAACATTGGTGCGCAAAATGAAAAATCCTGGTGGCAGCGAAAAATCTCTCTATGACTCTATTTTGGAAACCATATCAGTCAAGAAATTCATCTGGGTCAGCAGTGAGTATTTTGAACCCACAAGTCCTCACAAAGGTTTTGTAACATTGGGTCGTGGAAATGAAAAATTTAATTTCTCCTACTAAAATGTTATATTATCTGCAGATTTTTCATTTTCACAATTGGTAGTGGGCAAAAAATGGATCCCACAATTTGTTTTTCAATTTCTCCTGAATGCAGTGATACTCCCAGACTAGTGCTCCACGGAAACTTAACCCCTAATAGAACCACCCACTATAATGAGCCAGTTTGAGTCATTTTGGGCCCCATTGGCTCGGCATGGAGCACAGGACGAATGAGAACCAAGCCTTTGGCCGAGCACTGGCCACAATGCATTAACTGGTCACTGGTCTCCTGACCCGGAGTCATAGGCATGTAGAAGGCTGTTGCGTCCTGGTCAGGAGACCCGCGACCAGTCTGTACATTGTGGTCAGTGCTCGGACTGAGTTCTAAGGACGTCTGCAAGAGTCTTTGTACTGATTTTTGGGAGGGTGATGGAACAAATAAACAGAAGTACAAACATTGCCTGTATTTTATTATATTTTCTCTCTGTTCCTCTTGCGGTATAAGTAATAAGATGACTTCATTCTTTGGGTCGGTGCAATCACAGTGATGCCACATTTATATCTTCTTATGTGATTTACTTTTACTCACTGAAATTATGTTTTTCTCCATATTCTGAGCTCCATAATTTTTTTTATTTTTCTGCTGGCTGAGCTGTGAAAGAGATAGTGATTCAGCTATACTACTTTTTTACATTCACACTTTTATCTCTTATTATTCCATGTTGTGTGTTAATATAATGAAAAAAGTGACATTTTTATAGTGTTTTCTATACTAGATAACATGGCCATATCAAATATCTGCATGTTTTTTGTTTATATTTTCTTTATGTTCGTTTTGTGTGGGGGGTTTTTTTTTACAATTTTGATTTCATTTTTTTACTTAGTTCTACAAGGGGACATGGCTATTTCACATGCTGATTGCCGCTCTCCTGTACATTAGTCAGTATTACGCTTCACTCACATCTGCGTAAAAAAAATCTCTCCAAATTGATTCTGAAAAGTAGGACGAGCTTCAACTCCCTCCATAAGATTTCTATGGGATCAAGGTCTGGAGACTGGCTAGGCCACTCCATGACCTTAATGTGCTTCTTTCTGAGCCACTCCTTTGTTGCCTTGGCTGTATGTTTTGGGTCATTGTCTTGCTGGAAGACTCAGCCACGGCCCATTTTTAATGTCTGACGGAGGGAAGGAGGTTGTCACTCAGGATGTTACGGTACATGGCTCCATCGATTTTCCCATTGATGTGGTGAAGTAGTCCTGTGCCCTTAGCAGAGAATCACCCCCAAAACAAATAATGTTTCCCCCTCCATGCTTGACAGTGGGGATGGTGTTCTTTGGGTCATAGGCAGCATTTCTCTTCCTCCAAACACAGCGAGTTGAGTTAATGCCTAAGACCTCAATTTGTTTCTCATCTGACCACAGCACCTTCTCCCAATCACTCACAGAATCATCCAGGTGTTCATTGTCAGACTTTAAAGGGGCCTGCACATGTGCCTTCTTGAGCAGGGGGACCTTGCAGGCTCTGCAGGATTTTAAACCTTTACGGCATAATGTGTTACCAATGGTTTTCTTGGTGACTGTGGTCCCAGCTGCCTTGAGATCAATAACAAGATCCCCCCGTGTAGTTTAGGCTGATCTCTCACCTTCCTCATGATCAAGGATACTGTCATGTCAGACGCTGTTCAGACCAGGTCGTTCGACAGACAGCGGTAATTCCGCTTTTGACCACTATTTGCTCATTGGCGTCGGCTAGGTTTTGTCCAGCTGTTCCAGGGTTAATTTACCTGATCCTCGGATTGGAAGCTGGGCCATGCCCATGGCCTTTAAATAGTTCTACGGATCATTGGACGTCGCCGATTATAGCTTCTGTCTTGCGTTGTTATCTCGGTCTGGAGTGGAGAGCTGGTCGTTGGAGTATCGTTGCTGGTGGTGTATTTTCCTTTGTCTTATTTACTCCTTCCTATATTTGTGTTTATTTTGCCCTTCACATTTATAGTGTATTCCTGAGTGACTGCGGCGTGGTGTATATTTTCCTTTATCCTTGTCTGTGCTAACTGTGGGTATTGGTGTATTACATTCACTGGGTGGAGGGCGGAGGTTTTCAGCTTAGGGTTGTAACAGGAGGCAGGGTGAGGTTCGAGGCCTGGACATGCACACCTTCAGTGTAAACTTCAGGTAGAGGGTCAGTCAGCATTTCCCTAGTCTGAGGGAAATTGCAGGGGCCCGGGTTATTAGCTCTCACCCACCTAGTCTCCCCATGACAGATACCCCACGAGGTGAGACTTTGGACGGTGCCCCAGATCGATGTCGATTGACAGTCATTTTGTATTTCTTCCACTTTCTTACTATTGCACCAGCAGTTGTCTCCTCCTCACCCAGCGTCTTACTTATGATTTTGTAGCCCATTCCAGCTTTGTGCAGGTCTGTGATCTTGTCCCTGACATCCTTATAAAGCTCTTTGGTCTTGCCCATGTTGTAGAGGTTAGAGTCTGATTGATTAATGGAGTCTGTGGACAGGAGTCTTTTATAAAGGTGACTATGTAAGACAGCTGTCTGTAATGCAGGTGACGAGTTGATTAGGAGTCTAACTGGTCTGTAGGAGCCAGAACTCTTAATGGTTGGTAGGGAATCAAATACTTATTTCTTACAGACAAATGCAAATAAATGTATATAATTTATACAATGTGATTTTCTGGATTTTATTTTTGATATTCTATCTCTCAGTGTTAAAATTAACCGACCCTTAAAATTATAGACAGTTCATGTCTTTGTCATTGGGCAAACTTACAAAATCAGCAAGGGACCAAATACTTATTTCCCCCACAGTACAACGCCTGGGGCTTGCACAGACGTCTGTGATCGCACTATTATGGAGCATACGGGCCGCCTCCAGCGCCATGATGTCACCCAGAACTGATAGACTTTGGGATGAGTCGACTTGATGACTCCGATATTTTGCCTGGACGGCCACCTCTTGGCTTCTGAATAGATGGACGGACTTCATCTCGTATTCTTCCAGCTGTCATGGCGCTCACACGATGCAATTTGGTAATTTTCTTGGCCGAGAGACCGATATCGATGAGCTGGATGAGGATGTTTCTCTTTTCTTAGGAAATCGTCTTCGTGGCGTCTCCTCAATTCAAACCAGTGACCTTTCACTTGGGAATCATCCTAATAACACACTGATCTAATAGGGAATGTGAGGACAGGTTGTGATTTGTAGTATTCAGGAAGAAAAAGATTATTCCCCACCAGGAGCAAAACAGTGAGATGAACAGAATCTGCAGAACTAATCAATTGCTAAATAGCCGCAAGTGAAATATATGTATGAGATAGAAAAGATGATCAAGGCAGTAGTGGATGGTGAGATATGGAGCCTGGAAGTCAGACGTTTAAACATTATTACCCTTTTGCTCCTCACTGTATATACTCATGAAGCTCTTTCAAAGACAAGTCAGAAATACCTTTAAGTGGCCGGTCTGTTCATTTGTTACTGAGAAATCAGTGTTTGAATTGATATGCAAACAAGGCTGAAGAGCTATTTGAAGACTTGAAGCCTCTGTCACTCCGGCTCTATTTCCCGGCCAGCACTGCCTCCTTTTGCTTGACTGACAACTCCTTTGCCTGAAGCCACAAAGCACACTGATTCTAACATTCAGTGAAGGAGAAATGGACCAGTCATGTAAAGGTTAAAGGTATCACTGGACTAGTGCTTGAAAGAGTTACATGTGCGTATAAATAGTTTGAGGGGGTGGGGAATCCTGCTGACAGGTTCCTTATAAAGTGGAATTTCAGCTCAATGGTCGCAGAGTCAGTGCAAATTTCATCAGTGTCTCAATGGTAAAATCATATTACCGCTCCCACAGGAGCCAGACCGAAAGGTCGGAGAGATGTAAGGAATGGTCGGGATTGCAAGTGTAAGGAGGAAGACTGGGCTGTGGGTACCAGCTTACCGGGTCCAGAACAGTTAGGGCTGCATGCGTCCCCTGTTCCCCGGGGGAAGAAATGAGTTGGACCAACCTGATGGAGATGTGGAGAGTGCAGAGTGGCCTTTGTGTAGATATGGAGAGTGCAGAGAGGCCATTGTGTAGATGTGGAGAGTGCAGAGAGGCCCTTGTGGAGTTGTGGAGAGTGTAGAGAGGCCCCTGTGGAGATGTGGAAAGTGCAGAGAGGCTCCTGTGGAGATGTGGAGAGTGTAGAGCACCCTTTGTGTAGATGTGGAGAGTGCAGAGAGGCCCTTGTGGAGTTGTGGACAGTGTAGAGAGGCCCCTGTGGAGATGTGGAAAGTGCAGAGAGGCTCCTGTGGAGATGTGGAAAGTGCAGAGAGGCCCTTGTGGAGATGTGGAAAGTGCAGAATCGCCCTTGCGGAAATGTGGAAAGTGGAGAGAGGCCCCAGTGGAAATGTGGAAAGTGCAGAGAGGCCCCAGTAGAGATGTGGAAAGTGGAGAGAGGCCCTTGTGGAGATGTCGAAAGTGCAGAGAGGCCCCAGTGGAGATGTCAAAAGTGGAGAGAGGCCCTTGTGGAGATGTGGAAAGTGCAGAATGGCCCTTGCGGAAATGTGGAAAGTGGAGAGAGGCCCCTGTGAAGATGTGGAAAGTGGAGAGAAGCCCCTGTGGAGATGTGGAAAGTGCAGAGTAGCCCTTGTGGAGATGTGGAAAGTGCGGGAGAGACCTTCAGAGGTGAGGGAAGGCTTAACTCCATGAAACAACCAAAAGTGACAATAAGTAAGTGATACGGAAAATATTATTCTGCCTAATAATTAGTAAATTGTAGCTACAGAGCTAAGGAGGTTATAGTAAAATTGGTACAGTATACCGGCACCAAATAATACAGGAGGTGACTTCGCTGTAGGCGTATAATTAGGTTGAACAAGTGACAAATTATCGCATTGAAAAAACAAACCTTCATATTCCTAAAATCTGTCACCTAAATCTCAAATGCTACTAGAATGGGAAAGGCTCCAACAACTACAAACCAGCGCCCCATCACAACCCAGGCCGCTGCCACGTCCCCATCCGTGAAGAGTTGCAAACAGTCGTTCAACGCCATCTCTCCATCCACAACCAGTGTCCATTGAAATTGGCTAAGAATGAATTACAAATCTCCAAATCCGTCCAGATATCCCTAGTGATTCTGACAAAATGTACAGGGGATTTAACACCAGCTGTAGCAGCCACCGGACCACTGGAGAAACTGCCCATAGGTATAATATGGCTAGGGAAGATGACTGAACTGCGCTAATCTGCACCTTCTTATCTCTAGCCACCATCGCTCTCCAATCAGGCAACATATGTTGTGGGGGCCTGTAATCCATAACAATGGAATCACTTTCTAGGCCCAGAAAACACATGACCGTGCCTGGCCCCTCTGCCTTATCTGGTGCTAATGGAGTCACAATCCTCAAAGCTACCCTATTTACCAGACAAAATAGAACAGCTCGATGAACAGGGAGGACCAGAATGTGGACAGGGCAAAACGTCCCCGTATGGAGAAAGTAGAGCACCTCCTATGGACAAGGATGAGCGCCCCCTTTTCGAGAGGGAAAAGTGGCGGCTTGTGGAAAGGGCAGAGCGGCCCTTGTGGAGAGGGCAGTGAGGCTCCTGTGGAAAGGGTGGAGTGGCTCCTGAGGAGAGGGTAGAGAGGGTAGAGTGGCTCCTTTAGGAGAGGGCTGAGCAGCCACTGAGGAGAGAGCAGAGCGCCCCTTTTGGAGAGGATAGAGTGGCTCCTGAACAGAGGAGAAGGCAGAGCGGCTCATGAGGAGAGGGCAAAGCTGCCCCTGTGGACAGTGCAGAGCAGACCCTGTGGAGAAAGCAGAGCAGCCCCTTTTTGAGAGGGCAGAGTGGCCCCTGTGGACAGTCCAGAGCAGTCCCTGTGTTGAGAGAGGAACGGCCCCTTTTGGAGAGGGCAGAGCAGCTCCTGAGGAGAGGGCAGAGCGGCCCCTGTGGAGAGACCTTCAGGGCTGCAGGAAAGCTTAACTACACACAAAGTGACAATTAATAATTTATACAAAAAATAATTCCCCCAGCTGTGAGCTGTGACGTCTGCTCACTGTCCAAATGAATCCAAATCTGGTTGCTACATTTCCTGCCTTGACTTTTATACAGACTGTGGCAGTCCTTACACCTGAGGTCATGTCCATGGATTATTTTGGGGGTAATCATTTTAAATCAAATTGTTACTTGTATCAAATTGATTCTTTCATCTGTAAAATACATTAATCATCACCATGTTGTTCGCACTTCTGCACAAAATTATCTGTGGTTTGTGCTGTAAATTTAGTAGCAGTATGAAACTTTTATTATTTTATTTCCTTCAGCCTAAGCTTAGAGTGCACCAAACTCTGCCTGAGACAATTTCTAATGAACGACCTTAAAGGGGTTGTATCGTCTGGTTACAGGGGGCAGTGGTCCCTGAAGATTGACAGTTCAGGCCGGCAGCAGGGTCTCACCCGTAGCCTGAACTGTGTGCACTCCGATCCTGCGAGCACAGACAGCTTTGTCCATGCAGTGTCGGAGGGGCGCAGGGGCACGGGATCCAGCCAGCTTCCGACAGACGGCAGCGGTGGCCAACAACCTAGGCAATGAGTGCAAACTATAACATTAAACATTTCTCCATTCCTGAGAAATGTGAGGATTTCCAATAAGTGGAAAATTGTAAGGTTTCTTGCTTCAACAAGGACTTTGCAATTTTACCCCTTCAAGAAGATAAGACAACCCCTTCAGTGACAGCAGGTTACAACTTTATAGGAATTGTCTGTATCCCTGTGAATTTGATATTGAGAAACAGCGCCTCATCTGGGGATACGTGTTAGGCCACGTTCACACGGTCAGGATTTTACATCAGTATTTGTAACCAAAACTAGAAGAGGAACAATCATAGGAAAAGTATAATAGAAACATATGCTCCACTTCTGTATTTATCACCCACTCCTGGTTTTGGCTACAAATACTGATGTAAAATACTGACCAAATACTGAAGGTATGGCCCTGGTCTTAGGCCTTCTTTACACGTCCGCTTTTTAAGGACCTCAAATCCGCACACCCATTGTACTCAGTAGAGGCGCACATGTCAGCTTTGTCACATGCGCCGTGTGTCTTTGTTAAAGACCTGCAGACTTGTCAGTTTATTTGCAGAAGGCCGGAGTCACACTCATGTCCACTTGCGATGAAATCGGACGTATGCAATCAGATAAAAAATCAGATTGAATTCAGGCCAATGTTAATCTATCATTGTGTCTTCATCTGCATTTTTTTTCCAGCTCGGATCAGATCACGATCGGACTGGAAAAAAAGTTGCAGCATGCTGTGATTGTAATCAGAAATTAGATTGCATCCCGCAATAGAAGTCAATGGGTGCGAGAAAAAAATCACACAGCACTCGGATCATGCAAGTGCTGTCCGATCTTTACAAAATTTAAGAATTGAAAGTCCTCACCCATTCCCCTGATGCCCTCATCATCTGCAAAAGAGGTAAAGAAAACAAACAACAATATTCCTCAGCTTTCAGCCGAGATGCTGCTAATCCATTTGTCCTACGACGAGTCCAGCTCTGCTACATCTAGATAGCAGGCTGCATGAATGCATGATGCGACCATACAGCCTGTCATCCAGTAGACACTCAGCACCGTGTGCTCGGTGTCTCTCTGTGAACTCCTATTACGTGAGTGTGAGAAAATCCTTCTGCTCGGTGCCATCTGACAGGTCGTGCAAGTTCACGGCCAATCAACTCACTGCACCTGTCTGATGTCAGCCCGAGCGCCATAGCACTCGTCCGTATTCTACGGTAGTGTGACCCCAGCCTTAGTCATTTACACATCATTTTGAAAGGAAATATTCTTCAAAACACACACACATACATACATATATATATATATATATATATATATATATATATATATATATATATATATATAAAAAATGAAAAAAGGGAACAGCACAAAAATACTTACCTTTGGGTGCAAGGCCCCCAGACAACCAGTCCACCGATTATCCAAGTTTATAACATTTCAAAAAAAGAGGCAGCGCTCCATTTTTCCAATGTAAAGCCTTGAGAAAAGCTCATTGGGAGCTGAAACGTTGCCTGAATATGTGGGTAAATTAAACCCTGCACGTTTTTATATTGGAAAAATGGGGTGCTGCCTCTTTTTTTGAAAAATTATATATATTAGATAAATAGAATAAAAACCAGCAATTCATCTGCTGCATACAGTAAAATCACACTGACAGGTTAGAATAGAATAGATACAATACATATATACACATATAATAGGTATATAGATGTCAGTGACGCACACATGTACTGTATATATATTATATAGATAGAAGAAAAGCCGGCAATTCAGCAGCCACGAACTCTAAAATGACACCAGGACCCGACAGTATAGAAGAGATGGATTACACACATAGATACAGATATATGGGTTATACACATAGAATAGGTAGATATACAGCTGGCAGTGACATATACAATTAGTGCAGTGTGTGTGCAGCTTACTGTACATGTATTTAACTAATAAAAGATAATTTTTTGAACTCCAGATGGGCCTGGACTTGTGCTGGTGTGAGCAGAGGACCTTCCGTGCCCTGCAGGAGTTTAATCCATGACAGCACAGTGTGTTACTAAAGATCATTTTTGAGACTGTGATCCCAGCTCTCTTCAGGTCATTGGCCAGGTCCTCCCGTGTAGTTGTGGGCTGATTTCTGACCTTTCTGAGAATCATCCTTACCCTATGAGGTGAGATCTTGCATGGAGCCCCAGACCGAGGAAGATTGACAGTCATTGTGTGTTGCTTCCATTTTCTAATAATTGTGTCAACAGTTGTTGCCTTCTCCCCAAGCTGCCTGCCTATTGTCCTGTAGCCCATCCAAGCGTTGTGCAGCTCTACAGTTTTATCCCTGGTGTCCTTAGACAGCTCTTTGGTCTTGGCCATGGTGGAGAGGTTGGAGTGTCATTGAGTGTGTGCACAGGTGTCTTTTATACAGGTAACAAGGTCAAACAGGAGCAATTAATACAGGTAATGAGTGCAGAGTAGAAGGCTTCTAAGGGTATGTTTCCACATTCAGGAAACGCTGCATGTTTGACGCTGTGTAGAGCCGCAGCGTCAAATGCAGCGTCCAGATGTTACAGCATAGTGGAGGGGTTTTCATGAAATCCCGTCTGCACTATGCGGTAAAACACGGAGGCGGCAGACCAGTGCAAACGGACATGCAGCATGTCTTATCAGAACACAGCATGTTTGTTTACAAAGCGGCGACGCTCCTTCGCCGCACCGTATATTTACCATAGACTATCATTAGATGCGATAAAATCGCATCTAATGATTAGTCACATGCGTAGAAACTGCGTACAAGCAGCTTACTATGCATGTCCATGCCGGCTCACCTGTCCCGCTGCCGGAAGTCCCTCATCCACTGCAGTTCTCGCGATAACTTATTGTCAGGACTCTGAACATTTTTTATTACCTTTTGTGCATTACTGCCCTTTTCCAAGATGGTGTCTTTGGTCTTATGTGCACTGTGTCTTCCTGCTATAATCTTCACCCCAGCCTTCAGTCTATGCTAGAGTACTCTGCCTTGCATCCAGCTCCTGACCTCTGGTGACTCCCTGGCTATATACCTGCTCCTGTGAACCTGTGTGGTGATCCTGCTACTCTGCTCTGAGTTCCTGCTGCATACACAAGTTTCCAGTAATCGTCCTTCATCTGCTGCTCGTGTTTACTTCATCTGTATTTGCTGGACATGTAAGCTGTTGCTGCTTTGCTTAAACCTGAGATTATCACCCAGGCCTCCCTGGTTGAGATAAGACTTTGCTTGAACTGCCTTATAAGCATATCTATCTGTGTTTTGGACTAAGCAAGGACTTATTCGTGTCAAGTATCCTCAAGAATAACTGTGCTTCATAGACTTTCTGCGTGATTGCATTTTCCTCTGAAGTTTCCTATTGACTGCTAAGCTGCGTTTATTATTTACTCCAAGTATTGTGGACTTGAGTTTCTCTCTGCACCTGTTTGAATCACTGTGTGATAATATAGACTTTACCACTTATAAACTGTGTCCTGTAGTTGTCTTGTTCCACGCAAAGAGTCTCCTGAGTTATCCCCTATGATTATTACACTTATGTTATCGCGAGAACTGCCGTGCACGGACTTATCTCCGGTCACTAGTCTGGTTCTGGCAAACAGCTGATCAGCTGATTGTGAGAACGCTGTAGTGTAGGTGATCACTGGAGAGTTATCATCTACCGGCTCTGCAACATCTGGATGTCAGACATCCAGATGTAGCAGAGCTGAACTCGTCTACACTGTGTGCACATACACCACACAACATACAACACACAACAAACACCATACAACATGCGGTGACATGCAACATGCGACAACATGCGACGAAATGCTAAATACAACATGCGACATGCAACAACATGCGACATGCAACATGCGATGACATGCGACAACATGCGACATACAACATGCGACAACATGCGACATGCAGCGACATGCGACATGCAACATGCAACATGCGGCGACATGCAACAACATGTGACATGGAACATGCGACAACATGCAACATGCAACAACATGCAACATTCGACAACATTGGACATGCGACAACATGCGACATTCAACATACAACATGCGACATGCAACAACATGCGACATGCAACATGCGACAACATGCGACATGCAGGGACATGTGGCATGCAACGACATGCAACATGCGACAGCATGCGACAGACAACATGCGACAACATGCAATATGCGACATGCAACATGCGACAACATGCGACATGCAACATGCAAAAACATGCAACATGCGACAACATGCAACATGCTGCAACATTTGACATGCGACAGCATGTGACATGCGATATGTGACAGCATGCAACAAGCGACATGCAACATGCGACAAGATGCGACATGCAACATGCAAAAACATGCAACATGCGACAACATGCAACATGCTGCAACATTTGACATGCGACAGCATGCAACATGCGATATGTGACAGCATGCAACATGCGACATGCAACATGCTACATGCGACATGCTGCAACATGCGACATGCGACGACATGCAACATGCGACATGCACCATGCAACTCATACATACAGTACATACATACAACATACATACAGACGTACAGTACATTAAACATAGAGTACATACTCACCATCACTTGTCACTTTGATCCCCGAAACCAGTGTCACCTGTAAAAAATATTAAAATAATAAACAAACACTATACTCCCTCATCCACAGAAATCCAATTAAAACGAGTGTCCCACGATGATGTCCTGTGGAGAGCAGCAGCATCAGCTGATGTGACCGCTCTCCAGGGGCTCCAGGAATACAATGATGGAGGGTATCCTTTCACAATGTATTCCTCACACTGTATTCCTACGCCCCTGTGAGAAAATATTCCCTAGTCTCACTTTTGGCATTGCTGTGTGAGAAATTTTCCCACCCAGCAATTGCCATAAAGTGAGACTCTGAACTAAAGTAACCTCTCAGTGATGCACTGCAGGAGCCATTGTCTCCTGTCAGTGTGTCACTGGAGGTCCTATAGAGCAGTGACATCACCCGATGTCATTGTTCTATAGGGGAGATCGTCGTGGGACACTCATTATTAATTGGACTGCATCGGACAGGTAGTATAAGGTTTATTATTTTACATTTTTTGCAGGCGATCGAGTATGGTAAGTATGATGAAATTAAGAATAATAAAATACTTTTTTCTGGCTGTGTCTATTTCTTTTTTAACTCTTTCACTACTCTAGGATTAATAATGGATAGGCGTCTTATTGACGCCTCTCCATTATTAACCCGGCTTAATGTCACCTTACAATAGCAAGGTGACATTAACCCCTTATTACCCCATATCCCACCGCTACACGGGAGTGGGAAGAGAGGGGCTAAGTGCCAGAGTTGGCGCATCTTACAGATGCGCCATTTCTGGGGCGGCTGCGGACTGGTATTTGTAAACGGGGGGGGCAATATCAATGGCCCCTCTCTAGGCTATGAATATTAGCCCGCAGCTGTCTGCGTAGCCTTTCTGGCTATAAATTATAGGGGGACCCCACGTCAATTTTTTTTTTGGGTCCCCCTATTTTAATAGCCAGTAAAGGCTACGCAGACAGCTGCGAGCTGATATTCATAGCTTGGGGGGGCCATGGGTATTACCCCCTTTCCAGGCTACAAATATTGGCCCCTGGCCGTCGGCTTTCCCCCTCTGGCGCAGAAAATTGCGTGCGCCATTTTTTTTTCCCATTTTTTTTAAAATTAAACGTTCATTCATAAACATCGGCCTTGCTATTATATATCTACTAGATGGTGGCCCAATTCGAACACATCGGGTATTCTAGAATATGTATGTACTTTATTTACGAAGTGGTGTTTAAATCCCACTGCAATATCGCTGATTGGTCGCGGCCGGCCGGGCGCGAGCAATCAGCGAAGCGTGGTTTAAATCCCGCACCAATTCACGGCCTGATTGCACCTGTCGCTGATTGGTCGCACCAGCCGCCCGCGACCAATCAGCGACGCTGGATTTCCGTTACAGACAAATAGACCCTTAGATGATTATATATATATATATATATATATATACTAGATGGTGGCTCGATTCTAACGCATTGGGTATTCTAGAATATGATTGTATGTATGTACGTCGCGCTGTGAGTGGGGGTTAAATTCCACACCAATATCGCTGATTGGTCGCGGCCGGCCGCGTAGTATATAGCACAGCCACGTAGTATATAGCACAGCCATGTAGTATATAGCACAGCGAGGTAGTATATAACACAGCCCACGTAGTATATAGCACAGCCCATGCAGTAGATAGCACAGCCACGTAGTATATAGCAGCCACGTAGTATATAACAGCCACATAGTATAGAGCACAGCGATGTAGTATATAACACAGCCCACATAGTATATAGCACAGCCAACACAGTAGATATAGCAGCCACGTAGTATATTGCCCAGCCACGTAGTATATAGCACAAACACGTAGTATAATGCCCAGCCACGTAGTATATAGCACAGAGACATAGTATATAACACTGCCCATGCAGTATATAACACAGGCCACGTAGTATAGAGCACAGCGATGTAGTATATTGCCCAGCCACGTAATATATACCACAGCCACGTAGGATATAGCACAGCGCACATAGTATATAGCACAGAGATGTAGTATATAACACAGCCCCCCGCAGTATCTAACACAGCCCACGTAATATATAGCAATGTGGACACCATATCTCTGTTAAAAAAAAGAATTAAAATAAAAAATAGTTATATACTCACCCTCCGTCAGCCCCCAGATCCAGGTGAGGTGTTTACCGATGCTCCTCGCGACACTCCGGTTTCAGGGGTGCATTGCAGTCTCGCGAGATGATGACGTAGCGGTCTCGCGAGACCGCTACGTCATCATCTCGCGAGACCGCAATGCATGGAGCAGTCACCGGAGCGTCGCGAGGACCGGGAAAGCCCTCAGCTGGATCCAGGGGCCGACGGACGGGGAGTATATAATGGGTTTTTTTTTAATTATTATTTTTAACATTAGATCTTTTTACAATTGCTGCTGCATAGGCAGCATCAATAGTAAAAACGTTGGTCACACAGGGTTAATAGCAGCGGTAACGGAGTGCGTTACACCACGGCATAATGCGGTCCGTTAACGTTGCCATTTACCCTGTGTGAGCGCTGACTGGAGGGGAGTAGGGAGCGGCCACTTCACCGCTGGGCTGTGCCCGTCGATGATTGGTCGTGGCTGTTTTGTTGCGACCAATCAGCGACTTGGGATTTCCGTGACAGACAGACAGACAAACAGAATAAAGATACATAGATATACTAAACATCGGGCTTGGTATTATCTATCTATTATCTATCTATTGACCTATCTATCTAGCTATCTATAGATACACTATATCTATCGATAGATATATTTATAGATAGATAATAGATACGATAGATAAATACGATACATCTATCTATTATCTATCATCTATATCTATCGGTCTATCTGTTATCTATCATGTGTCTGTGTGTGTAAACATTATTCTTTAATGGAGTATGTAAATGAAGAGGTTGGACAAGATATGACATCACCCTTTTTTTTGGTATATCTTTATTGAGCTTACAAAAACACACACAAATCCGCATGAAAAAAACGCATCAAAAAACGCATGAAAAACACAAGTGACCTGCCAGTGACCTCAGGTGCAGATTTGGTCAGGATTTTACCTGCATAAAATCCTGACCAAATCCTCATGCAATCCTGAACGTGGACACATACCCTTACAGAAACACTAACAGGTCTGTGAGAGCAGAATTCCTGCTGGTTGGTCGGTGATCAAATATTTATTTCATACAATAAAATGCAAATTAATTATGTAACAATCTTACAATATGATTGGATTTTATTTTTAGATTCTGCCAGTCTGTACCATGATAAAAAATACAGACCTCTCCAATCTTTGCAGGTGGGAAAAATGGTCAGTGTATCAAACGTTCCCCCCTGTATGTCCACCACACATGCTTACACATTACTCATAATGGGGCCAATTCATTAGGATTGGAAAGAGAAGACGCAGCGGCGCTCCATGTGTGAAGTGGGCGGCCAGTACGTCAGACCCGGAGACTCGTGGTGGCCGCTCATCTGGTCTGATGGAGCAAATGGCAAAAACAACTCGGCATGAAGCTTGGAAGGTAAAGGGGACGTGGCAGCTGGATGAGAAAGGCAACGAGAAAAAGCCGCGTTATTGGGCGCCGCCGAGTCCGGAAAACGAGGTGACCAGGAGATGAAGAAGGGGAGACCTTACTGACAATGCGTTTCACTTCCTAAAGAGGAAAACTAGCATTTTACAATGGACAGGACTGACGCGAAGCTCCAACTCCAACCCCCAATTAGCCGACGTCATTAGTCGCATGAAACAAATAAATACAAATTTACAGATAAATCATATAGAACATACAAGGGATCGACCCAAAAAAGCACAACCAAAAATATGAAACAAAAAAAAGTTTGGACAAACGGTGGTGCCATACAGCGCTCCTTTTCCTGACGGTCTGGTGTTGTGAATTTGCTTTTTGGCTCCCTCTGGTGGTTACTAGTGATTTGACTCTGGGTATGTCAGTCATCCCTTGTATGCTCACCTGGGCCGTTAGTTCAGGGGTGTTGCTATATAAGCTCCCTGGACCTTCAGTTCAATACCTGGCAACGTTGTAATCAGAGCTAATCTGTTGTGCTCTTGTCTACTGATCCTGGTTCCTGCTCGATTAAGCTAAGTCTGCTTTCTTGCTTTTTGCTATTTGTTTTTGTTTGCATTTTTGTCCAGCTTGTACTTAATCTGTATCTTGTCCTTGCTGGAAGCTCTAGGGAGCTGGTGTTCTCCCCCCGGGCCGTTAGACGGTTCGGGGGTTCTTGAATTTCCAGCGTGGATTTTTGATAGGGTTTTTGTTGACCATATAAGTTATCTTACTACATTCTGCTATTAGTAAGTGGGCCTCTCTTTGCTAAACCTAGTTCATTTCTATGTTTGTCATTTCCTCTTACCTCACCGTTATTATTTGTGGGGGGCTTGTATCCTACTTTTGGGGTCCTTTCTCTGGAGGCAAGAGAGGTCTTTGTTTTCCTCTTCTAGAGGTAGTTAGTTCTCCGGCTGGCGCGAGACATCTAGCGACCAACGTAGGCATGTTCCCCGGCTACTTCTAGTGTTGGCGTTAGGAGTAGTTATATGGTCAACCCAGTTACCACTGCCCTATGAGCTGGATTTTTGTACTTCGCAGACTTACTTATTCCTCTGAGACCCTCGCCATTGGGGTCATAACAGTTTGCCAGGCCAGTATTAAATGTTAAATGCATTGCAGAAGCGGGATTATAAGAAAGAAAATTCTGAGTTTTTTTTTCTTTTTCTCATTTTTTTTTTCTTTTCCCCTTTACCTCTGAGTGGCTTGTGTTTGCTGCAGACATGAATGTCCAGACCTTGATTACAAGTGTGGACCAGCTTGCTGCTCGTGTGCAGGGCATACAAGATTATGTTATCAGAAATCCTATGTCAGAACCTAAGATACCGATTCCTGAATTATTTTTCGGAGACCGATTTAAGTTTAGAAATTTCAGGAATAACTGTAAATTGTTTTTGTCCCTGAGACCCTGTTCATCTGGAGACTCCGCTCAGCAAGTGAAAATTGTTATTTCTTTTTTACGGGGCGACCCTCAGGATTGGGCCTTCTCGCTGGCGCCAGGAGATCCGGCATTGGCGGATGTTGATGCGTTTTTTCTGGCGCTCGGTTTGCTTTATGAGGAACCCAATCTTGAGATTCAGGCAGAAAAAACCTTGCTGGCTATGTCTCAGGGCCCGGACGAGGCTGAAGTGTATTGCCAAAAAGTTCGGAAATGGTCCGTGCTGACTCAGTGGAACGAGTGTGCACTGGCCGCAAATTTTAGAAATGGCCTTTCTGAAGCCATTAAGAATGTGATGGTGGGTTTTCCTATTCCCACAGGTCTTAATGATTCCATGGCCCTGGCTATTCAAATCGACCGGCGGTTGCGGGAGCGCAAAACCGCAAATTCCCTTATGGTGTTGTCTGAACAGGCACCTGATTTAATGCAATGTGATAGAATCCTGACTAGAAATGAGCGGAAAATTCATAGACGCCAGAATGGCTTGTGTTTAGTGTTGAGCATTCCGATACTGCAAGTATCGGGTATCGGCCGATACTTGCTGTATCGGAATTTCCGATACCGAGATCCGATACTTTTGTGGTATCGGGTATCGGGTATCGCAACAACATTAATGTAATAATGTGTAAAAAAGAGAATTAAAATAAAAAATATCGCTATACTCACCTGTCCGACGCAGCCGGGACCTCAGCGAGGGAACCGGCAGCGTTGTTTGTTTAAATTTCGCGCTTTTACTTGGTTACGTGAAGTCCCGGCTTGTGATTGGTCAGGGCGGCCATGTTGCCGGGACGCGGACCAATCACAGCAAGCCGTGACGAAATTACGTCACGGCTTGCTGTGATTGGTCCGCGTCCCGGCAACATGGCCGCCATTAACCAATCACAAGCCGTGACGTCACGGGAGGCTGGACATGCGCGTATTTTGAAAAGCGCGCGTGTCCAGCCTCCAGTGACGTCCCGGCAACATGGCCGCCATTAACCAATCACAAGCCGGGACGTCACGGGAGGCTGGACATGCGCGTATTTTGAAAAGCGCGCGTGTCCAGCCTCCAGTGACGTCCCGGCAACATGGCCGCCATTAACCAATCACAAGCCGGGACGTCACGGGAGGCTGGACCTGCGCGTATTTTGAAAAGCGCGCGTGTCCAGCCTCCAGTGACGTCCCGGCAACATGGCCGCCATTAACCAATCACAAGCCGGGACGTCACGGGAGGCTGGACATGCGCGTATTTTGAAAAGCGCGCGTGTCCAGCCTCCAGTGACGTCCCGGCAACATGGCCGCCATTAACCAATCACAAGCCGGGACGTCACTGGAGGCTGGACACGCGCGCTTTTTAAAATACGCGCGTGTCCAGCCTCCCGTGACGTCACGGCTTGTGATTGGTTAATGGCGGCCATGTTGCCGGGACGCGGACCAATCACAGCAAGCCGTGACGTAATTTCGTCACGGCTTGCTGTGATTGGTCCGCGTCCCGGCAACATGGCGCCGTGACCAATCATAAGCCGGGACATCACTGGAGGCTGGACACGCGCGCTTTTCAAAATACGCGCATGTCCAGCCTCCCGTGACGTCACGGCTTGTGATTGGTTAATGGCGGCCATGTTGCCGGGACGCGGACCAATCACAGCAAGCCGTGACGTAATTTCGTCACGGCTTGCTGTGATTGGTCCGCGTCCCGGCAACATGGCCGCCCTGACCAATCACAAGCCGGGACCTCACGTAACCAAGTAAAAGCGCGAATTTTAAACAAACAACGCTGCCGGTTCCCTCGCTGAGGTCCCGGCTGCGTCGGACAGGTGAGTATAGCAATATTTTTTATTTTAATTCTTTCTTTTACACATTAATATGGTTCCCAGGGCCTGAAGGAGAGTTTCCTCTCCTTCAGACCCTGGGAACCATCAGGAATACCGTCCGATACTTGAGTCCCATTGACTTGTATTGGTATCGGGTATCGGTATCGGATTGGATCCGATACTTTGCCGGTATCGGCCGATACTTTCCGATACCGATACTTTCAAGTATCGGACGGTATCGCTCAACACTACTTGTGTTACTACTGTGGTGATTCTACACATGTTATCTCAGCATGCTCTAAATGTCTAAGGTTGTTAGTCCTGTCACCGTTGGTAATTTTCAACCTAAATTTATTCTATCTGTAACTTTGATTTGTTCACTGTCGTCTTATCCTGTCATGGCGTTTGTAGATTCAGGTGCTGCCCTGAGTCTTATGTATTTGTCATTTGCCAAGCGCTGTGGTTTTGTTCTTGAGTAGTGTTGAGCATTCCGATACCGCAAGTATCGGGTATCGGCCGATACTTGCGGTATCGGAATTCCGATACCGGGATTCCGATACTTGCCGCGTATCGGATACCGGAATCGGAAGTTCCAAGATTCAAAATGCAGAAATTCAGCCAATGAGAATGATTCCAAGTGTGGGCACATCCTGTTTAGCATGGAGGGCATGAAACTACTGGCAAGGCTGTGATTGGCTGCTGAAATGATGTCATGCTGCAGTTTAAAAGTCGCTGGCGCCATTTTGCGATCACTCTGCTGTGAATTCAGTTAGTGACAGGACGCTGTTTGCTGACTGAGGGACAGTTTAGAGATAGCGATTTGCTTCTTTGTGCTTTCCAAAGGCTAATTTAGCAACCGCTGTGTTCACCTACTAATCACCTTCCTTTTGCCTTGTAGCGCTGTTTTCACAGCGATCTGCAAGGTCTCTCTGTGTGTGTGTGTGAGTGCAGCCCACTCTCTAGTCTGAGTGCAGCCACATAGGCCATCCATAGCTGGTTGTATTCAGTTCAGGGAGGGTGGTTCATTGCCTCATACTGTTCTTTTTTTTTTTTTCAAGTAGTGTAGTCTGCTGCTAATTTATTCAAAAAAATCCTATTAGTGTCTTTCCACCCGTCTCCAGCTAATTTGTGGAAAAACACTACATAGGATAACGTAGAGGAGGGTTTTTGGGCCTTGCAGCGCCGTTTACGGCTGTCTGCACGGTCTCCGTGTGACTGCAGCTCGCCCTGTAGTCTGTGAGCAGCCGTAGCCTGGTTGTCTCCAGCTCAGGGTTCTTCACTGCGTCATACCGCCAAATCAATTTTCTTTTTTTTTCAAGTAGTGTAGGTTGCTGCTAATTTATTTAAAAAAATCCTATTAGTGTCTTTCCACCCGTCTCCAGCTAACTTGTGGAAAAACACTACATAGGATAACGTAGAGGAGGGTTTTTGGGCCTTGCAGCGCTGTTTACGTCTGTCTGCACGGTCTCCGTGTGACTGCAGCTCTATCTGTTGTCAGTTCAGCCCCCAAAAAATAAATAAATAATAAAGTTCACCAAACACACCAGTTACACCACTTTACATTTGTGTAGGCCACATTAGCTCATATTAAAGTCTAGTCCACACTTTAGAAAATTAGTGTTTCTTATACCTGTTATAGGAGGAGTTGCTCAGGAATAAGCACACAAATCCGTTAGTACTTTTCTGCTTATCTTTATCAGTCAACCAAGATGAAGAAGGCAGTGAGTAAGGCACGTGGGCGTGGGCGTGGGCGCGGAGCAGGGAGGGGACGTGGGGATTCTGTGCCTGCTGCGGGCACCGGTGACTCATCAGCACCCACTTTCACCAGGCAACAGTCGTTCATGCGCAGCTTTGTGTCAGAGCGCCGTACACCGCTGCTGCGTCAAGAACAAATTGAAGCTGTTGTCGGATGGATGGCAGCTAATGCATCAACTTCCATTAGTGCCACATCCTCTCAGACACAGAGCACTGGAGAGCAGCCATCTGTCTCTTCACCACCTGCCAAATTGCCCAGGCAGACAGAGAGCCCAGGACAGGAGCCGTCTCTACTTCTGTTCTCTGAATCTCTTGGCTTGGAAACAGGGGGCCAGCCAAGCAGCATTGGAGAAATGGAAGAAGAGGCAGGGTGCAGTGATGCCCAACAGCTTTTTCTGTCTTCCTCTGAAGAGGCGGGTGGGCCAGTGGCTCCGGTCACCACATCGCAGGCCGCATCAGCTGATGATGACACTCAGGTGCCACTTACTGGTGCGTGCTCTGCTGCTGAGACTACCCAGGAGGAGCAGTTGGGGGCAGAGGGTAGTGTAGATGATGAGGTCCTTGACCCATCTTGGCGTGAGGGACAGGAAGGTGGTGGGAGCAGCTCTGAGGAAGAGATTCCCCGTACGGCCCAAAGAGGGAGAGGGAGGGGGAAGACTGCGGATCCTGCAGCCTCCGCTTTGGCACCCGTTAGGAGCATGTCTCTTCCAAAAGCCAAAAAGGGCGCTCCCAAGACTTGCAGTGCCTGGTCCTTTTTTGACACAGTTGCAGATGACATTTGCTATGTCAGATGCAAGCTGTGTCATCAAAAAGTCAAAAGAGGGAAAAATGTCAGCAACCTCAATACCTCCAACATGTGGAAACATGTGCGCAACAGGCACCCGGCGGAGTTAGAAAAACACACTGAAGAGGTAGGCCAACCAACAGCGGCAGCTACCACCTCTTCAGCTCGTGTTGCCTCTTCCTCTAGCTCACACGCAGCTGGTTTGGCTTCCTCCCAGGATCGCCGTGGAAGAACCTCTGGCCCTGTTGTCCAGAGACCCGCTGTAATTCCACCCGCAGCACCACTTCCCCAGTCATCCACACACTCCCAGCCCAGTCTACAGCCATCGGTGTTATGACCCCAATGGCGAGGGTCTCAGAGGAACGTGGAAGTCTGCAGAATACAAAAATCCAGCTCATAGGGCAGTGGTAACTGGGTTGACCATATATCTACTCCTAACGCCAACACTAGAAGTAGCCGGGGATCATTCCTACGTTGATTCTAGATGACACGCGCCAGCCGGAGAATCTAGCTACCCCTAGTAGAGGAAAACAAAGACCTTTCTTGCCTCCAGAGAAGGGAACCCCAAAGCTGGATAGAAGCCCCCCACAAATAATGACGGTGAGGTAAGAGGAAATGACAAACACAGAAATGAACCAGGTTTAGCACAGAGAGGCCCGCTTACTAATAGCAGAATAAAGAAAGGTAACTTATATGGTCAACAAAAACCCTATCAAAATCCACCCTGGAAATTCAAGAACCCCCGAACCGTCTAACGGTCCGGGGGGAGAACACCAGCCCCCCTAGAGCTTCCAGCAAAGGTCAGGATATAGATTAGGAACAAGCTGGACAAAAATACAAAACCAAAACAAATAGCAAAAAGCAAAAGGCAGACTTAGCTGATATAACTGGAACCAGGATCAGTAGACAAGAGCACAGCAGACTAGCTCTGATAACTACGTTGCCAGGCATAGAACTGAAGGTCCAGGGAGCTTATATAGCAACACCCCTAACTAACGACCCAGGTGCGGATAAAAGGAATGACAGAAAAACCAGAGTCAAAAAACTAGTAACCACTAGAGGGAGCAAAAAGCAAATTCACAACAGTACCCCCCCCTTAGTGAGGGGTCACCGAACCCTCACCACGACCACCAGGGCGATCAGGATGAGCGGCATGAAAGGCACGAACTAAATCGGCCGCATGAACATCAGAGGCGACCACCCAGGAATTATCCTCCTGACCATAGCCCTTCCACTTGACCAGGTACTGAAGCCTCCGCCTGGAGAGGCGAGAATCCAAGATCTTCTCCACCACGTACTCCAACTCGCCCTCAACCAACACCGGAGCAGGAGGCTCAGCAGAAGGAACTACAGGCACAATGTACCGCCGCAACAAGGACCTATGAAATACATTGTGAATAGCAAACGACACAGGAAGATCCAGACGAAAAGATACAGGATTAAGGATTTCCAATATCTTGTAAGGCCCAATAAAACGAGGTTTAAATTTGGGAGAGGAGACCTTCATAGGAACAAAGCGGGAAGAAAGCCATACCAAATCCCCAACGCGTAGTCGGGGACCCACACCGCGGCGGCGGTTGGCAAAGCGCTGAGCCTTCTCCTGTGACAACTTCAAGTTGTCCACCACATGATTCCAGATCTGCTGCAACCTATCCACCACAGAATCCACCCCAGGACAGTCAGAAGGCTCCACATGACCCGAAGAAAAACGAGGATGGAAACCAGAGTTGCAGAAAAAAGGCGAAACCAAGGTGGCGGAACTAGCCCGATTATTAAGGGCAAACTCAGCCAACGGCAAGAATGTCACCCAATCGTCCTGATCAGCAGAGACAAAACACCTCAAATAAGCCTCCAAAGTCTGATTAGTTCGCTCCGTCTGTCCATTAGTCTGAGGATGGAAAGCAGACGAAAACGACAAATCAATGCCCATCCTACTACAAAAGGATCGCCAGAACCTGGAAACGAACTGGGATCCTCTGTCTGACACAATATTCTCAGGGATGCCGTGCAAACGAACCACGTTCTGAAAAAACACAGGAACCAGATCGGAAGAGGAAGGCAGCTTAGGCAAAGGAACCAAATGGACCATCTTGGAAAAGCGATCACATATCACCCAGATAACGGACATGCCCTGAGATATCGGAAGATCAGAAATGAAATCCATGGAGATATGTGTCCAAGGTCTCTTCGGGACAGGCAAGGGCAAGAGCAAACCGCTGGCACGAGAACAGCAAGGCTTAGCTCGAGCACAAGTCCCACAGGACTGCACAAATGACCGCACATCCCTTGACAAGGAAGGCCACCAAAAGGACCTGGCCACCAGATCTCTGGTGCCAAAAATTCCCGGGTGACCTGCCAACACCGAGGAATGAACCTCGGAAATGACTCTGCTGGTCCACTTATCCGGGACAAACAGTCTGTCAGGTGGACAAGACTCAGGCCTATCAGCCTGAAATCTCTGCAACACACGTCGCAGATCCGGAGAAATAGCTGACAAGATAACTCCATCTTTAAGAATACCAACAGGATCAGCGACTCCAGGAGCATCAGGCACAAAGCTCCTAGAAAGAGCATCGGCCTTCACATTCTTTGAACCTGGTAAATACGAGACAACAAAATCAAAGCGGGAGAAAAACAATGACCAGCGGGCCTGTCTCGGATTAAGGCGTTTAGCAGACTCGAGATACATCAGATTTTTGTGATCAGTCAAGACCACCACACGATGCTTAGCACCCTCGAGCCAATGACGCCACTCCTCAAATGCCCATTTCATGGCCAACAACTCCCGATTGCCCACATCATAATTTCGCTCGGCAGGCGAAAACTTCCTAGAGAAAAAGGCACAAGGTTTCATAACAGAGCAACCAGGGCCTCTCTGCGACAAAACGGCCCCTGCCCCAATCTCCGAAGCATCCACCTCAACCTGAAAGGGAAGTGAGACGTCAGGCTGGCACAAAACAGGCGCCGAAGTAAACCGGCGTTTCAACTCCTGGAAAGCCTCCACGGCAGCAGGAGCCCAGTTAGCTACATCGGAGCCCTTCTTGGTCATATCCGTCAAAGGTTTCACAATGCTAGAAAAATTAGCGATAAAACGACGGTAGAAGTTAGCAAAACCCAAGAACTTCTGAAGACTCTTAACTGACGAGGGCTGAGTCCAATCAAGAATAGCTCGGACCTTGACTGGGTCCATCTCCACAGCAGAAGGGGAAAAAATGAACCCCAAAAAGGGAACCTTCTGTACACCAAAGAGACACTTTGAGCCCTTGACAAACAAAGAATTTTCACGCAAAATTTTAAAGACCAACCTGACCTGCTCCACATGCGAATCCCAATTATCAGAAAAAACCAAAATATCATCCAGATAAACAATCAAAAATTTATCCAGATAGTTCCGGAAAATGTCATGCATAAAGGACTGAAAAACTGAAGGCGCATTGGAGAGCCCAAAAGGCATCACCAAGTACTCAAAATGACCTTCGGGCGTGTTGAATGCGGTTTTCCATTCATCACCTTGCTTAATGCGCACAAGGTTGTACGCACCACGAAGGTCTATCTTGGTGAACCACTTGGCACCCTTAATCCGGGCAAACAAGTCAGACAACAGCGGTAAAGGATACTGAAACTTGACAGTGATCTTATTTAAAAGCCGATAATCAATACAAGGTCTCAAAGATCCGTCCTTTTTTGCCACAAAAAAGAATCCCGCACCAAGAGGGGAAGAAGACGGACGAATATGTCCTTTCTCCAGAGACTCCTTGATATATGAACGCATAGCGGTATGTTCAGGTATCGACAGATTAAACAGTCTTCCCTTAGGAAACTTACTGCCTGGAATCAAATCTATTGCACAGTCACATTCCCTATGAGGAGGCAGTGCACTGGACTCAGACTCGCTGAAGACATCCTGATAATCAGACAAGTACTCCGGAACTTCCGAAGGCGTAGAAGAAGCAATAGACACAGGCAGGGAATCCTCATGAATACCACGACAGCCCCAACTTGAGACTGACATAGCCTTCCAGTCCAGGACTGGATTATGGGTCTGTAACCATGGCAGCCCTAAAACAACCAAATCATGCATTTTATGTAAAACCAGGAAACGTATCACCTCGCGGTGTTCAGGAGTCATGCACATGGTAACCTGTGTCCAATACTGCGGTTTATTTGCTGCCAATGGTGTAGCATCAATACCCCTAAGAGGAATAGGATTTTCTAATGGTTCAAGAGTAAAACCACAGTGCTTAGCAAATGAGAGATCCATGAGACTCAGGGCAGCACCTGAATCTACAAACGCCATGACAGGATAAGATGACAGTGAGCAAATCAAAGTTACAGACAGAATAAATTTAGGTTGCAAATTACCAACGGTGACAGGACTAACAACCTTAGCTATACGTTTAGAGCATGCTGAGATAACATGTGTAGAATCACCACAGTAGTAGCACAAGCCATTCCGGCGTCTATGAATTTTCCGCTCATTTCTAGTCAGGATTCTATCACATTGCATTAAATCAGGTGTCTGTTCAGACAACACCATGAGGGAATTTGCGGTTTTTCTATCACATTGCACCGAATTAGGTGTCTGTTCAGACAACACCATGAGGGAATTTGCGGTTTTGCGCTCCCGCAACCGCCGGTCAATTTGAATAGCCAGTGCCATAGTGTCATTCAGACCTGTGGGAATGGAAAAACCCACCATAACATTCTTAATGGCTTCAGATAGGCCATTTCTAAAATTAGCGGCCAGTGCACACTCGTTCCAATGTGTCAGCACGGACCATTTCCGAAATTTTTGGCAATACACTTCAGCCTCGTCCTGCCCCTGAGACATAGCCAGCAAGGCCTTTTCTGCCTGAATCTCAAGATTGGGTTCCTCATAAAGTAAACCGAGCGCCAGAAAAAACGCATCAAGATCAGCCAATGCCGGATCTCCTGGCGCCAGCGAAAAAGCCCAATCCTGAGGGTCGCCCCGTAAGAACGAAATAACAATTTTTACTTGCTGAGCAGAATCTCCAGATGAACAGGGTCTCAGGGACAAAAACAATTTACAATTATTCACGAAATTCCTAAACTTAAACCTGTCTCCGGAAAACAGTTCAGGAATCGGTATTTTAGGTTCTGACCTAGGATTTCTGATAACATAGTCTTGTATGCCCTGCACACGAGTAGCCAGCTGGTCCACACTTGTAACCAAGGTCTGGACATTCATGTCTGCAGCAAGCATAGCCACTCTGAGGTAAAGGGGAAGAAGAAAAAAAAAAAAAAAAAACTCAGAATCTTCTTTCTTATAATCCCTCTTCTGCAATGCATTAAACATTTAATACTGGCCTGGCAAACTGTTATGACCCCAATGGCGAGGGTCTCAGAGGAACGTGGAAGTCTGCAGAATACAAAAATCCAGCTCATAGGGCAGTGGTAACTGGGTTGACCATATATCTACTCCTAACGCCAACACTAGAAGTAGCCGGGGATCATTCCTACGTTGATTCTAGATGACACGCGCCAGCCGGAGAATCTAGCTACCCCTAGTAGAGGAAAACAAAGACCTTTCTTGCCTCCAGAGAAGGGGACCCCAAAGCTGGATAGAAGCCCCCCACAAATAATGACGGTGAGGTAAGAGGAAATGACAAACACAGAAATGAACCAGGTTTAGCACAGAGAGGCCCGCTTACTGATAGCAGAATAAAGAAAGGTAACTTATATGGTCAACAAAAACCCTATCAAAATCCACCCTGGAAATTCAAGAACCCCCGAACCGTCTAACGGTCCGGGGGGAGAACACCAGCCCCCCTAGAGCTTCCAGCAAAGGTCAGGATATAGATTAGGAACAAGCTGGACAAAAATACAAAACCAAAACAAATAGCAAAAAGCAAAAGGCAGACTTAGCTGATATAACTGGAACCAGGATCAGTAGACAAGAGCACAGCAGACTAGCTCTGATAACTACGTTGCCAGGCATAGAACTGAAGGTCCAGGGAGCTTATATAGCAACACCCCTAACTAACGACCCAGGTGCGGATAAAAGGAATGACAGAAAAACCAGAGTCAAAAAACTAGTAACCACTAGAGGGAGCAAAAAGCAAATTCACAACACATCGGTAGTACAGGCATGGGAGAAAAGGCGGCCTTTCTCGTCAAACCACCCACGAGCACAGGCTCTGACTGCAGGCATTGCCAAACTTCTGTCACTGGAAATGCTGTCATTCAGGCTGGTGGAGACTGACAGCTTCCGTGACTTGATGTCATTGGCAGTCCCACAGTACAATGTGCCCAGCCGCTTTTACTTCAGCAGGCAAGCCGTCCCTGCCCTGCACAAGCATGTGGAGGGACACATAAAACACGCGCTACTGAACGCCGTCAGTAGCAAGGTCCACCTCACCACCGATGCGTGGACCAGTCAACATGGACAGGGGCGATACCTTTCCCTCACTGCCCATTGGGTAATGTCGTTGAGCCGGGTACAGACCGTGCGAGTGGCGCAGGACGTGTCCTGCCCACTCCAAGGATTGCAGGAATCCATTCTGTACGCATTGACTCCTCCTCTTACACCAGTTCCTCAGAATCATCGCTGCAGGAGCCGTCACAGTCCACCTCCACATGGACCCGTGATGAACGTGTACCTGTTACGACCGACATGAGCACAGCCATGGCCAAACGTCAACAGGCCGTGTTGAAATTAATTTTTGGGGGGAATCGTAGCCACACAGCGCAGGAGCTCTGGAATGCCATCAAGCAGGAGAGCGATGTGTGGTTTGTGCCAGCGAATCTCCAGCCAGGCATGGTAGTGTGTGATAATGGCCGAAATCTGGTGGCAGCTCTGGGCCTCGGCAACCTCACTCACATCCCATGTCTGGCACATGTGCTCAATTTGGTCGTGCAGAGCTTTTTGAGGGACTATCCGGATCTTGATGCACTGCTGCACAAGGTCCGCCTAGAGTGTGCTCACTTGCGGCGTTCCAGCACGGCAAAAGCGCGCATTGCGGCTCTGCAGCGCCGACACCGCCTGCCGGAACATCGCATCATATGTGACCTACCTACCAGGTGGAATTCCACGTTACATATGTTGGAGCGGTTGTGTGAGCAGCAGCAAGCTGTAATGGAGTACCAGCTGCTTCAGGCGCAAAAAAGTCGCAGTCAGCGCCGTACAGACTTCACAACCACAGAGTGGGCCACTATGAATGACGTCTGCCAGGTTTTGCGTCCCTTTGATTATTCCACGCGGATGGCGAGTGCAGATGATGCACTAGTCAGCATGACTGTCCCCCTTATCTGCCTGCTTGAAAAATCACTGCAAGCGCTAAGGGATGATGTTGTGGAAGAGGTGGAGGATGAGGATTCACCATTTCCATCATCTTCTGGACAGTCAGCGCCACGTGGTTCCTCACAAACGCGTAGGCAGGGGGACAGTTTGTGAGGAGGATGAGGAGGAGTCAATGGAGGAGGAAGACATCCGTCCAGAGGAGGGAGTTACCGAATTGTCCAGTACTCAGTGTGTACAGCGAGGGTGGGGTGATGACGAGCGGGCAGAGATCACGCCTCCAGCAGGGGACAGCGTTTCTTGGGCAGTTGGCAGTCTGCAGCACATGGTGGATTACATGCTGCAGTGCCTGAGAAACGACCGCCGCATCGCCCACATTCTCAGCATGTCTGATTATTGGGTGTTCACCCTCCTCGATCCTCGCTACCGGGACAACGTAGAAAGCCTCATCACACCGTTGAACCGGGAGTGAAAAATGCGGGAGTACCAAGACACACTGGTCAATTCCATCATCTTCTCCAGTCCAACTGAGAGAAGTGCTGCTAGCGCATTCCAAAGCAGCTCAGTGCGTCCAGGCAGTGGTGGATGCTCTGCACAAAGAGGGAGCAGAAGCAGTGCCTCTGCCCAAGGCAAGACCAGTATGGCCCAACTGTGGCACAGTTTTCTGTGCCCCCCACAAAAGTCTACACCATCACAGACGGCTCCAGTCAGCAGGAGGCAACGGTTCCGTCAGATGGTGACAGACTACATGTCTTGCCCTCTTGCTGTACTCCCAGACGGCTCTTCCCCTTTCAAGTTTTGGGTCTCAAAGCTGGATACATGGCCAGAGCTAAGCCAGTATGCATTGGAGGTGCTGTCTTGCCCTGCGGCCAGTGTATTATCGGAACGTGTCTTTAGTGCTGCAGGTGGTGTACTAACTGACCGTCGCATGCGACTATCCTCCGATAACGTTGACCGGCTTACTTTCCTGAAAATGAACAAGGCCTGGATCTCGCAGGAATTTGCCACTCCTCCTCCTGATTAAATAATTAGGTCACTGTATACGTTATCCAGGTCTCCTGTTGTGTTCATCTTTCTACCACCTGAACTGTAATTCCTGGGCTCCAACACCGCCAGTTGAGGCTCAGAAGTGCCGTCTGCACAGTCAAAACATACGACCCAGTGTTCTTGGGTTTCAGTAACGTCAGCTGATCCCCAGCTGTGTAGCTGGCAATGTGTCATGCGACCGCCACGCTGACACAACAACTGAAATGTAAGGGAATCTGTTCCCCCCCCCCAAGGCGTTTGTTACTGAAAGAGCCACCTTGTGCAGCAGTAATGCTGCACAAGGAAAAGGTAGCTATTTTGGTTTAGCTCCTTGCACACGCAGAACTTAACACTTATAAAATGTGTCCACTGATACCGTAACACCGTCCCGGAGGTGGGACTTTCCTTCGTAATGTGACGCAGCACAGCCGTCATTCCTACCCCCCCGGCGCCGCGCACCCGCTCCTCAGCGTTGTTTGATTCCGTCCCGGAGCCTGCGCTGTTATGTTATCCCGTGGCCAGGCACACTTAGCGCTGCCCGTCTTCTGGCTGGCATCATTTGGTGTCAGGATGGCTGCGCCTGTGCGGCCGCGCTGGCCGAGAGCCCGCCTCGCAGTGTCTTCTGATTTAATCCCACTGGGGGCCTGGGATCCATGGACATGCGCAGTGCATATCTGAACCTCCACCTCTCACTCATCTCCCTATGGCTTCTTCAGACTGTGCGGTGTCAGCTGGTCCCTAATAGCATGCCACGGTCGTGACACCGCACAGTCTTAAGAAGCCGTAGGGAGGGGAGTGAGAGGCGAGGATATGCACTGCGCATGGCCATGGATCCCAGGCCCCCAGTGGGATAAAATCAGAAGACACTGCGAGGCGGGCTCTCGTCCAGCGCGGCCGCACAGGCGCAGCCATCCTGACACCAAATGATGCCAGAAGACGGGCAGCGCTAAGTGTGCCTGGCCACGGGATAACATGACAGCGCAGGCTCCGGGACGGAATCAAACAACGCTGAGGAGCCGGGGCACGGCGCCGGGGGGGTAGGAATGACGGCTGTGCTGCGTCATATTACGAAGGAAAGTCCCACCTCCGGGACGGTTTCACGGTTTCAGGGGACACATTTTATAAGTGTTTAGTTCTGTGTTTGCAAGGAGCGTGATGAAAAGAGCCACCTTTTCCTTTTGCATCTTTTGTGCTGCACAAGCTGGCTCTTTCAGCTACAAACGCCTTGGGGGGGGTTAAAGGTTCCCTTTCGACTTTCTCAGGCTTCGGCCTACATTGTGTTCCTCTGCTTTTCCACCTGTCCCTGGGCTCCAACACCGCTAGTTGCCGTCCAGAAGTGCTGTCCGCACAGTCCCAACAGTCGCTCCTCTGTTATTGGGGTTCAGTAACGTCAGCTGTTCCCCTGCTGTGTGTGTGGCAATCCCTCCTACCTCCTCCTACCTCCTCCACCTCCTCCACCTGTCCCTGGGCTCCAACACCGCCAGTTGCCGTCCAGAAGTGCTGTACGCACAGTCAACAGTCCCTCCTCTGTTATTGGGGTTCAGTAACGTCAGCTGTTCCCCTGCTGTGTGTGTGGCAATCCCTCCTACCTCCTCCACCTCCTCCTCCTCCACCTGTCCCTGGGCTCCAACACCGCCAGTTGCCGTCCAGAAGTGCTGTACGCACAGTCAACAGTCCCTCCTCTGTTATTGGGGTTCAGTAACGTCAGCTGTTCCCCTGCTGTGTGTGTGGCAATCCCTCCTCCCTCCTCCTACCTCCTCCTCCTCCACCTGTCCCTGGGCTCCAACACCGCCAGTTGCCGTCCAGAAGTGCTGTACGCACAGTCAACAGTCCCTCCTCTGTTATTGGGGTTCAGTAACGTCAGCTGTTCCCCTGCTGTGTGTGTGGCAATCCCTCCTACCTCCTCCTACCTCCTCCTCCTCCACCTGTCCCTGGGCTCCAACACCGCCAGTTGCCATCCAGAAGTGCTGTACGCACAGTCAACAGTCCCTCCTCTGTTATTGGGGTTCAGTAACGTCAGCTGTTCCCCTGCTGTGTGTGTGGCAATCCCTCCTACCTCCTCCACCTCCTCCTCCTCCACCTGACCCTGGGCTCCAACACCGCCAGTTGCCGTCCAGAAGTGCTGTACGCACAGTCAACAGTCCCTCCTCTGTTATTGGGGTTCAGTAACGTCAGCTGTTCCCCTGCTGTGTGTGTGGCAATCCCTCCTACCTCCTCCTCCTCCACCTGTCCCTGGGCTCCAACACCGCCAGTTGCCGTCCAGAAGTGCTGTACGCACAGTCAACAGTCCCTCCTCTGTTATTGGGGTTCAGTAACGTCAGCTGTTCCCCTGCTGTGTGTGTGGCAATCCCTCCTACCTCCTCCTCCTCCTCCACCTGTCCCTGGGCTCCAACACCGCCAGTTGCCGTCCAGAAGTGCTGTACGCACAGTCAACAGTCCCTCCTCTGTTATTGGGGTTCAGTAACGTCAGCTGTTCCCCTGCTGTGTGTGTGGCAATCCCTCCTACCTCCTCCTACCTCCTCCTCCTCCACCTGTCCCTGGGCTCCAACACCGCCAGTTGCCGTCCAGAAGTGCTGTACGCACAGTCAACAGTCGCTCCTCTGTTATTGGGGTTCAGTAACGTCAGCTGTTCCCCAGCTGTGTGTGTGGCAATCCCTCCTACCTCCTCCACCTCCTCCTCCTCCACCTGTCCCTGGGCTCCAACACCGCCAGTTGCCGTCCAGAAGTGCTGTACGCACAGTCAACAGTCCCTCCTCTGTTATTGGGGTTCAGTAACGTCAGCTGTTCCCCTGCTGTGTGTGTGGCAATCCCTCCTACCTCCTCCTCCTCCACCTGTCCCTGGGCTCCAACACCGCCAGTTGCCGTCCAGAAGTGCTGTATGCACAGTCAACAGTCCCTCCTCTGTTATTGGGGTTCAGTAACGTCAGCTGTTCCCCTGCTGTGTGTGTGGCAATCCCTCCTACCTCCTCCACCTCCTCATCCTCCACCTGACCCTGGGCTCCAACACCGCCAGTTGCCGTCCAGAAGTGCTGTACGCACAGTCAACAGTCCCTCCTCTGTTATTGGGGTTCAGTAATGTCAGCTGTTCCCCTGCTGTGTGTGTGGCAATCCCTCCTACCTCCTCCTACCTCCTCCTCCTCCACCTGTCCCTGGGCTCCAACACCGCCAGTTGCCGTCCAGAAGTGCTGTACGCACAGTCAACAGTCCCTCCTCTGTTATTGGGGTTCAGTAACGTCAGCTGTTCCCCTGCTGTGTGTGTGGCAATCCCTCCTACCTCCTCCACCTCCTCCTCCTCCACCTGACCCTGGGCTCCAACACCGCCAGTTGCCGTCCAGAAGTGCTGTACGCACAGTCAACAGTCCCTCCTCTGTTATTGGGGTTCAGTAACGTCAGCTGTTCCCCTGCTGTGTGTGTGGCAATCCCTCCTACCTCCTCCTACCTCCTCCTCCTCCACCTGTCCCTGGGCTCCAACACCGCCAGTTGCCATCCAGAAGTGCTGTACGCACAGTCAACAGTCCCTCCTCTGTTATTGGGGTTCAGTAACGTCAGCTGTTCCCCTGCTGTGTGTGTGGCAATCCCTCCTACCTCCTCCTACCTCCTCCTCCTCCACCTGTCCCTGGGCTCCAACACCGCCAGTTGCCATCCAGAAGTGCTGTACGCACAGTCAACAGTCCCTCCTCTGTTATTGGGGTTCAGTAACGTCAGCTGTTCCCCTGCTGTGTGTGTGGCAATCCCTCCTACCTCCTCCACCTCCTCCTCCTCCACCTGACCCTGGGCTCCAACACCGCCAGTTGCCGTCCAGAAGTGCTGTACGCACAGTCAACAGTCCCTCCTCTGTTATTGGGGTTCAGTAACGTCAGCTGTTCCCCTGCTGTGTGTGTGGCAATCCCTCCTACCTCCTCCACCTCCTCCTCCTCCACCTGACCCTGGGCTCCAACACCGCCAGTTGCCGTCCAGAAGTGCTGTACGCACAGTCAACAGTCCCTCCTCTGTTATTGGGGTTCAGTAACGTCAGCTGTTCCCCTGCTGTGTGTGTGGCAATCCCTCCTACCTCCTCCACCTCCTCCTCCTCCACCTGACCCTGGGCTCCAACACCGCCAGTTGCCGTCGAGAAGTGCTGTACGCACAGTCAACAGTCCCTCCTCTGTTATTGGGGTTCAGTAACGTCAGCTGTTCCCCTGCTGTGTGTGTGGCAATCCCTCCTACCTCCTCCTACCTCCTCCTCCTTCACCTGTCCCTGGGCTCCAACACCGCCAGTTGCCGTCCAGAAGTGCTGTACGCACAGTCAACAGTCCCTCCTCTGTTATTGGGGTTCAGTAACGTCAGCTGTTCCCCTGCTGTGTGTGTGGCAATCCCTCCTACCTCCTCCACCTCCTCCTCCTCCACCTGACCCTGGGCTCCAACACCACCAGTTGCCGTCCAGAAGTGCTGTACGCACAGTCAACAGTCCCTCCTCTGTTATTGGGGTTCAGTAACGTCAGCTGTTCCCCTGCTGTGTGTGTGGCAATCCCTCCTACCTCCTCCTACCTCCTCCTCCTCCACCTGTCCCTGGGCTCCAACACCGCCAGTTGCCATCCAGAAGTGCTGTACGCACAGTCAACAGTCCCTCCTCTGTTATTGGGGTTCAGTAACGTCAGCTGTTCCCCTGCTGTGTGTGTGGCAATCCCTCCTACCTCCTCCTACCTCCTCCTCCTCCACCTGTCCCTGGGCTCCAACACCGCCAGTTGCCGTCCAGAAGTGCTGTACGCACAGTCAACAGTCCCTCCTCTGTTATTGGGGTTCAGTAACGTCAGCTGTTCCCCTGCTGTATGTGTGGCAATCCCTCCTACCTCCTCCTACCTCCTCCTCCTCCACCTGTCCCTGGGCTCCAACACCGCCAGTTGCCGTCCAGAAGTGCTGTACGCACAGTCAACAGTCCCTCCTCTGTTATTGGGGTTCAGTAACGTCAGCTGTTCCCCTGCTGTGTGTGTGGCAATCCCTCCTACCTCCTCCTACCTCCTCCTCCTCCACCTGTCCCTGGGCTCCAACACCGCCAGTTGCCGTCCAGAAGTGCTGTACGCACAGTCAACAGTCCCTCCTCTGTTATTGGGGTTCAGTAACGTCAGCTGTTCCCCTGCTGTGTGTGTGGCAATCCCTCCTACCTCCTCCTACCTCCTCCTCCTCCACCTGTCCCTGGGCTCCAACACCGCCAGTTGCCGTCCAGAAGTGCTGTACGCACAGTCAACAGTCCCTCCTCTGTTATTGGGGTTCAGTAACGTCAGCTGTTCCCCTGCTGTGTGTGTGGCAATCCCTCCTACCTCCTCCTACCTCCTCCTCCTCCACCTGTCCCTGGGCTCCAACACCGCCAGTTGCCGTCCAGAAGTGCTGTACGCACAGTCAACAGTCCCTCCTCTGTTATTGGGGTTCAGTAACGTCAGCTGTTCCCCTGCTGTGTGTGTGGCAATCCCTCCTACCTCCTCCTACCTCCTCCTCCTCCACCTGTCCCTGGGCTCCAACACCGCCAGTTGCCGTCCAGAAGTGCTGTACGCACAGTCAACAGTCCCTCCTCTGTTATTGGGGTTCAGTAACGTCAGCTGTTCCCCTGCTGTGTGTGTGGCAATCCCTCCTACCTCCTCCTACCTCCTCCTCCTCCACCTGTCCCTGGGCTCCAACACCGCCAGTTGCCGTCCAGAAGTGCTGTACGCACAGTCAACAGTCCCTCCTCTGTTATTGGGGTTCAGTAACGTCAGCTGTTCCCCTGCTGTGTGTGTGGCAATCCCTCCTACCTCCTCCTACCTCCTCCTCCTCCACCTGTCCCTGGGCTCCAACACCGCCAGTTGCCGTCCAGAAGTGCTGTACGCACAGTCAACAGTCCCTCCTCTGTTATTGGGGTTCAGTAACGTCAGCTGTTCCCCTGCTGTGTGTGTGGCAATCCCTCCTACCTCCTCCTACCTTCTCCTCCTCCACCTGTCCCTGGGCTCCAACACCGCCAGTTGCCGTCCAGAAGTGCTGCACGCACAGTCAACAGTCCCTCCTCTGTTATTGGGGTTCAGTAACGTCAGCTGTTCCCCTGCTGTGTGTGTGGCAATCCCTCCTACCTCCTCCTACCTCCTCCTCCTCCACCTGTCCCTGGGCTCCAACACCGCCAGTTGCCGTCCAGAAGTGCTGTACGCACAGTCAACAGTCGCTCCTCTGTTATTGGGGTTCAGTAACGTCAGCTGTTCCCCAGCTGTGTGTGTGGCAATCCCTCCTACCTCCTCCACCTCCTCCTCCTCCACTTGTCCCTGGGCTCCAACACCGCCAGTTGCCGTCCAGAAGTGCTGTACGCACAGTCAACAGTCCCTCCTCTGTTATTGGGGTTCAGAAACGTCAGCTGTTCCCCTGCTGTGTGTGTGGCAATCCCTCCTACCTCCTCCTCCTCCACCTGTCCCTGGGCTCCAACACCGCCAGTTGCCGTCCAGAAGTGCTGTACGCACAGTCAACAGTCCCTCCTCTGTTATTGGGGTTCAGTAACGTCAGCTGTTCCCCTGCTGTGTGTGTGGCAATCCCTCCTACCTCCTCCACCTCCTCCTCCTCCACCTGACCCTGGGCTCCAACACCGCCAGTTGCCGTCCAGAAGTGCTGTACGCACAGTCAACAGTCCCTCCTCTGTTATTGGGGTTCAGTAACGTCAGCTGTTCCCCTGCTGTGTGTGTGGCAATCCCTCCTACCTCCTCCACCTCCTCCTCCTCCACCTGACCCTGGGCTCCAACACCGCCAGTTGCCGTCCAGAAGTGCTGTACGCACAGTCAACAGTCCCTCCTCTGTTATTGGGGTTCAGTAACGTCAGCTGTTCCCCTGCTGTGTGTGTGGCAATCCCTCCTACCTCCTCCACCTCCTCCTCCTCCACCTGACCCTGGGCTCCAACACCGCCAGTTGCCGTCCAGAAGTGCTGTACGCACAGTCAACAGTCCCTCCTCTGTTATTGGGGTTCAGTAACGTCAGCTGTTCCCCTGCTGTGTGTGTGGCAATCCCTCCTACCTCCTCCTACCTCCTCCTCCTCCACCTGTCCCTGGGCTCCAACACCGCCAGTTGCCATCCAGAAGTGCTGTACGCACAGTCAACAGTCCCTCCTCTGTTATTGGGGTTCAGTAACATCAGCTGTTCCCCTGCTGTGTGTGTGGCAATCCCTCCTACCTCCTCCTCCTCCACCTGTCCCTGGGCTCCAACACCGCCAGTTGCCATCCAGAAGTGCTGTACGCACAGTCAACAGTCCCTCCTCTGTTATTGGGGTTCAGTAACGTCAGCTGTTCCCCTGCTGTGTGTGTGGCAATCCCTCCTACCTCCTCCTACCTCCTCCTCCTCCACCTGTCCCTGGGCTCCAACACCGCCAGTTGCCATCCAGAAGTGCTGTACGCACAGTCAACAGTCCCTCCTCTGTTATTGGGGTTCAGTAACGTCAGCTGTTCCCCTGCTGTGTGTGTGGCAATCCCTCCTACCTCCTCCACCTCCTCCTCCTCCACCTGACCCTGGGCTCCAACACCGCCAGTTGCCGTCCAGAAGTGCTGTACGCACAGTCAACAGTCCCTCCTCTGTTATTGGGGTTCAGTAACGTCAGCTGTTCCCCTGCTGTGTGTGTGGCAATCCCTCCTACCTCCTCCACCTCCTCCTCCTCCACCTGACCCTGGGCTCCAACACCGCCAGTTGCCATCCAGAAGTGCTGTACGCACAGTCAACAGTCCCTCCTCTGTTATTGGGGTTCAGTAACGTCAGCTGTTCCCCTGCTGTGTGTGTGGCAATCCCTCCTACCTCCTCCTACCTCCTCCTCCTTCACCTGTCCCTGGGCTCCAACACCGCCAGTTGCCGTCCAGAAGTGCTGTACGCACAGTCAACAGTCCCTCCTCTGTTATTGGGGTTCAGTAACGTCAGCTGTTCCCCTGCTGTGTGTGTGGCAATCCCTCCTACCTCCTCCACCTCCTCCTCCTCCACCTGACCCTGGGCTCCAACACCGCCAGTTGCCGTCCAGAAGTGCTGTACGCACAGTCAACAGTCCCTCCTCTGTTATTGGGGTTCAGTAACGTCAGCTGTTCCCCTGCTGTGTGTGTGGCAATCCCTCCTACCTCCTCCTACCTCCTCCTCCTCCACCTGTCCCTGGGCTCCAACACCGCCAGTTGCCATCCAGAAGTGCTGTACGCACAGTCAACAGTCCCTCCTCTGTTATTGGGGTTCAGTAACGTCAGCTGTTCCCCTGCTGTGTGTGTGGCAATCCCTCCTACCTCCTCCTACCTCCTCCTCCTCCACCTGTCCCTGGGCTCCAACACCGCCAGTTGCCGTCCAGAAGTGCTGTACGCACAGTCAACAGTCCCTCCTCTGTTATTGGGGTTCAGTAACGTCAGCTGTTCCCCTGCTGTGTGTGTGGCAATCCCTCCTACCTCCTCCACCTCCTCCTCCTCCACCTGACCCTGGGCTCCAACACCGCCAGTTGCCATCCAGAAGTGCTGTACGCACAGTCAACAGTCCCTCCTCTGTTATTGGGGTTCAGTAACGTCAGCTGTTCCCCTGCTGTGTGTGTGGCAATCCCTCCTACCTCCTCCTACCTCCTCCTCCTTCACCTGTCCCTGGGCTCCAACACCGCCAGTTGCCGTCCAGAAGTGCTGTACGCACAGTCAACAGTCCCTCCTCTGTTATTGGGGTTCAGTAACGTCAGCTGTTCCCCTGCTGTGTGTGTGGCAATCCCTCCTACCTCCTCCACCTCCTCCTCCTCCACCTTACCCTGGGCTCCAACACCGCCAGTTGCCGTCCAGAAGTGCTGTACGCACAGTCAACAGTCCCTCCTCTGTTATTGGGGTTCAGTAACGTCAGCTGTTCCCCTGCTGTGTGTGTGGCAATCCCTCCTACCTCCTCCTACCTCCTCCTCCTCCACCTGTCCCTGGGCTCCAACACCGCCAGTTGCCATCCAGAAGTGCTGTACGCACAGTCAACAGTCCCTCCTCTGTTATTGGGGTTCAGTAACGTCAGCTGTTCCCCTGCTGTGTGTGTGGCAATCCCTCCTACCTCCTCCTACCTCCTCCTCCTCCACCTGTCCCTGGGCTCCAACACCGCCAGTTGCCGTCAAGAAGTGCTGTACGCACAGTCAACAGTCCCTCCTCTGTTATTGGGGTTCAGTAACGTCAGCTGTTCCCCTGCTGTGTGTGTGGCAATCCCTCCTACCTCCTCCACCTCCTCCTCCTCCACCTGACCCTGGGCTCCAACACCGCCAGTTGCCGTCCAGAAGTGCTGTACGCACAGTCAACAGTCCCTCCTCTGTTATTGGGGTTCAGTAACGTCAGCTGTTCCCCTGCTGTGTGTTTGGCAATCCCTCCTACCTCCTCCTACCTCCTCCTCCTCCACCTGTCCCTGGGCTCCAACACCGCCAGTTGCCATCCAGAAGTGCTGTACGCACAGTCAACAGTCCCTCCTCTGTTATTGGGGTTCAGTAACGTCAGCTGTTCCCCTGCTGTGTGTGTGGCAATCCCTCCTACCTCCTCCACCTCCTCCTCCTCCACCTGACCCTGGGCTCCAACACCGCCAGTTGCCGTCCAGAAGTGCTGTACGCACAGTCAACAGTCCCTCCTCTGTTATTGGGGTTCAGTAACGTCAGCTGTTCCCCTGCTGTGTGTGTGGCAATCCCTCCTATCTCCTCCTACCTCCTCCACCTCCACCTGTCCCTGGGCTCCAACACCGCCAGTTGCCGTCCAGAAGTGCTGTACGCACAGTCAACAGTCCCTCCTCTGTTATTGGGGTTCAGTAACGTCAGCTGTTCCCCTGCTGTGTGTGTGGCAATCCCTCCTACCTCCTCCTACCTCCTCCTCCTCCACCTGTCCCTGGGCTCCAACACCGCCAGTTGCCATCCAGAAGTGCTGTACGCACAGTCAACAGTCCCTCCTCTGTTATTGGGGTTCAGTAACGTCAGCTGTTCCCCTGCTGTGTGTGTGGCAATCCCTCCTACCTCCTCCTACCTCCTCCTCCTCCACCTGTCCCTGGGCTCCAACACCGCCAGTTGCCATCCAGAAGTGCTGTACGCACAGTCAACAGTCCCTCCTCTGTTATTGGGGTTCAGTAACGTCAGCTGTTCCCCTGCTGTGTGTGTGGCAATCCCTCCTACCTCCTCCACCTCCTCCTCCTCCACCTGACCCTGGGCTCCAACACCGCCAGTTGCCGTCCAGAAGTGCTGTACGCACAGTCAACAGTCCCTCCTCTGTTATTGGGGTTCAGTAACGTCAGCTGTTCCCCTGCTGTGTGTGTGGCAATCCCTCCTACCTCCTCCACCTCCTCCTCCTCCACCTGACCCTGGGCTCCAACACCGCCAGTTGCCGTCCAGAAGTGCTGTACGCACAGTCAACAGTCCCTCCTCTGTTATTGGGGTTCAGTAACGTCAGCTGTTCCCCTGCTGTGTGTGTGGCAATCCCTCCTACCTCCTCCTACCTCCTCCTCCTCCACCTGTCCCTGGGCTCCAACACCGCCAGTTGCCATCCAGAAGTGCTGTACGCACAGTCAACAGTCCCTCCTCTGTTATTGGGGTTCAGTAACGTCAGCTGTTCCCCTGCTGTGTGTGTGGCAATCCCTCCTACCTCCTCCTACCTCCTCCTCCTCCACCTGTCCCTGGGCTCCAACACCGCCAGTTGCCGTCCAGAAGTGCTGTACGCACAGTCAACAGTCCCTCCTCTGTTATTGGGGTTCAGTAACGTCAGCTGTTCCCCTGCTGTATGTGTGGCAATCCCTCCTACCTCCTCCTACCTCCTCCTCCTCCACCTGTCCCTGGGCTCCAACACCGCCAGTTGCCGTCCAGAAGTGCTGTACGCACAGTCAACAGTCCCTCCTCTGTTATTGGGGTTCAGTAACGTCAGCTGTTCCCCTGCTGTGTGTGTGGCAATCCCTCCTACCTCCTCCTACCTCCTCCTCCTCCACCTGTCCCTGGGCTCCAACACCGCCAGTTGCCGTCCAGAAGTGCTGTACGCACAGTCAACAGTCCCTCCTCTGTTATTGGGGTTCAGTAACGTCAGCTGTTCCCCTGCTGTGTGTGTGGCAATCCCTCCTACCTCCTCCTACCTCCTCCTCCTCCACCTGTCCCTGGGCTCCAACACCGCCAGTTGCCGTCCAGAAGTGCTGTACGCACAGTCAACAGTCCCTCCTCTGTTATTGGGGTTCAGTAACGTCAGCTGTTCCCCTGCTGTGTGTGTGGCAATCCCTCCTACCTCCTCCTACCTCCTCCTCCTCCACCTGTCCCTGGGCTCCAACACCGCCAGTTGCCGTCCAGAAGTGCTGTACGCACAGTCAACAGTCCCTCCTCTGTTATTGGGGTTCAGTAACGTCAGCTGTTCCCCTGCTGTGTGTGTGGCAATCCCTCCTACCTCCTCCTACCTCCTCCTCCTCCACCTGTCCCTGGGCTCCAACACCGCCAGTTGCCGTCCAGAAGTGCTGTACGCACAGTCAACAGTCCCTCCTCTGTTATTGGGGTTCAGTAACGTCAGCTGTTCCCCTGCTGTGTGTGTGGCAATCCCTCCTACCTCCTCCTACCTCCTCCTCCTCCACCTGTCCCTGGGCTCCAACACCGCCAGTTGCCGTCAAGAAGTGCTGTACGCACAGTCAACAGTCCCTCCTCTGTTATTGGGGTTCAGTAACGTCAGCTGTTCCCCTGCTGTGTGTGTGGCAATCCCTCCTACCTCCTCCACCTCCTCCTCCTCCACCTGACCCTGGGCTCCAACACCGCCAGTTGCCGTCCAGAAGTGCTGTACGCACAGTCAACAGTCCCTCCTCTGTTATTGGGGTTCAGTAACGTCAGCTGTTCCCCTGCTGTGTGTTTGGCAATCCCTCCTACCTCCTCCTACCTCCTCCTCCTCCACCTGTCCCTGGGCTCCAACACCGCCAGTTGCCATCCAGAAGTGCTGTACGCACAGTCAACAGTCCCTCCTCTGTTATTGGGGTTCAGTAACGTCAGCTGTTCCCCTGCTGTGTGTGTGGCAATCCCTCCTACCTCCTCCTACCTCCTCCTCCTCCACCTGTCCCTGGGCTCCAACACCGCCAGTTGCCGTCCAGAAGTGCTGTACGCACAGTCAACAGTCGCTCCTCTGTTATTGGGGTTCAGTAACGTCAGCTGTTCCCCAGCTGTGTGTGTGGCAATCCCTCCTACCTCCTCCACCTCCTCCTCCTCCACCTGTCCCTGGGCTCCAACACCGCCAGTTGCCGTCCAGAAGTGCTGTACGCACAGTCAACAGTCCCTCCTCTGTTATTGGGGTTCAGAAACGTCAGCTGTTCCCCTGCTGTGTGTGTGGCAATCCCTCCTACCTCCTCCTCCTCCACCTGTCCCTGGGCTCCAACACCGCCAGTTGCCGTCCAGAAGTGCTGTACGCACAGTCAACAGTCCCTCCTCTGTTATTGGGGTTCAGTAACGTCAGCTGTTCCCCTGCTGTGTGTGTGGCAATCCCTCCTACCTCCTCCACCTCCTCCTCCTCCACCTGACCCTGGGCTCCAACACCGCCAGTTGCCGTCCAGAAGTGCTGTACGCACAGTCAACAGTCCCTCCTCTGTTATTGGGGTTCAGTAACGTCAGCTGTTCCCCTGCTGTGTGTGTGGCAATCCCTCCTACCTCCTCCACCTCCTCCTCCTCCACCTGACCCTGGGCTCCAACACCGCCAGTTGCCGTCCAGAAGTGCTGTACGCACAGTCAACAGTCCCTCCTCTGTTATTGGGGTTCAGTAACGTCAGCTGTTCCCCTGCTGTGTGTGTGGCAATCCCTCCTACCTCCTCCACCTCCTCCTCCTCCACCTGACCCTGGGCTCCAACACCGCCAGTTGCCGTCCAGAAGTGCTGTACGCACAGTCAACAGTCCCTCCTCTGTTATTGGGGTTCAGTAACGTCAGCTGTTCCCCTGCTGTGTGTGTGGCAATCCCTCCTACCTCCTCCTACCTCCTCCTCCTCCACCTGTCCCTGGGCTCCAACACCGCCAGTTGCCATCCAGAAGTGCTGTACGCACAGTCAACAGTCCCTCCTCTGTTATTGGGGTTCAGTAACGTCAGCTGTTCCCCTGCTGTGTGTGTGGCAATCCCTCCTACCTCCTCCTCCTCCACCTGTCCCTGGGCTCCAACACCGCCAGTTGCCATCCAGAAGTGCTGTACGCACAGTCAACAGTCCCTCCTCTGTTATTGGGGTTCAGTAACGTCAGCTGTTCCCCTGCTGTGTGTGTGGCAATCCCTCCTACCTCCTCCTACCTCCTCCTCCTCCACCTGTCCCTGGGCTCCAACACCGCCAGTTGCCATCCAGAAGTGCTGTACGCACAGTCAACAGTCCCTCCTCTGTTATTGGGGTTCAGTAACGTCAGCTGTTCCCCTGCTGTGTGTGTGGCAATCCCTCCTACCTCCTCCACCTCCTCCTCCTCCACCTGACCCTGGGCTCCAACACCGCCAGTTGCCGTCCAGAAGTGCTGTACGCACAGTCAACAGTCCCTCCTCTGTTATTGGGGTTCAGTAACGTCAGCTGTTCCCCTGCTGTGTGTGTGGCAATCCCTCCTACCTCCTCCACCTCCTCCTCCTCCACCTGTCCCTGGGCTCCAACACCGCCAGTTGCCATCCAGAAGTGCTGTACGCACAGTCAACAGTCCCTCCTCTGTTATTGGGGTTCAGTAACGTCAGCTGTTCCCCTGCTGTGTGTGTGGCAATCCCTCCTACCTCCTCCTACCTCCTCCTCCTTCACCTGTCCCTGGGCTCCAACACCGCCAGTTGCCGTCCAGAAGTGCTGTACGCACAGTCAACAGTCCCTCCTCTGTTATTGGGGTTCAGTAACGTCAGCTGTTCCCCTGCTGTGTGTGTGGCAATCCCTCCTACCTCCTCCACCTCCTCCTCCTCCACCTGACCCTGGGCTCCAACACCGCCAGTTGCCATCCAGAAGTGCTGTACGCACAGTCAACAGTCCCTCCTCTGTTATTGGGGTTCAGTAACGTCAGCTGTTCCCCTGCTGTGTGTGTGGCAATCCCTCCTACCTCCTCCTACCTCCTCCTCCTTCACCTGTCCCTGGGCTCCAACACCGCCAGTTGCCGTCCAGAAGTGCTGTACGCACAGTCAACAGTCCCTCCTCTGTTATTGGGGTTCAGTAACGTCAGCTGTTCCCCTGCTGTGTGTGTGGCAATCCCTCCTACCTCCTCCACCTCCTCCTCCTCCACCTTACCCTGGGCTCCAACACCGCCAGTTGCCGTCCAGAAGTGCTGTACGCACAGTCAACAGTCCCTCCTCTGTTATTGGGGTTCAGTAACGTCAGCTGTTCCCCTGCTGTGTGTGTGGCAATCCCTCCTACCTCCTCCTACCTCCTCCTCCTCCACCTGTCCCTGGGCTCCAACACCGCCAGTTGCCATCCAGAAGTGCTGTACGCACAGTCAACAGTCCCTCCTCTGTTATTGGGGTTCAGTAACGTCAGCTGTTCCCCTGCTGTGTGTGTGGCAATCCCTCCTACCTCCTCCTACCTCCTCCTCCTCCACCTGTCCCTGGGCTCCAACACCGCCAGTTGCCATCCAGAAGTGCTGTACGCACAGTCAACAGTCCCTCCTCTGTTATTGGGGTTCAGTAACGTCAGCTGTTCCCCTGCTGTGTGTGTGGCAATCCCTCCTACCTCCTCCACCTCCTCCTCCTCCACCTGACCCTGGGCTCCAACACCGCCAGTTGCCGTCCAGAAGTGCTGTACGCACAGTCAACAGTCCCTCCTCTGTTATTGGGGTTCAGTAACGTCAGCTGTTCCCCTGCTGTGTGTGTGGCAATCCCTCCTACCTCCTCCACCTCCTCCTCCTCCACCTGACCCTGGGCTCCAACACCGCCAGTTGCCATCCAGAAGTGCTGTACGCACAGTCAACAGTCCCTCCTCTGTTATTGGGGTTCAGTAACGTCAGCTGTTCCCCTGCTGTGTGTGTGGCAATCCCTCCTACCTCCTCCTACCTCCTCCTCCTTCACCTGTCCCTGGGCTCCAACACCGCCAGTTGCCGTCCAGAAGTGCTGTACGCACAGTCAACAGTCCCTCCTCTGTTATTGGGGTTCAGTAACGTCAGCTGTTCCCCTGCTGTGTGTGTGGCAATCCCTCCTACCTCCTCCACCTCCTCCTCCTCCACCTGACCCTGGGCTCCAACACCGCCAGTTGCCGTCCAGAAGTGCTGTACGCACAGTCAACAGTCCCTCCTCTGTTATTGGGGTTCAGTAACGTCAGCTGTTCCCCTGCTGTGTGTGTGGCAATCCCTCCTACCTCCTCCTACCTCCTCCTCCTCCACCTGTCCCTGGGCTCCAACACCGCCAGTTGCCATCCAGAAGTGCTGTACGCACAGTCAACAGTCCCTCCTCTGTTATTGGGGTTCAGTAACGTCAGCTGTTCCCCTGCTGTGTGTGTGGCAATCCCTCCTACCTCCTCCTACCTCCTCCTCCTCCACCTGTCCCTGGGCTCCAACACCGCCAGTTGCCGTCCAGAAGTGCTGTACGCACAGTCAACAGTCCCTCCTCTGTTATTGGGGTTCAGTAACGTCAGCTGTTCCCCTGCTGTGTGTGTGGCAATCCCTCCTACCTCCTCCACCTCCTCCTCCTCCACCTGACCCTGGGCTCCAACACCGCCAGTTGCCATCCAGAAGTGCTGTACGCACAGTCAACAGTCCCTCCTCTGTTATTGGGGTTCAGTAACGTCAGCTGTTCCCCTGCTGTGTGTGTGGCAATCCCTCCTACCTCCTCCTACCTCCTCCTCCTTCACCTGTCCCTGGGCTCCAACACCGCCAGTTGCCGTCCAGAAGTGCTGTACGCACAGTCAACAGTCCCTCCTCTGTTATTGGGGTTCAGTAACGTCAGCTGTTCCCCTGCTGTGTGTGTGGCAATCCCTCCTACCTCCTCCACCTCCTCCTCCTCCACCTTACCCTGGGCTCCAACACCGCCAGTTGCCGTCCAGAAGTGCTGTACGCACAGTCAACAGTCCCTCCTCTGTTATTGGGGTTCAGTAACGTCAGCTGTTCCCCTGCTGTGTGTGTGGCAATCCCTCCTACCTCCTCCTACCTCCTCCTCCTCCACCTGTCCCTGGGCTCCAACACCGCCAGTTGCCATCCAGAAGTGCTGTACGCACAGTCAACAGTCCCTCCTCTGTTATTGGGGTTCAGTAACGTCAGCTGTTCCCCTGCTGTGTGTGTGGCAATCCCTCCTACCTCCTCCTACCTCCTCCTCCTCCACCTGTCCCTGGGCTCCAACACCGCCAGTTGCCGTCAAGAAGTGCTGTACGCACAGTCAACAGTCCCTCCTCTGTTATTGGGGTTCAGTAACGTCAGCTGTTCCCCTGCTGTGTGTGTGGCAATCCCTCCTACCTCCTCCACCTCCTCCTCCTCCACCTGACCCTGGGCTCCAACACCGCCAGTTGCCGTCCAGAAGTGCTGTACGCACAGTCAACAGTCCCTCCTCTGTTATTGGGGTTCAGTAACGTCAGCTGTTCCCCTGCTGTGTGTTTGGCAATCCCTCCTACCTCCTCCTACCTCCTCCTCCTCCACCTGTCCCTGGGCTCCAACACCGCCAGTTGCCATCCAGAAGTGCTGTACGCACAGTCAACAGTCCCTCCTCTGTTATTGGGGTTCAGTAACGTCAGCTGTTCCCCTGCTGTGTGTGTGGCAATCCCTCCTACCTCCTCCACCTCCTCCTCCTCCACCTGACCCTGGGCTCCAACACCGCCAGTTGCCGTCCAGAAGTGCTGTACGCACAGTCAACAGTCCCTCCTCTGTTATTGGGGTTCAGTAACGTCAGCTGTTCCCCTGCTGTGTGTGTGGCAATCCCTCCTATCTCCTCCTACCTCCTCCACCTCCACCTGTCCCTGGGCTCCAACACCGCCAGTTGCCGTCCAGAAGTGCTGTACGCACAGTCAACAGTCCCTCCTCTGTTATTGGGGTTCAGTAGCGTCAGCTGTTCCCCTGCTGTGTGTGTGGCAATCCCTCCTACCTCCTCCACCTCCTCCTCCTCCACCTGTCCCTGGGCTCCAACACCGCCAGTTGCCGTCCAGAAGTGCTGTACGCACAGTCAACAGTCCCTCCTCTGTTATTGGGGTTCAGTAACGTCAGCTGTTCCCCTGCTGTGTGTGTGGCAATCCCTCCTACCTCCTCCACCTCCTCCTCCTCCACCTGACCCTGGGCTCCAACACCGCCAGTTGCCATCCAGAAGTGCTGTACGCACAGTCAACAGTCCCTCCTCTGTTATTGGGGTTCAGTAACGTCAGCTGTTCCCCTGCTGTGTGTGTGGCAATCCCTCCTACCTCCTCCTACCTCCTCCTCCTTCACCTGTCCCTGGGCTCCAACACCGCCAGTTGCCGTCCAGAAGTGCTGTACGCACAGTCAACAGTCCCTCCTCTGTTATTGGGGTTCAGTAACGTCAGCTGTTCCCCTGCTGTGTGTGTGGCAATCCCTCCTACCTCCTCCTACCTCCTCCACCTCCACCTGTCCCTGGGCTCCAACACCGCCAGTTGCCGTCCAGAAGTGCTGTACGCACAGTCAACAGTCCCTCCTCTGTTATTGGGGTTCAGTAGCGTCAGCTGTTCCCCTGCTGTGTGTGTGGCAATCCCTCCTACCTCCTCCACCTCCTCCTCCTCCACCTGTCCCTGGGCTCCAACACCGCCAGTTGCCGTCCAGAAGTGCTGTACGCACAGTCAACAGTCCCTCCTCTGTTATTGGGGTTCAGTAACGTCAGCTGTTCCCCTGCTGTGTGTGTGGCAATCCCTCCTACCTCCTCCTACCTCCTCCTCCTCCACCTGTCCCTGGGCTCCAACACCGCTAGTTGCCGTCCAGAAGTGCTGTACGCACAGAGCCAAACACCTCGCCAATGTGTTAGTGGGGTTCAGCACCGCCAGCTGTTCCCCTGCTGTGTATACGGCAACGTGTACTGCGACCGCCACGCAGGCACAACAAGTTAAATTTAAGGGAACCTGTCCCCCCCCCCCCCAGGCGTTTGTTACTGAAGGAGCCACCTTGTGCAGCAGTAATGATGCAAAGGGAAAAAGTGCCTCTTTTCGTGGTGCTCCTTGCACATGCTGATCCTAACACTTATGAAAAGTGTCCCCTCCTACCGTGATACCGTTCGGTAGGTGGAACTTTCCTTTGTGATGTGATGCAGCACAGCCGTCATTCTTACCCCCTTGGCGCCGTGCGCCGCCTCCTCAGCGTTGTTTGAATCAGTCCCAGAGCCTGCGCTGTTAGGTTAGCCCTTGGCCATGCACACATTTTGCGCTGCCCGTCTTCTGACATCATTTGGTGTCAGGCTGGCTGCGCCTGTGCGGCCGCGCTGGCCGAGAGCCCGCCTCGTACTGTCTTCTGATTTCATCCCACTGGGGGCCTGAGATCCATGGACATGCGCAGTGCATATCTGAACCTCCACCTCTCACTCATCTCCCTACGGCTTATTCAGACTGTGCGGTGTCAGCTGATCCCTAATAGCATGCCACGGCCGTGACACCGCACAGTCAGAAGAAGCCATAGGGAGATGAGTGAGAGGTGGAGGTTCAGATATGCACTGCGCATGTCCATGGATCTCTGGCCCCCAGTGGGATTAAATCAGAAGACAGTACGAGGCGGGCTCTCGGCCATCGCGGCCGCACAGGCGCAGCCAGCCTGACACCAAATGATGTCAGAAGACGGGCAGCGCAAAATGTGTGCATGGCCAAGGGCTAACCTAACAGCGCAGGCTCCGGGACTGATTCAAACAACGCTGAGGAGGCGGCGCACGGCGCCAAGGGGGTAAGAATGTTGGCTGTGCTGCGTCACATCACAAAGGAAAGTTCCACCTACCGGACGGTATCACGGTAGGAGGGGACACTTTTTATAAGTGTTAGGTTCAGCATGTGCAAGGACCATAATTAAAAGAGCTAAGTTTACCTTTTCCAGCATTAGTGCTGTATACGATGGCTCTTTCAGCTACAAACGCCTGGGGGGGGGGTTAAAGTTTCCCTTTCAACTTGCTCCAGTGCAGGCTTCGGCCTACACTCTGCTCCCTCTCCTCCTCCTGCTGACCCTGGGCTCTAACACCGCCAGTTGGGGCCCAGATGTGCTAGCTGCACAGAGCCAAACACCAGCCAATGTGTCAGTGGGGTTCAGCACCGCCAGCTGTTCCCCTGCTGTGTAGCCGGCAACGTGTCCTGCAACAGCCACGCAGACACAAGAACTGAAATTGAAGGAAACCTGTCCCCCCTCCCCCAGGCGTTTTTACGTTTTACAGCCACCTTGTACGACAGTAATGCTGCATGTGTGCAAGGTGGCTCAGAAACTTAATCTCCTTGCCCATGTTGAAGTGAACACGTCTAAAAATGAGTCCTCTGCGATCATTAAAACGTCCCTCAGGTGTGATTTTCCTTTGTATTGACACGCAACAAGCTCCTTGGTAGCGCTGCCCGTCTTCTGGCATCATTGTTTGGCTGCCTGCGCCTCTGCGGCCGCCTTGCCCCACACAACGCCCCTCGTTGTCTTATTTATTTGGACTGCGAGGGTGTGATTGATGGGCATGAACGGTACATTTCTTCGCCTGTCCCTCATCTCCTTCCGCCTTCCTCAGACTGTGCGGCTTCATGGCCGTGGCATGCGATAAGGGATCAGCTGACGCCGCACAGTCTGCAGCGGGTGTAAGGACCCGAGTGCGAGAGGCGAACATATGTGCTGCGCCAGGCCATGAATCCCAGCCCCGCAGTGTTTTAACTATGTAAAGACACTGCGGGGCTGGGATTCATGGTCATCGCGAACCGCAGCGGCCGACATTAAATGATGCCAGAACATGGGCAGCGCTAACAGCGCTAGGCCAGGGGATAACACGACAGCGCAGACTCCTGTACAGCAAATAACAACGCTCAGGAGGCTGCACCCAGCACCAAGGTGGGATTCTTGACATCTGTGCTGCGTCTCATTACAAAGGGAACTCGCGCCTCCAACACAGTTTGACTGTATAAAGGGCTAAATGTTATACGTGTTTCATTCAGCGTGTGCAAGGAGCAAAATTAAAAGAGCAACCTTTGACTTGTGCAGCACTACTGCTGCATAAGCTGTGGCTCTTCTACTTTGTAACCCCTGAGGGGGGGTTAAAGGTTACCTTTGAAATTGGTTCAAGTAGGCTTCGGCCTACACTCTGCTCCCCCTGCAGAGCCCAGGCTCCAACACCGCCAGTTGGGGCCCGGTACTGCTAGCTGCACAGAGCCAAACACCAGCCAATGTGTCAGTGGGGTTCAGCACCGCCAGCTGTTCCCCTGCTGTGCAGCTGGCAATGTGTCCTGCAACTGCCACGCAGGCACAACAGACCCAAAGCTGCCGCCAGTGCAGGCTTCGGCCTACACTCTGCTCCCTCTCCTCCTCCTGCTGACCCCGGGCTCTAACACCGCCAGTTGGGGCCCGGTACTGCTAGCTGCACAGAGAAAAACACCAGCCAATGTGTCAGTGGGGTTCAGCACCGCCAGCTGTTCCCCTGCTGTGCAGCCGGCATCGTGTCCTGCAAAAGCCACGCAGACACAAGAACTGAAATTGAAGGGAACCTGTCCCCCCTCCCCCAGGCGTTTGTACGTTTTTAAGGCCACCTTGTACAGCGGTAATGCTGCATGTGTGCAAGGTGGCTCAGAAACGTATTCTCCTCGCACATGTGGAACTGAAATCACGTCTAAAATGTGTCCTCTGTGTGACCATTTAACCGTCCCGGTGGTGTGACTTTCCTTTGTAATGACACGCTGCAACCCCCTTGGTAGCGCTGCCCGTCTTCTGGCATCATTGTTTGGCTGGCTGCGCCTCTGCGGCCGCCCTGACCCACACAACGCCCCTCGGTGTCTTATTTATTTGGACTGCGAGGGTGTGATTGACGGGCATGATCAGTGCATCAGTTCGCCTGTCCCTCATCTCCTTCCGCCTTCTGCGGACTGTGCGGCTTCATGGCCGTGGCATGCGATAAGGGATCAGATGACGCCGCACAGTCTGAAGCGGGTGTAAGGACCCGAGTGTGAGAGGCGAACATATGTGCTGCGCCAGGCCCTGAATCCCAGCCCCGCAGTGTTTTAACAATGTTAAGACACTGCGGGGCTGGGATTCATGGTCATCGCGAACCGCACCGGCCGACATTAAATGATGCCAGAACATGGGCAGCGCTAACAGCGCTAGGCCAGGGGATCACACGACAGCGCAGACTCCTGTACAGCAAATAACAACGCTCAGGAGGCTGCACCCAGCACCAAGGTGGGATTCTTGACATCTGTGCTGCGTCTCATTACAAAGGGAACTCGCGCCTCCAACACAGTTTGACTGTTTAAAGGGCTAAATGTTATACGTGTTTCATTCAGCGTGTGCAAGGAGCGAAATTAAAAGAGCAACCTTTGACTTGTGCAGCACTACTGCTGCATAAGCTGTGGCTCTTCTACTTTGTAACCCCTGAGGGGGGGTTAAAGGTTACCTTTGAAATTGGTTCAAGTAGGCTTCGGCCTACACTCTGCTCCCCCTGCAGAGCCCTGGGCTCCAACACCGCCAGTTGGGGCCCGGTACTGCTAGCTGCACAGAGAAAAACACCAGCCAATGTGTCAGTGGGGTTCAGCACCGCCAGCTGTTCCCCTGCTGTGCAGCCGGCAACGTGTCCTGCAACTGCCACGCAGGCACAACAGACCCAAAAGCTGCCGCCAGTGCAGGCTTCGGCCTACACTCTGCTCCATCTCCTCCTCCTGCTGACCCCGGGCTCCAACACCGCCAGTTGGGGCCCGGTACTGCTAGCTGCACAGAGAAAAACACCAGCCAATGTGTCAGTGGGGTTCAGCACCGCCAGCTGTTCCCCTGCTGTGCAGCCGGCATCGTGTCCTGCAAAAGCCACGCAGACACTTGCTCTTGTACCTTCTGCTCCCCATCCTGGTTCCAGTACCGTCAGCTGGTTCTGGGCAGAGCCTTTGGCTTAGGTGCCTCCCTCTGGGTATCCGAGTTCCACCAACGTCAGGTGGTCCTTGGTAGTGCTTTCAGGCACGGGTACCTCCTGCTTAGTAACCGGGTTCCAGTAACGTCAGCTGGTCCTCAGTAGTTCCATTGGCTCTTGGACCTTCGGCTACCCATCCGGGTTCCAGCACCGTCAGCTGGTTCTCGGCAGTGTCTTTTGCTCTTGTACCTTCTGCTCCCCATCCTGGTTCCAGTACCGTCAGCTGGTTCCGGGCAGAGCCTTTGGCTTAGGTGCCTCCCTCTGGGTATCCGAGTTCCACCAACGTCAGGTGGTCCTTGGTAGTGCTTTCAGGCACGGGTACCTCCTGCTTAGTAACCGGGTTCCAGTAACGTCAGCTGGTCCTCGGTAGTTCCATTGGCTCTTGGACCTTCGGGTAGCCATCCGAGTTCCAGTTCCATCAGCTGGTTCTCGGCATTTTCTCAGCCTTCTTGTACCTTCTGCTACATTTCCAAGTTCAAGAGACTAAACACGATGACCCGGAAGACCACCCCTAAGATGACGACGACACCAGAGACGACAACCACCGTGATGACGACGACCCTGGAGACGATGACCCCGAAGACCACCCCGATGACGACGACCCCGGAGACGACGACCCTGAAGACCACCCCGATGACGACGACCCCGGAGACGACGACCCTGGAGACGACGACGACCTGGAAGACCGAGAAGCAGAAGAACAAGAGGCTGCAGAACAAAGAGCAGAAGAACATTAAGCATAACACTAAATATCAGAGCAAAAAATATTATCTAAATTATAAGCAGAAGAAGACTAAGCAGTGTATGGGGGTGAGTCCGTTCCTCCTCGTGGTGCCCCTGGATAAAGCCTGATGCTGCAGGCCAAACTGAACGCGGACAAATGTAACTCTTTTGTGACAGGCAGAACGGAAGGTGTAATCTTCAAACTTTTATAGATAACAACTATGGGAATGCCTGTCACAAATAAGAATATGATGAAGAAGTAGAATATGATGAAGATAATAGTAAAATAAAAAGAATATGAACAATGTAACCCAAAAAAAATAATAGGTAGAAGATGAAGAAGAAGATGAATAAGGTGAAGAAGTTGATGTCAAAGAAGCTGATGATGAGGATAATGAAGAAGAAAGTGTGGGAGAAGTAAAAAAGAAGGTGAAGGGCGTGGAAGTAGTGAAACATCAATATCTGACAAAATAAAAAAAAAAATAACATAGTCAAAATCTTTCTACCGCCGAACGTCATAAAAAAAAACCAAAATCCTGCTATTCTATTACATTGGGCTAAACCTCTGTGCCTTTAATGTCTCCGCCACGTCCCCCAATACATCCTACATTATTCTTAGTTGTTTTCCTTCATGTAGAATGAACCTACAAGTTTATAAAGGGTTTATTTTAATTCCGATATTTTCGTCCCATTGACTTGCATTGGGATCGGGTATCGGTATCGGATTGGATCCGATATTTTGACGGTATCGGCCGATACTTTCCGATACCGATACTTTCCGATATCGGAAAGTATCGCTCAACACTATTCTTGAGCCATTAGAACATCCTATCCCTCTTAGGGGTATTGATGCTACGCCGTTGGCAGAAAATAAACCGCAGTTTTGGACACAGGTTACCATGTGCATGACTCCTGAACATCGGGAGGTTATACGTTTTCTTGTTTTGCATAAAATGCATGATTTGGTTGTTTTGGGGTTGCCATGGTTGCAGACCCATAATCCAGTCTTGGATTGGAAGGCCATGTCAGTGTCAAGTTGGGGATGCCGTGGAAATCATGGGGATTCCCTGCCCGTGTCTATTGCTTCTTCTACGCCTTCGGAAGTTCCGGAGTATTTGTCTGATTATCAGGATGTTTTCAGCGAGTCCAGGTCCAGTGCACTGCCTCCTCATAGGGAGTGTGACTGCGCAATAGAGTTGATTCCAGGCAGTAAGTTTCCTAAGGGAAGATTATTTAACCTGTCGGTACCTGAACATACCGCTATGCGTTCATATATTAGAGAGTCTCTGGAGAAGGGGCATATCCGTCCTTCTTCTTCCCCTCTTGGTGCGGGATTCTTTTTTGTGGCCAAAAAGGACGGATCTTTGAGGCCTTGTATTGACTATCGGCTCTTAAATAAGATCACTGTCAAATTTCAGTATCCTTTGCCGCTGTTGTCAGACTTGTTTGCCCGGATTAAAGGTGCCAAGTGGTTCACCAAGATAGATCTTCGTGGTGCGTACAACCTTGTGCGCATTAAGCAAGGAGATGAATGGAAAACCGCATTCAATACGCCCGAAGGTCATTTTGAGTACTTGGTGATGCCTTTTGGGCTCTCTAATGCGCCTTCAGTTTTTCAGTCCTTTATGCATGACATTTTCCGGAAGTATCTGGATAAATTTTTGATCGTTTATCTGGACGATATTCTGGTTTTTTCTGATGATTGGGACTCGCATGTAGAACAGGTCAGGATGGTTTTCAAGATTTTGCGTGAAAATTCTTTGTTTGTTAAAGGCTCAAAGTGTCTCTTTGGTGTACAGAAGGTTCCCTTTTTGGGGTTCATTTTTTCCCCTTCTGCTGTGGAGATGGACCCAGTCAAGGTCCGAGCTATTCATGATTGGACTCAACCCTCGTCAGTTAAGAGTCTTCAGAAGTTCTTGGGTTTTGCTAACTTTTACCGTCGTTTTATCGCTAATTTTTCTAGCGTTGTTAAACCTTTGACGGATATGACCAAGAAAGGCTCTGATGTAGCTAACTGGGCTCCTGCTGCCGTGGAGGCTTTCCAGGAATTGAAACGCCGGTTTACTTCGGCGCCTGTTTTGTGCCAGCCTGATGTCTCACTTCCCTTTCAGGTTGAGGTGGATGCTTCGGAGATTGGGGCAGGGGCCGTTTTGTCACAGAGAGGTCCTGGTTGCTCTACTATGAGACCTTGTGCCTTTTTCTCTAGGAAGTTTTCGCCTGCAGAGCGAAATTATGATGTGGGCAATCGGGAGTTGTTGGCCATGAAATGGGCATTTGAGGAGTGGCGTCATTGGCTCGAGGGTGCTAAGCATCGTGTGGTGGTTTTGACTGATCACAAAAATCTGATGTATCTCGAGTCTGCTAAACGCCTGAATCCTAGACAGGCCCGCTGGTCATTGTTTTTCTCCCGTTTTGACTTTGTGGTCTCGTATTTACCAGGTTCAAAGAATGTGAAGGCTGATGCTCTGTCTAGGAGCTTTGTGCCCGACGCTCCTGGAGTCGCTGAACCTGTGGGTATTCTTAAGGAAGGAGTTATCTTGTCAGCTATTTCTCCGGATCTGCGACGTGTATTGCAGAGATTTCAGGCTGGTAGGCCTGACTCTTGTCCACCTGACAGATTGTTTGTGCCTGCTAGGTGGACCAGCAGAGTCATTTCCGAGGTTCATTCCTCGGTGTTGGCAGGTCACCCGGGAATTTTTGGCACCAGGGATCTGGTCGCCAGGTCCTTTTGGTGGCTTTCCTTGTCAAGGGATGTGCGGTCTTTTGTGCAGTCCTGTGGGACTTGTGCTCGAGCTAAGCCTTGCTGTTCTCGTGCCAGCGGGTTGCTCTTGCCCTTGCCTGTCCCGAAGAGACCTTGGACACACATCTCTATGGATTTCATTTCTGATCTTCCGGTGTCTCAGGGCATGTCTGTCATCTGGGTGATATGTGACCGTTTCTCCAAGATGGTCCATTTGGTTCCTTTGCCTAAGCTGCCTTCCTCTTCCGATCTGGTTCCTGTGTTCTTCCAGAACGTGGTCCGTTTACACGGCATTCCTGAGAATATTGTGTCGGACAGAGGATCCCAGTTTGTTTCCAGGTTCTGGCGATCCTTTTGTGGTAGGATGGGCATTGATTTGTCGTTTTCATCCGCTTTTCATCCACAGACTAATGGACAAACGGAGCGAACTAATCAGACTCTGGAGGCTTATTTGAGGTGTTTTGTCTCTTCTGATCAGGATGATTGGGTGACCTTCTTGCCGTTGGCTGAATTTTCCCTTAATAATCGGGCTAGTTCCGCCACCTTGGTTTCGCCATTTTTCTGCAACTCTGGTTTCCATCCTCGTTTTTCCTCGGGACATGTGGAGCCTTCTGACTGTCCTGGGGTGGATTCAGTGGTGGATAGGTTGCAGCAGATCTGGAGTCATGTGGTGGACAACTTGAAGTTGTCACAGGAGAAGGCTCAGCGTTTTGCCAACCGCCGCCGCGGTGTGGGTCCCCGACTTCGTGTTGGGGATTTGGTATGGCTGTCTTCTCGATTTGTTCCTATGAAGGTCTCCTCTCCCAAATTTAAGCCTCGCTTCATTGGTCCTTACAAGATATTGGAAATCATTAATCCTGTGTCCTTTCGCCTGGATCTTCCGGTGTCGTTTGCCATTCACAACGTATTTCATAGGTCCTTGTTGCGGCGGTACGTTGTGCCTGTGGTTCCTTCTGCTGAGCCTCCGGCTCCGGTGTTGGTTGAGGGCGAGTTGGAGTACGTGGTGGAGAAGATCTTAGATTCTCGTCTCTCCAGGCGGAGGCTTCAGTACCTGGTCAAGTGGAAGGGCTATGGTCAGGAGGATAATTCCTGGGTGGTCGCCTCTGATGTGCATGCGGCCGATTTAGTTCGTGCCTTTCACGCCGCTCATCCTGATCGCCCTGGTGGTCTTGGTGAGGGTTCGGTGACCCCTCACTAAGGGGGGGGGGTACTGTTGTGAATTTGCTTTTTGGCTCCCTCTGGTGGTTACTAGTGATTTGACTCTGGGTATGTCAGTCATCCCTTGTATGCTCACCTGGGCCGTTAGTTCAGGGGTGTTGCTATATAAGCTCCCTGGACCTTCAGTTCAATGCCTGGCAACGTTGTAATCAGAGCTAATCTGTTGTGCTCTTGTCTACTGATCCTGGTTCCTGCTCGATTAAGCTAAGTCTGCTTTCTTGCTTTTTGCTATTTGTTTTTGTTTGCATTTTTGTCCAGCTTGTACTTAATCTGTATCTTGTCCTTGCTGGAAGCTCTAGGGAGGCTGGTGTTCTCCCCCCGGGCCGTTAGACGGTTCGGGGGTTCTTGAATTTCCAGCGTGGATTTTTGATAGGGTTTTTGTTGACCATATAAGTTATCTTACTACATTCTGCTATTAGTAAGTGGGCCTCTCTTTGCTAAACCTAGTTCATTTCTATGTTTGTCATTTCCTCTTACCTCACCGTTATTATTTGTGGGGGGCTTGTATCCTACTTTTGGGGTCCTTTCTCTGGAGGCAAGAGAGGTCTTTGTTTTCCTCTTCTAGGGGTAGTTAGATGTCTTAGTTAGACATCTAGCGACCAACGTAGGCATGTTCCCCGGCTACTTCTAGTGTTGGCGTTAGGAGTAGTTATATGGTCAACCCAGTTACCACTGCCCTATGAGCTGGATTTTTGTACTTCGCAGACTTACTTATTCCTCTGAGACCCTCGCCATTGGGGTCATAACAGTCTGGATGATCTGCCGACATATTGGACGATACAAGCACATAAGTGCAGGTCCACCAGGACCATGCAGAGGTTACATTGTGAACCCCATGGAGGACAATTGGGTCACAGTAAATTGCAAAGTTTGGTTTTTTTTTGGTCAACTTTAACCCTTTCATGATGCGGCTAATTTCTGTGTCTGAACTTTAGTTTTTTTCTCTCCTTCTAACTACAGCCAGAACTTTTCTATTTTTGTATCTACTGTACTTAGACATATTAGGTTTTTTTGCAGGATGAGTTGCTCTTATATATTACACCATGCATTTTTTCCAAGCAATGGACTGGAAAACAGGAAAAAAATGCAAGCGCAGTTAAATTGCGAAAAAAAAACACCACGATTCTGAAATTGTTTTTTAGGAATTGTTATTACAGAGTAAGTTGTATGGTGAAAATGACCTCACAGTATGATTCTGCTCATCAGTACGATTACGGCGGTACCAAATATGTCTACTTTTATTTATTATTTTAGTGGTAAGAAAATCTGAAATTTGTAAAAAAAAAATAAAGTTTTTTACTGTATTGACATTTTCCAATACCTAATTTAATTTTTCGGTTGATGCATCAAACTCTGGTGGTGCACAAATCCATCAATCAGGAACACAAGATCTGACGACCCGGGGTAGTGAAGGCATCACTCATCAACATCTGGGTTCATCTAAGCCAGCGAATGGTGTTATTTATGGCTTAGAGAAGTGCAGGGTTTTCTCATAATGTCCCTGGTGGTCTACAGCATTAAAGGATTTACTGGTAAAGTCCCTGGTGGTTCAGAGTAGTGAAGATGTTACCGATATTGTCCCTGGTAGGCCAAGGACACTGGAGAAGTGACTGGTAAAGTCCATGGAGGTCCAGAATAGTAAAATGCTTCTGATATTGCTCCTGGTGGTCCAGGAGACCGGTGAAGTTACTGGTAAAGACCCTGGTGGCCTAGAGCAGTGAAGAGTTTACTGGTAAAGCCCTTGGTAATTGATTGTAGTGGAGAAATTATGGATAATGTCTCTGGTGGTCCAGGAGATGGAAAAAGTTATTGGTAAAGTCCTTTAGTCCATGAGCCGGGCCAGATATCGGTACCACCCGGAGTGACTAATTTTCTTTGGTATTTTTAGGTAGATGCATGTCTGTAGTTTATTTTTTGATATGATAGCCCTTACATATACGTAGCTTATTAACCCCTTCAGCCCTAGGCCTATTTGTACCCAAGTGCCTAAGCCAATCTGACCTGTGCCACTTCATGGGCTAATAACTTTGGAACGCTTTCACCTATCCAAGCCATTCTGAGATTGTTTTCTCGTGACATATTGTACTTCACGTCAGTGCTAAATGGGAGTCAATATATTTTACCTTTCTATATAAAAAAATGCTAAATATTCTGAAATTTTGGAAAAATCGGCAATTTTTTAACTTTGAAATTCTCTGCTTTTTACAAAAATACTGATACCCCCCATAATAGTTATTAATTTACACTCCCCACATGTTTACTTCATATTGGCATCATTTTGAAAATGAAACCTTATTGTTTTACGACGTAATAGGGCTTATAGTTTTATGCGCAATTTTTCACATTTATAGCAAAACCCACTTTTCAAAGGACCAAGTCACTTCTGAAGTCACTTTAAGGGGCTTACATAACAGAAACCACCCATAAATTACCCCATTTTGCAAACTACACCCCTCAAGCTGTTCAAAACTCATTTTTAAAAACTGTTAACCCTTTAGGTGTTCCACAGGAATTTTAGCAGAATGAAGGCGAAATTTCAAAATTTCATTTTTTTTCCAGATATTACATTGTAATCCAATTTTACCTGCAACCTAGCAAGGGTTAACGGCAAACCCAAACTTGGTTACCCTAATTCTGCAGTTTATAGAAACACCCCACATGTACTCGTAAACTAAAGTATGGGCACACAGCACAGCTCAACACGGAAGGAGCGCTATGTGGTTTTTGGGTGGCGGATTCACTGGAAGAAATCTAGGGGGCCATGTCACATTTGAAGGCTGCCTGAGGTACCCCCACAGTGGAAACACCAAAAAGTGACCCTATTTTGGAAACTACACCCCCAAGGAATCTTTTAGGGGGTATAGTGACCACTTTGACCCAACCAGTGTTTCACAGTAGTTGGAAACACTTGGTTGAGAAAATGGAAAAAGTGCATTTTTTACATGAAGGTGTCATTTTAGGCTCATTTTTTTATTTTTAAGAGGTGTACCAGCAAAAAATGCACCCCACTATTTGTTCACCAATCTCTCCCGAACACAACAACACCCGATATGTTGTCGTACACTGCAGTATTGGGGAACGGCAGGCCTCGGAAGGGAAGGAGCGCCAAATGACTTTTGGAGTGCAAATTTTACTGGAAGAAATCTAGGGGGCTATGTCACATTTGAAGACACCCTGAGGTGCCCCAACACACGCACACACACTGACACATACACGTACACACTGACACATACATGGTCGAGACCATGCTGGCCCTGGTTCGAGCTTCAAGAGAAGGCAACTGGATGCTTCACCTAGGAGCAATCCGACAGATGATACCATGGTGTTTTGCCTATGACAAGGTCAACTATGCCCGATACCTAACCTATTACTATGCCACAATGTCTCGGCTGCCCATAGAACACCCAGAGGTCCATGAATACTTCATGCAAGGTGGCTTTTCGGTCCAGATCGGTAGCAAGAATCCTTTTGGACGAATTCCTGTGGACCAGACCATTGAAGAGACAATCAACAAAGACACCCAGACACCAGGGGGCACAAAAGGCTTCAGCCTCAAAGTTGGAGCTGTTTCCAGGTTCTACCTGACATCAGAGTACCGCAGTATGTACTTGAGGCAGCTGAGGGCCCTGGTAGGCCAACAATATACTGACTTCAGCCATTCAGACCTACAGGTGTCTAGGATTAGAAGAGATGAAGCCGATGTCCAATCTTTCGTTCAACTGCTGGAGACAGGTTGGGTGAACCCCTTCAACAAAGAGCATAATGGTGAACTTATCAGTTTGTCAACAGCGACTGTAGCACCACCAGATGTAGCCAAAGACCTTCAAGGGGCATACAGTATAGGAGAGGATGCATATCAAACATTCAAGGATGAGCGTTTGGGTACCGATAAGCCAACTACATTGTTTCATGACAAGATGACGAAGAACAAACTTAAAACGTTCTCTAACATCCAAATGAAGACACGCAGACAAGGTCTTGGCAAGGAGGTAATTTTGAAGGCTGACAGAAACCTATTTGGCCAGATGATACTTGTAGCTGAGAACAGAAAGCTACAAATGAGTGATGTCTTGACTCATCCCCTGGGTCCATTGCCATGGGCACTTGCCAATGGTGATGGGTCTATCCGCAAGACCAACAAGGCTGCCCTCGCAAGGGAGTTGGAGAGGAATGCTCGTCCTGCAGAAGTGATCCCCGAGCCCTCTGCAACCATCATTGATGGGATGAGCCTGGTTCAGAAACTGAAGGGAAACAATGCAACATTTGGCCAGCTAGCAGGCACAGCAATGAGTCGCGCTATCCATGAGGGTGCTAAGAGCAAGCGCATTGATATTGTCTTTGACGTCTACAAGGAGACATCCATCAAAGATACAGAAAGAGTCAACAGATATGAAGGCACAGGGATCCATTTCAAGAACATTCAACATGGGCACAACATCCAGCAGTGGAAAAAGCTTCTAAGTAGTTCCTCCAACAAGGCAAGTCTCATAAAGTTTCTGGTAGAAGAATGGAAGGCGAAACACCACAGGGAGAAGCTTGAGGAGAAGGAGCTGTATGTCACATGTGAGCAGCTCTGCTTTAAGATCACCAAAGAACAGTGGGAAGAGGCTGCTGACCTTAAGTCAAATCAAGAAGAAGCAGACACACGCCTCCTTCTCCATGCTCTTCATGCAGCAGAATCTGGTTACAAGTCGGTCATCATCACTTCGGAGGATACTGATGTCATGGTCCTGTGTCTGGGCATGTGCCACAAAATCCCATCCCACCTGTTCCAGAAATGCGGTACACAGAACCGGACAAGATTCCTGGATATCACCACTCTGAGCCGAACATTGGGAGGCAGCGTATGTGATTCATTGATTGGTATGCATGCATTTACAGGCTGTGACACCGTCAGTGCATTCGCTGGCCGTGGGAAGATGACGACACTCAAGCAGTTGAAGATGAACAAGACATACCAGGATGCCTTTCAGGAAGTTGGTCGTTCATGGGAAGTGTCTACCGAACTTTTTGAGAAGTTACAGGAAATCACCTGCCACATGTACCTGCCAACTACCCAAACAACTGAGGTAAACAGGCTCCGTTATCAGCTGTTCTGTGCCAGACGTGGAGTGGTAGAGTCAAGTCAACTCCCTCCTTGCCAGGACTGCCTTTTCATGCATGCACTGCGTGCAAACTACCAGGCTGCGATCTGGAGGAGAAGTCTGCAGAGCCAGCCATGGGTTGCAAACCCAACAGACTGCGGTTGGATGATAGATAACGACGGAAAGCTTGTTGTCAAGTGGATGCAAGGGGCACCAGCACCAGAAGCTATTATACAGCTACTGTCCTGCAAGTGTGTGCGGTCATGTGAACTTCCTCAGTGTACTTGCCTCAGCAATGGCCTGAAGTGCACAGACATGTGCAGATTACAGACATGCCAGAACAAGGGTACTGAAGACGAGCCAGTAGAACAACAGTCAGATTCAGAGTCCGATGTTGAAGATATTATGGAGTAACATATATATATATATATATATATATATATATATATATATATATATATATATATATATATGCACATGACATGTTCAGTGTGTATTTACATAACTTGGATTAAATTTTGTTACAAATACTACATCTAGTCACTCCGGGTGGTACCGATATCGTCATATTTGGTTCTTGGCTCATGCTAAAATTCCTGTGGAACACCTAAAGGGTTAACAGTTTTTAAAAATGAGTTTTGAACAGCTTGAGGGGTGTAGTTTGCAAAATGGGGTAATTTATGGGTGGTTTCTGTTATGTAAGCCCCTTAAAGTGACTTCAGAAGTGACTTGGTCCTTTGAAAAGTGGGTTTTGCTGTAAATGTGAAAAATTGCGCATAAAACTATAAGCCCTATTACGTCGTAAAACAATAAGGTTTCATTTTCAAAATGATGCCAATATGAAGTAAACATGTGGGGAGTGTAAATTAATAACTATTATGGGGGGTATCAGTATTTTTGTAAAAAGCAGAGAATTTCAAAGTTAAAAAATTGCCGATTTTTCCAAAATTTCCGAATATTTAGCATTTTTTTATATAGAAAGGTAAAATATATTGACTCCCATTTAGCACTGACGTGAAGTACAATATGTCACGAGAAAACAATCTCAGAATGGCTTGGATAGGTGAAAGCGTTCCAAAGTTATTAGCCCATGAAGTGGCACAGGTCAGATTGGCTTAGGCACTTGGGTACAAATAGGCCTAGGGCTGAAGGGGTTAATAAGCTACGTATATGTAAGGGCTATCATATCAAAAAATAAACTACAGACATGCATCTACCTAAAAATACCAAAGAGAATTAGTCACTCCGCTTGGTACCGATATCGTCAAATTTGGTTCTTGGCTCATGGACTATTTTACATTTGTCCAACCCACACTCCATTACACAGATAGATGACAGATGAGATGGATAGACAGAGCTACAGATAGACAGAGCTACAGATAGATAGATCTATGGATGCATACATCTATCTATTCATATAACTGGATAGATATATCTATTGATAGATATATGGATAGGGTGCGTATCCACTTGTTGTTCTAGGTTTTGAAGGGTTTACTGGAACAGTCCTAGGGGTTTGGGCTCATGAAGGGGTTATAGGACCTGTTTAGACTCCGTACATGTCCTGCTGAACTAGAAAGCTGAGGGTCAGGCTGTCTGGAGTTCATCTTGTTCGGTTCCCCACCGCACTTGTCTTACAGAGAGGACACTGGTGACATTTCGCCCTCAGTATCATGACTTGTGACCCGGCTCGTTAGAGGGTCGATATTGACTTTTAGGATTGCTCCTTCCAATAGGTGGCACTAGAGCTCCTGTTCTCTTCCTCTCTGAGGAGGACATTTGCATAGTTAATTTCCCAGAAGAGCATTACATGGCTGATAAGTCTCCTAATGCCGGATTGCGCTCTCCACAAGGAGAGACGTTCCCCTTTAAACTTATCTTAGAGACCTCCTGCTTTGCACTGATGAGGGGTAAACACCATAAAACTCATCTGCAAATGGAGTGTCTGTTTTATCCTATCTGGTCCCACTCGAAACCCCGTCCTGTCCCTGATCCCCTGATCTGAAAACAATCCACTTTTGTCTCTTTTCCTCCATGTACAGAGACAATGACCTCTATAACAATCTTCTCCAGGAGCAGATATTATAATAATCCTCAATGGTCTCCGCGTTCTTGTCCTCTGCTCCGTTTTTGTGTACTGAGCTCTGCAGAGAATCCTGTCGGGACGTCTCTCAGATCCTCGCCCGGTATAAAGTCTTGCTGTTAGACAGGACAACAGATCTGCACAGAGACCAGGTGAGTCTGTCACAGAAGAAGGCTGGAGTGAGGAACTCAGGTGCAGGGACCGGGTCACCATATGAGAGGTGAGGGTGGGTCGCCTTGTGGACCTCCGATAGCAGTTCCCCGATTATGGCCACAGATGTTTTTTTTCATGCAACTGTCCTGTAAACCCAGATATCATGTGTCAGGTTGCCGAGGGTTAATGTTGTGGGCCTCAGGGTACGAGCTGACTGTGGTATGGAGCCATGGTTCCTGGATTGTGAGGTCTTGTATGTTGTCCTCAGGTCCTTTCTCTAAACAGATGTAAATGTCGTGACTTTGTGACCACAGAAACATGAACCTTCTGCATCCTGACCTGTTAGCAGTGGGACTAGGAGACAGATGGGATGACTCTTCTGTTTCATCCATTAGTTGTGGTTTTACCGGCATCCTGGAGAACTTGAGGCCTGAATTGTTCTCTGCCCCATATAATAAGACCATTGCTATATATGTCACTTATCTGTGCTGCCCGTCTACACGTATCGGGGTGACTCTGAATACCCGGACATGATGAGCAGGAGACCTGAGCTGTCTACAGAACTGCTGTATCTGTAATAAACAGCACATAACCACACACTGGGTATATACTATACACTGGCAGCAGCGTGGATGGTGGAGAGTGAACCTTCTGTATCATGATCGCATCCTGAAGTGACTGCTCCATAGCTCCAGTAAAGAAGCCCTATCACCTCGATAGACTGAACCCTCATTCCTCCTGCAATAGGAGGCGCTCCTATTATTTCAGCTTTTGTGTATGTTTTGTGGGGGTCACTTTGTTACTTTGAAAATATTGGCAATGCTCGGACCAAGACGCCTCTTCTCTTAACAAGGAAAGGTGGCATCAACTGGGCCGTGCAAGGAGGAGACAGGCTGGATCCAGATCGGACAATGTGGTCCCTTTATCAGGTGTGTACAGACAGGAGATCACCCTTGACCAGTCAGTCACACATGGTGGACCTCAGTGGCTCTGTGTCCTGCAGCTGTCCTCTGCTTCTACGGTTCGGACATTTCTGGGAGCCCATCAATGTCAGAGCTGTGGAAGCCGCGGACTGTATTGAGCATTGTGTGTCTGTAGATCGGAGCAGCAGAGGTCCAGGGTAGTTCTTATGCTTTGTCAAGGCTTGTGCATGGTTAGCACAACCACCTGAGATGAGCACCACTCACATCGATCCAACTCATATCAGTGGTCGATGTACACATGGGACGCTTTCAAGAATGAACTGTTCAAACAGATTTCGGCAGAGATGTCCAACCATGTGTATGGGGGTCTTCAGAGTCTCCCCCAACAGACGATATTAGGGAACAGAAGGATCTGGCCTGTTGAATTTCAATGGCCTATGTTTTTGTTCTTCGGTAGATAGGAGGCTCACAGAGGAGACCGGCAGTAGCTCTTTCATGGAAAACACAGCAGCATTCTACCAAGCAGAACATCTCTGTGCATGGGAAATCGGGAGAGGTAGCTGTTAACAGAATACACATTCAGTCGGCGACTATCTGGTGTGCATTGTCAGCTTTACCCATCACTGACGTTCTTCAGACCTTCCATCAGTTCTGTTCTCCTTCACACTTTCTCCATCTCCAGAGCGTCTGGTTCTTCTACTTCTTTATACAAGAAACTGGACACCTTGTCCTCAGTAGTGGTGGGAAATTGGCTGTAAAACTCCCACTAATCTCACATTTATAACCTTTCAAACCGATATACACTAGACATCATATTAATGGATAACTGAAAGCTGAAGCCCCAACATTGCTGGGTATGGAGCACTTAGGTGCCTCTATGAAGAGACGGTGACTGATACTTTTATGGGGGACCATCGTCTCTGACATTCTCACTCTTCTAGATTCTTCTTTTCAAGTTATGGGATTGAAGAATAAAAATTATGATTTTGTTTAAAAGATGTGCAAGGTTTTCTGTCTTCTTGTCTGTGTAGTCTTCATTTACCGGGGATTTCCTCCTATTAATCAATGGATGAAGCGTGAGCTCAATATATAAGGTGAGAAATCTAAACATTGTTTCACTCCTGCTTCCTAAGTGGTTGGAAATTTATCAGAAAAAATAGGTGATTGCCACCAAGTAACTTCAATACGAAGAAACTGAGCATTTCACCACGAAAACTCCACAACTCTCGCACATTTACAGCCAACATTGCAGCTGAGTGATTAGAGGGATCATTCCCATCATCTGTCAAGTTGCAGATAAATTGGTGAACTGTTATTTTCTCCATTGATGGAGATTCTTGGACCATCTATGAGGTGGTACTTGATACAAAAATGATTTTGAATTTGACCTTTCACATATTTAGTTTCAAGATTGTGGAACTTGCTCTTTACCTTAATGCAAAAACGCTCCATCCACAGATAGTATTACCTGAAAAGGCTCCAGACATGCTGTGAATTGTTAGATTGGAGCTGGCAGTGTAATTATTTGTTCATGTCATGGTCTACAGTGGGGCAAAAAAGTATTTAGTCAGTCAGCAATAGTGCAAGTTCCACCACTTAAAAAGATGAGAGGCGTCTGTAATTTACATCATAGGTAGACCTCAACTATGGGAGACAAACTGAGAAAAAAAAATCCAGAAAATCACATTGTCTGTTTTTTTATCATTTTATTTGCATATTCTGGTGGAAAATAAGTATTTGGTCAGAAACAAAATTTCATCTCAATACTTTGTAATACATCCTTTGTTGGCAATGACAGAGGTCAAACGTTTTCTGTAAGTCTTCACAAGGTTGCCACACACTGTTGTTGGTATGTTGGCCCATTCCTCCATGCAGATCTCCTCTAGAGCAGTGATGTTTTTGGCTTTTCGCTTGGCAACACGGACTTTCAACTCCCTCCAAAGGTTTTCTATAGGGTTGAGATCTGGAGACTGGCTAGGCCACTCCAGGACCTTGAAATGCTTATTACGAAGCCACTCCTTCGTTGCCCTGACGGTGTGCTTTGGATCATTGTCATGTTGAAAGACCCAGCCACGTTTCATCTTCAATGCCCTTGCTGATGGAAGGAGGTTTGCACTCAAAATCTCACGATACATGGACCCATTCATTCTTTCATGTACCCGGATCAGTCGTCCTGGCCCCTTTGCAGAGAAACAGCCCCAAAGCATGATGTTTCCACCACCATGCTTTACAGTAGGTATGGTGTTTGATGGATGCAACTCAGTATTCTTTTTCCTCCAAACACGACAAGTTGTGTTTCTACCAAACAGTTCCAGTTTGGTTTCATCAGACCATAGGACATTCTCCCAAAACTCCTCTGGATCATCCAAATGCTCTCTAGCAAACTTCAGACGGGCCCGGACATGTACTGGCTTAAGCAGTGGGACACGTCTGGCACTGCAGGATCTGAGTCCATGGTGGCGTAGTGTGTTACTTATGGTAGGCCTTGTTACATTGGTCCCAGCTCTCTGCAGTTCATTCACTAGGTCCCCCCGTGTGGTTCTGGGATTTTTGCTCACCGTTCTTGTGATCATTCTGACCCCACGGGGTGGGATTATGCGTGGAGCCCCAGATCGAGGGAGATTATCAGTGGTCTTGAATGTCTTCCATTTTCTAATTATTGCTCCCACTGTTGATTTCTTCACTCCAAGCTGGTGGCTATTGCAGATTCAGTCTTCCCAGCCTGGTGCAGGGCTACAATTTTGTTTCTGGTGTCCTTTGACAGCTCTTTGGTCTTCACCATAGTGGAGTTTGGAGTCAGACTGTTTGAGGGTGTGCACAGGTGTCTTTTTATACTGATAACAAGTTTAAACAGGTGCCATTACTACAGGTAATGAGTGGAGGAAAGAGGAGACTCTTAAAGAAGAAGTTACAGGTCTGTGAGAGCCAGAAATCTTGTTTGTTTGTTTCTGACCAAATACTTATTTTCCACCAGAATATGCAAATAAAATGATAAAAAAACAGACAATGTGATTTTCTGGATTTTTTTTTCTCAGTTTGTCGCCCATAGTTGAGGTCTACCTATGATGTAAATTACAGACGCCTCTCATCTTTTTAAGTGGTGGAACTTGCACTATTGCTGACTGACTAAATACTTTTTTGCCCCACTGTATGTGTGCACCGTTATAGTCACAGGCAGAATACAACATACTTTGTGCAGCTAAAGAATCCATATCATATGGGAGCAGGTCTAGTACATTGAGTCTGACGAAAGTCCATTGATTTCACATTTCACAAGATTTCCAGATGGTTGCAAGGTTTGCGTTAGAACCTATGTTCTAGAGATATAACAGTGATTACAGCACAGGTAATTATTTCTACTTATCCATCTGATTTCTCTCATTTCTAGGGCCACCCGTGACTAATGAAGAACCACAGAGCAGAAAGTGATGTGTTGAGCTCGCGTCCTGCAGGAGATGACGATATTGAATTCTACCTTCTATCCCACCGACTTCCTACTGGTTGGTATTCCAGGATTAGAACACAAGCATTTCTGGATCTCGATCCCTTTCTGTATCATCTATATATTGGCTTTGCTCGGAAACCTTCTGATAATGGCTATCATCCGCATGTCTCCGAAACTGCACCAACCGATGTTTATATTCCTCTCCATGTTGGCATTTAATGACAGTCTCCTTTGCACCAGCATTGCTCCCAAAATCTTGTCCATATTCTGGTTCAATGACAGAGTCATCAGCTTTAATGGATGTCTTCTCCAGATGTTCTTCACCCACGCCTTCTCTAGCATTCAGTCTGGGCTCGTGGTGTCCATGGCTTTTGACCGTTACGTTGCCATATATAAGCCTCTCAGGTACCACGCCATAATAACCAGCAGTGTGATATTCTGGCTGGTCTTCGCACTTCTGGTCAGGGCGGTTGTTATGGTTGGTCCTTGTCCTATTCTGATAAAGAAGTTTCCTGCGTTCAAGACCAACGTAATTGCACATTCATATTGTGAGCACATGGCAGTGGTGAAGCTCGCCGCCACCGACATCCGGGTGAATAGTATATTTGGCCTGATATCGGCCTTCATTATCATTGGTGGTGATTTGCTCTTTATTTTCTTGTCATATGTCATGATTTTCAATGCTGTTTTTCTTCTTCCATCTAAAGACGCTCGTCTGAAGGCTTTTCACACCTGTACTCCTCACGTCTGTGTGTTTCTGAGCTTCTACAGCATGGCCATATTCTCATTCTTATCACATCGATTTGGCAAGAAGATTCCTCCTTACATCCACATTATCTTCTCTGACATCTACCTGTTGGTTCCACCCTTACTCAACCCGCTTGTCTATGGGTTGAAAGCAAGCCTGATCCGTGAGGAAATGTGGAAACTCCTAATAAAACATTAAAATGATAGCATAGGGAATTATAAAAAGTATTATCAGAATATGGACTTCTGATGTGAATAAGGAGCCATTATGAGGAGCAAATGCATAAAAAATGTGCAGGCAGGAGTACTTGTCATTATTATTATTTATTTCTCTAGCACCATTGATTCCATGGTGCTGTACATGAGAATAGGTTACATACAAATAACAGATATCACTTACAGTAAGCAAACTACCAATGACAGACTGATACAGAGGGGCGAGGACCCTGCCCTTGGGGGCTTACATTCTACAGGATGGTGGGGATGGAAAAAATAGGTTGAGGGTTGTAGGAGCTCTGGTTTTGGTGAGGAGGTAGCTTCAGTAGTTGGGAGGAGGCAGCGGGGTCAGTGCAGGCTGTAGGCTTTCCTGAAGAGATGGGTTTTCAGGTTCCGTCTGAAGGATCTGAATGTGGTTGATAGTCGGCCGTATTGGGGCAAAGAATTCCAGAGGATGGGGGATATTCGAGAGAAGTCTTGGAGGCGGTTGGGTGAGGAGCGAATAAGTGTGGAGGAGAGAAGTAGGTCTTGGGAGGACCTGAAAGTACGTGAGGGAAGATATCGGGAGATTAGTTCAGAGATATATGTATTTTTACCTTATAAAACCTACAAGAGAAAAAATGAATAAAAACCCTGCTGTAACTACGTAAAAAGCAAAAAGTGTATCTAAATAACAGCGTTCTTAGTAATACTGTTTTTGATAAAAAATAACATAAAAGCCATCCCACCACGACGAGGTAACACTGATCGGGACGGTCCTACACTGTCTAATATTAAAAACCTTACCATGTGTCAATGTTCACCTTAGTGTGAATAAGGGCAGACAAAAGGACTGGGCCTAACCAGTGGAACACCAGTCTGGGGGAGCCTTGTAATTTTACCTTGCAGAGTTAAGCATCATCTGAAAACCCGCAAGGGCCGGCTCCTCTCCCCTCTGTACCTGTCTGTCACTATTAGTTTGTTCATTGCAATTTATATCTGTATTTTGTATGTAACCTCTCCTCATGTACAGCACCATGAAATAAAATTAATAATAAATAATAGTAGTCATCTGCACATATTGAGCGTCTACTCTATATGTCCCTACAAGGTAATTAATAAATATGTTAAAGAAGACGGCCCAAAACTGACCCTTTGGTACCCCACTGTTAACTGTGACCCAACCCGAGTCTCTTTCATTGATAACTACGCTTTTTTTCTTATCACAGTTGTTCACCTAGTTGCACATATTTTCTTCTAGTCCCTTTACTCTAATTTTATATGCCAACCTATTATGTGGCCCCGTATAGCACGCCTTGAAAAGTCCATATAGTCAACATCCACTGCATTTCCCATGTCCAATCTGTAACTTATCTCCTCATAGAAGCTGATCAGATGAGTCTGATAGGACTGATCCCTCACATGTTGATGGTGGTTTAATGCTGTTGTTTTTGACTACATGAAAGACCTCCCACCAAACTATGTGCAGAAGTCGAGGACTGGGACTATCCCAAATGTGGGTGCATTATCTTCTCCTGGGGTCTTGCCCATAACCAAAGAACTGGGATAAGAACCAGATGAGAGGGCATCAGCAGTCTTCCTGACACCAGTGGATGGTGGGCCACAGGCGACTGTGTCGGGGCAGACTGAGACCTAAACCAAATTTTTGGGTGATCTGTTGAGAAAGGTGATTTCTATGGGTTGCAAAGATCACATCCTAGTGGACACTAATGGGATGGTGAATCCACCCATGAATATGAGTGAGCAATTGTCCTAGTAACCAGTGTGATTCTGACATTTGTCCACAAGTGCTTCTGTAGACGTTGAAGAAACCTGGACTGTGCCAGCTCATGGGAATGAGGTAATTACCTTTATGTTAAAGATTTCATTCTTTCTGGCTGAGAATGTCATGAAACCTTGGTTTGCCAACTGCTCGTTCTTTCTATTATTTTGTTTATTACAACATACAACATATAATAAATCATTGATAAATAGGTGATATTATAGCTCCCCTCCTACCCATCCCTGCATAATGGCTTCTGCAAATAACACAACTTTCTCGCAATAATCTCCTGTGGCAGTCAATGGACTCCAGGTTTCCACAAATCAAAACTCAGAACTGCTGTTTACAAAGCAAAGTAGAAGCTCGGGCAAGATGGCCGCCCCTTAATGATGCATAAGAGAAAAATCTAAAATGAAGGAATGAAGACCTGCTGACGTGAAGACTAACTCTACTAAAGTCTGACTGTGAGGAATGGCACACAGAAATCTGAGTGCTGGCACCTGAGTGTGAAGAACATTGCACCAGTCTAGATGGCTGGTGACCGGTATCTGAGTATGAGGACTGTGACTGACAGAGACTGACGAAGTCTCAAGAGAGCACAAGTTGCTGTTACAAGAAGTGACCAGGAAAGGGGTTGTGACAAGTCCCGTAAGTGTGGTCTGTATGAAAAGTGACACAGACTGTACCAGATGGAGGAGCTGCTGAAGAGATTGCCAGCAAATGGTCGTAGATGTTTGTAAATTGTTCCAATAGTCACTAAAGTGGCACTGTGTATCAGCCCAACATTTTTCTATATTTCGGATACTGTGAAACTCATTACCCCATGTAAGAACTAGTAGCCATCAAGCTCAAGGTCTCACTGTGAGGAGAGTTGTTGAATTATCATTAGGGAGTGTCTGCAAGTTTCAGCCATCAATTCCCATCTCATATTTACACCTTCATCCATAATTTTATATCTCTATTCCTACCAAAATCCTCTAGTCATAAATATATAAAAAAGGTCCAAAAACTGTTACAATGAGCTGTACATAAACTACAAGAACAAGAACACAAATTCCCCAAGAGGTGAACTGCTTCACGAATGTAGAACTTTGTAACCTTGAGGATTGTCGGTGGCTGGATTACTCAATCATCTACATTCTCATTAGTAATTATCCTATTCTATTGACTGCCTGTAAAGCGTGGACCCAGAACATACTTATCCGTCTGTTTGTCAAAGACATTACTGGTGTTAATGGCTTCCAACATGGCAAGTCACAGACTATTTTTAGATTTTGGTTGTCGGATGGACTCATTCGACTGTGGAGCTTCGTAGACGTATCTAAGAAACATAGTTATACTTTCAATTAACTGAAAAATATTGTTGTGGGTTCGCATCCATTTTATTACGAGCCCACGTGTATATAGAGATGTCTTGAAACAGATAATGTAAAAGAAACAAAGCGATCCCTTCTTACTCTGGACATCATCTTATCAATGTCAGCCGAAACAAATCCAATAGATAGATTATATTAGCGCAAAAAGTCCAAAATTCCTAATCTAAATCTAGTATTGCTCACTGCACACATTGGAATGAAAATGAGAAGTCAGAAAATACTTTACTAATATTATAATCAGCAGCTGAATCCTCCTGAGATCCCGAGAAGTACAAGCTACAGAGCCAACATCACTAAGACGGCACCTTACTGCAGACACTACTGATCACACATGTCCAATCTGCCCCATTATGCCGATTTCTTACACGGCATGAGATCCTGTTGTGACATTAGACTTTGCCTATCTTTCAAAATGCAGGGATATAAAATAATGTACAATAAGCTAAAATCGCTGTCACAAGACAAAGTGAAAACCGATGCCACTGGTTACATAGTTACATAGCTTGAAAAAAGACCTCAGTCCATCAAGATCAATCCTTCTCCACCAATTGTTCATTTTATCACTATATTATCTATAACTCACAATTAGGGTTGAGCGAAACGGGTCGATCATTTTCAAAAGTCGCCGACTTTTGGCTAAGTCGGCGTCTCATGAAACCCGATCCGACCCCTGTGCTTGTCGGCCATGCGGTACGCGACTTTCGCGCCAAAGTCGCGTTTCAATGACGCGAAAAGCGCCATTTCTCAGCCAATGAAGGTGAACGCAGAGTGTGGGCAGCGTGATGACATAGGTCCTGGTCCCCACCATCTTAGAGAAGGGCATTGCAGTGATTGGCTTGCTGTCTGCGGCGTCACAGGGGCTATAAAGGGGCGTTCCCGCCGACCGCCATCTTACTGCTGCTGATCTGAGCTTAGGGACAGGTTGCTGCCGCTTCGTCAGAAGCAGGGAGAGCGTTAGGCAGGGTCCACTAACCACCAAACCGCTTGTGCTGCAGCGATTTCCACTGTCCAACACCACCTTCGGTGTGCAGGGACTGTGGAAGCTATTTTTTTTTTTTTTTCCCCTCAGCGCTGTAGCTCATTGGGCTGCCCTAGAAGGCTCCGTGATAGCTGTATTGCTGTGTGTACGCCACTGTGGAAACCAACTGCTTTTTTCAAAGCACATATCCTCTTGTTCCTTCCTTTCTGCACAGCTATCTTTTTTGTTTGTCCACACTTTTTATTTAATTTGTGCATCAGTCCACTCCTATTGCTGCCTGCCATACCTGGCTTACATTACTGCAGGGAGATAGTAATTGTAGGACAGTCCCTGTTTTTTTTTTGTTTTTTTTGTGGGAGATTAAGATTGGCATTTCTGCTACAGTGCCATCCCTGTGTGTGCCATCTCTCACTGAGTGGGCCATAGAAAGCCTATTTATTTTTTCCGTGATTTGTGTTCTAAATTCTACCTCAACACAAAAACACTACATCAATCAGTGGGAGAAAAATATTGGCCTCAGTCAGGGCTTGTGTGCCACTGCTGTGTGTGCTATCTCTCATTCAGTGGGCTATAGAAAGCCTATTTATTTTTTTATTTTTTTTAATATTATTTGGTTTCTAAAGTCTCCCTGAAAAAAAAAAAATACCTAAAAAAACAGTGGGAGAGTAATATTGCCCTTTCAGCTTGTGTGCCAGTCTTGACTCCTGGGTGTGCCACCTCTCTCCCTCTCATTCAGTGGGCCATAGAAAGCCTATTTATTTTTTTAAAAAAATATTATTGGGTTTCTAAAGTCTCCCTTAAAAAACAAAAAATACATAAAAAAACAGTGGGAGAGTAATATTGCCCTTTCAGCTTGTGTGCCAGGCTTGACTCCTGGGTGTGCCACCTCTCTCCCTCTCATTCAGTGGGCCATAGAAAGCCTATTTTTTTTTTTTTTAAATATTATTGGGTTTCTAAAGTCTCCCTTAAAAAAACAAAAAATACATAAAAAAACAGTGGGAGAGTAATATTGCCCTTTCAGCTTGTGTGCCAGTCTTGACTCCTGGGTGTGCCACCTCTCTCCCTCTCATTCAGTGGGCCATAGAAAGCCTATTTATTTTTTTTTAAAAATATTATTGGGTTTCTAAAGTCTCCCTTAAAAAACAAAAAATACATAAAAAAACAGTGGGAGAGTAATATTGCCCTTTCAGCTTGTGTGCCAGGCTTGACTCCTGGGTGTGCCACCTCTCTCCCTCTCATTCAGTGGGCCATAGAAAGCCTATTTATTTTTTTTTTTAAATATTATTGGGTTTCTAAAGTCTCCCTTAAAAAACAAAAAAAACATAAAAAAACAGTGGGAGAGTAATATTGCCCTTTCAGCTTGTGTGCCAGTCTTGACTCCTGGGTGTGCCACCTCTCTCCCTCTCATTCAGTGGGCCATAGAAAGCCTATTTATTTTTTTTTTAAAATATTATTGGGTTTCTAAAGTCTCCCTTAAAAAACAAAAAATACATAAAAAAACAGTGGGAGAGTAATATTGCCCTTTCAGCTTGTGTGCCAGTCTTGACTCCTGGGTGTGCCACCTCTCTCCCTCTCATTCAGTGGGCCATAGAAAGCCTATTTATTTTTTTTTTTAAATATTATTGGGTTTCTAAAGTCTCCCTTAAAAAACAAAAAATACATAAAAAAACAGTGGGAGAGTAATATTGCCCTTTCAGCTTGTGTGCCAGGCTTGACTCCTGGGTGTGCCACCTCTCTCCCTCTCATTCAGTGGGCCATAGAAAGCCTATTTATTTATTTTTTTAAATATTATTGGGTTTCTAAAGTCTCCCTGAAAAAAAAAAATACATAAAAAAACAGTGGGAGAGTAATATTGCCCTTTCAGCTTGTGTGCCAGTCTTGACTCCTGGGTGTGCCACCTCTCTCCCTCTCATTCAGTGGGCCATAGAAAGCCTATTTATTTTTTTTTTTAAATATTATTGGGTTTCTAAAGTCTCCCTTAAAAAACAGAAAATACATAAAAAAACAGTGGGAGAGTAATATTGCCCTTTCAGCTTGTGTGCCAGTCTTGACTCCTGGGTGTGCCACCTCTCTCTCATTCAGTGGGCCATAGAAAGCATTTTTTTTTTTCCTTGATTTGTGTTCTAAAATCTACCTCAACACAAAAACACTACATCAATCAGTGGGAGAAAAATATTGGCCTCAGTCAGGGCTTGTGTGCCACTGCTGTGTGTGCTATCTCTCATTCAGTGGGCTATAGAAAGCCTATTTATTTATTTATTTTTTTTCTTATTATTTGGTTTCTAAAGTCTCCCTGAAAAAAAAAAAAAAAACATAAAAAAACAGTGGGAGAGTAATATTGCCCTTTCAGCTTGTGTGCCAGTCTTGACTCCTGGGTGTGCCACCTCTCTCTCTCATTCAGTGGGCTATAGAAAGCCTATTTTTTTTTTTTTTTTTTTTTTATATTATTTGGTTTCTAAAGTCTCCCTGAAATAAAAAAAAAAATTAAAAAAACAGTGGGAGAGTAATATTGCCCTTTCAGCTTGTGCGCCAGTCTTGACTCCTGGGTGTGCCACCTCTCTCTCTCTAATTGTGGGCCATAGAAAGCCTTTTTTTTTTTTTTTTTTTTTTAATATTATTTGGTTTCTAAAGTCTCCCTGAGAAAAAAAATAAAATAAATTAGGTGGGAGATTAATATTGACATTAGTGCTTGAGTGACAGTCCTGCGTGTGTGTCATCTCTGTGATTTTGTGCCACAGAAAACAGAGTGTGTAACATTGTGCCTGATTTTCCTTGTGGTCTCACCAACCTGTTAAGGGATATTGAAATCATACTGAAGTTATAGCTCACCGTGTAAGTTGTTTGACAGCAACAAATAAAGTTACTTTGGTTAAGATTTTAAAACAATGAGGAAGTCTGGTGCAAGAGGTCGTCGTGGGCGTTCATTGTCAGCTGGTAATGATGGTAGTGGTAGTGGAGCATCAGGTGGTCGTGGGGATAAAAATATTCCACCTAAGTCTGGAGCTGTGGAGCCAGTTTCGTCGTCAGGCTACACAAGGCCTCGAACGCTCTCTTTTCTGGGAGTAGGAAAACCGCTTTTAAAGGCGGAGCAGCAACAGCAAGTTTTGGCTTACATTGCAGACTCAGCCTCTAGCTCTTTTGCCTCCTCTTCCGAAACTGGTAAATGTAAAAGCAGCGCGTCGCTTGTGGATGTTCACGGTCAGGGACAAGTCGCTTCCTTGTCCTCCTCAGCAAAAACTACAACAAGAGAGAAGGATGCAGCAGGCGACACAACGGGTCACTCCATGGAGCTCTTTACACATACCGTCCCTGGCTTAGAAAGTGAAACATTTAACAGGCCATGCCCATTACAAGTATATTCTGACATGGAGTGCACTGATGCACAGCCACAGCCAGAGTACTATGCTGCTCCTTTGACTCAGACCACCACATTGCCCTCTCAGGGTACAGATCCACAATCAGACCCTGATGAGACTATGTTGCCCCGCCACGAACGCTATACCACCGACCGACACAGTGACACAGACGAAGTTGCACACGAGCTCGAAGAGGAGGTAATAGATGACCCAGTTATTGACCCCGATTGGCAGCCATTGGGGGAACAGGGTGCAGGCGGCAGTAGTTCAGAAGCGGAGGTGGAGGAGGGGCCGCAGCAGGCATCAACATCGCAACAGGTTCCATCTGCCGGGCCCGTATCTGGCCCAAAACGCGTGTCAAAGCCAAAACCTGTTGGAGGACAGCGTGGCCATCCGGTTAAAGCTCAGTCTGCAATCCCTGAAAAGGGATCCGAGTCTAGGAAGAGTGCAGTCTGGCATTTTTTTAAACAACATCCAACTGATCAGCGCAAAGTCATCTGTCAAAAATGTTCAACTAGCTTAAGCAGAGGTCAGAATCTGAAAAGTCTAAATACTAGTTGCATGCATAGACACTTAACCACCATGCATTTTCAAGCCTGGACTAACTACCAAACGTCCCTCAAGGTTGTAGCACCCTCGGCCAATGAAGCTAGTCAGCAACGCAACATCCCTTCCGTCACTGTAAGGCCACCATTTTCCGCACCACCGGCAGTATCTGTGCAGGTTTCTTTGCCAGCCAAAAGCAGTCAGGGTCAGGGAATCACCAGTTTTGTAGGAGGAAATATTGCATCTAGGGCACCGGCGGAAACAATACCGTCTCCAACCGTCTCTCAGTCTGCCATGTACACCGGCACACCCGAAAGTTCCACGATCTCCAGCTCTCCAGTCCAGCTCACCCTACATGAGACTCTGGTTAGAAAAAGGAAGTACTTATCCTCGCATCCGCGTACACAGTGTTTTAACGCCCACATAGCTAGACTAATCTCGTTAGAGATGATGCCCTACCGGTTAGTTGAAAGCGAAGCTTTCAAAGCCCTGATGGAGTACGCTGAACCACGATACGAGCTACCCAGTCGACACTTTTTTTCCAGAAAAGCCATCCCAGCCCTGCACCAGCATGTTAAACAGCGCATCGTCCATGCACTCAGGCAATCTGTGAGTACAAAGGTGCACCTGACTACAGATGCATGGACCAGTAGGCATGGCCAGGGACGTTATGTGTCCATCACGGCACACTGGGTGAATGTGGTGGATGCAGGGTCCACAGGCGACATCAATTTAGGGACAGTTGTGCCTAGCCCACGGTCTAGGAAACAGTTGGCTGTAGGCGTTCGCACCCCCTCCTCCTCCTCCTCCTCGTCCTCCTGCAGAAGCTACAGCTCTTCCACAGAACGCAGTCTGCCAACCACTCCATCGGCAGATGACACTGTTGCACACCAGTTGTCCCATTATGGGCCAGCTACTGCCAAGCGTCAGCAGGCTGTATTGGCTATGAAGTGCTTGGGCGACAACAGACACACCGCGGAAGTTCTGTCCGAGTTCTTGCAACAAGAAACACAGTCGTGGCTGGGCACAGTAGATCTTGAGGCAGGCAAGGTAGTGAGTGATAACGGAAGGAATTTCATGGCTGCCATCTCCCTTTCCCAACTGAAACACATTCCTTGCCTGGCTCACACCTTAAACCTGGTGGTGCAGTGCTTATTGAAAACTTATCCTGGGTTCTCCGACCTGCTCCTCAAAGTGCGTGCACTTTGCTCACATATCCGACGTTCGCCTGTACACGCCAGCCGTATGCAGACCTATCAGCGGTCTTTGAACCTTCCCCAGCATCGCCTAATCATAGACGTTGCAACAAGGTGGAACTCAACACTGCACATGCTTCAGAGACTGTGCGAACAGAGGCGTGCTGTTATTTATTTGTGGGAGGATACACGGGCAGGCAGTAGGATGGCAGACATGGAGTTGTCAGGTGTGCAGTGGTCTAAGATACAAGACATGTGTCAAGTCCTTCAGTGTTTTGAGGAATGCACACGGCTGGTTAGTGCAGACAACGCCGTAATAAGCATGAGCATCCCCCTAATGCGTCTGCTGATGCAAAGTTTGACGCACATAAAGGAGCAGGCGTCTGCACCAGAGGAAGAGGAAAGCCTTGATGACAGTCAGCCATTGTCTGGTCAGGGCAGTGTACAGGACGAGGTAGCGGGCGAAGAGGAGGTGGAGGACGAGGAGGATGATGGGGATGAGTATATTTTTAATGCCGAACCTTTCCCGGGGGCACAGGAAATTGGTTGCGTGTCACGGCCGGGTTCTGGTTTTTTGAGGGACACAAGTGACGTAGATTTGCCTGCAACTGCCCCTCAACCAATCACAACCGGAGATTTTACAACTGGAACTTTGGCCCACATGGCGGATTATGCCTTACGTATCCTAAAAAGGGACACACGCATTACGAAAATGATGAACGATGACGATTACTGGTTGGCCTGCCTCCTTGATCCACGCTATAAAGGCAAATTGCAAAATATTATGCCACATGAGAACTTGGAACTAATATTAGCAACCAAACAATCAACTCTTGTTGACCGTTTGCTTCAGGCATTCCCAGCACACAGCGCACGTGATCGTTCTCACACGAGCTCCAGGGGGCAGCAGACTAGGAGTGTTAGGGGTGCACACATCAGAAGTGGCGTTGGACAGAGGGGTTTTCTGACCAGGTTGTGGAGTGATTTTGCTATGACCGCAGACAGGACAGGTACTGCTGCATCAATTGAAAGTGACAGGAGACAACATTTGTCCAGTATGGTTACTAACTATTTTTCATCCCTTATCGATGTTCTCCCTCAACCGTCATTCCCATTTGATTACTGGGCCTCCAAATTAGACACCTGGCCAGAATTGGCAGAATATGCATTGCAGGAGCTTGCTTGCCCGGCAGCAAGTGTCCTATCAGAAAGAGTATTCAGTGCTGCAGGTTCAATATTAACCGAAAAAAGGACTCGTCTGGCTACCCAAAATGTTGACGATCTAACATTCATTAAAATGAACCACAACTGGATTTCGAAATCTTTTGCCCCACCTTGCCCGGCCGACACCTAGCTTTCCTATGAAAGGCTCTTGCCTGTGAATTACTTTTCTAATGTCTAATTTGCTGCAGCTGATTGTACAGCATACGACATGTTTACACCTCCCTAAATGGCCAAACTCCCCACACGGGGCCGTGGTATCGCGACTTGGCGCAAGCACCCGTGAGACTGCTGTTTGTCTGAAGAGGTGGGTGTGCTCGCTTTTGGTTGACGGCATTGCTACTGGGTCCCTCATAGTACAATGTAGTGTCTCTGGCGGTGGTGGTGCACACCCAACGTCAGACACACCGTTGTAACATGAGGGGCCCTGGGGTGGTCCCGCCGGCCTCTAGAGAGTTCCCCCCTACCCCAGCTCAAAATGTGCTCTACCACATGCAAAATTATGTCGCACAGCTCCACCAATCTTTAGTCTATTCGCTGACATCATTCAATGTCTGGCACTGACAATACAAATTTGTAGACATCTACGATGCAACTTAAAGTAGTCTGTGTCTGTGTCCTATATTGGCACCATTAAATAGTTACTGCCAAATTACTATGTCAGAAACTCAGCAGATGAGCCCACCCCTGTACCTAAGTATGCCACCTTTTTTTTTGTTTTGGTTGTTTTGCGAGACATTAACATCTATTTATATTTTGGGAGTACTGGGACAGACACTCCTTGCACTACTCCTCCACTCACCACCAAGCTGCCCGTGTATCCATGTAACCGCTGTAAAACTGCCATGAGCCTATTGTTTGTTATTTTAGGCCTTTGAAGCCTGTCTGCGGTCCCTCCTTCCACTAGTCCTCCACTGACCAGACCACTGCTGCCCGTGTACCCCTGGAACCAATTATAAAGTGCCTACAGCCAGCCCATTTTTTTATGTTAGGCCTTTGAAGCCTGTCTGCGGTCCCTCCTTCCACTAGTCCTCCACTGGCCAGACCACTGCTGCCCGTGTACCCCTGGAACCAATTATAAAGTGCCTACAGCCAGCCCATTTTTTTATGTTAGGCCTTTGAAGCCTGTCTGCGGTCCCTCCTTCCACTAGTCCTCCACTGACCAGACCACTGCTGCCCGTGTACCCCTGGAACCAATTATAAAGTGCCCACAGCCAGCCCATTTTCTTATGTTAGGCCTTTGAAGCCTGTCTGCGGTCCCTACTTTAAATACTCCTCCACTGACCACCAAGCTGCCTGCCCGTGTATCCATGTAACCGCTGTAAAACTGCCATGAGCCTATTGTTTGTTATTTTAGGCCTTTGAAGCCTGTCTGCGGTCCCTCCTTCCACTAGTCCTCCACTGACCAGACCACTGCTGCCCGTGTACCCCTGGAACCAATTATAAAGTGCCTACAGCCAGCCCATTTTTTTATGTTAGGCCTTTGAAGCCTGTCTGCGGTCCCTCCTTCCACTAGTCCTCCACTGACCAGACCACTGCTGCCCGTGTACCCCTGGAACCAATTATAAAGTGCCTACAGCCAGCCCATTTTCTTATGTTAGGCCTTTGAAGCCTGTCTGCGGTCCCTACTTTAAATACTCCTCCACTGACCACCAAGCTGCCTGCCCGTGTATCCATGTAACCGCTGTAAAACTGCCATGAGCCTATTGTTTGTTATTTTAGGCCTTTGAAGCCTGTCTGCGGTCCCTCCTTCCACTAGTCCTCCACTGACCAGAGCACTGCTGCCCGTGTACCCCTGGAACCAATTATAAAGTGCCTACAGCCAGCCCATTTTCTTATGTTAGGCCTTTGAAGCCTGTCTGCGGTCCCTACTTTAAATACTCCTCCACTGACCACCAAGCTGCCTGCCCGTGTATCCATGTAACCGCTGTAAAACTGCCATGAGCCTATTGTTTGTTATTTTAGGCCTTTGAAGCCTGTCTGCGGTCCCTCCTTCCACTAGTCCTCCACTGACCAGACCACTGCTGCCCGTGTACCCCTGGAACCAATTATAAAGTGCCTACAGCCAGCCCATTTTCTTATGTTAGGCCTTTGAAGCCTGTCTGCGGTCCCTACTTTAAATACTCCTCCACTGACCACCAAGCTGCCTGCCCGTGTATCCATGTAACCGCTGTAAAACTGCCATGAGCCTATTGTTTGTTATTTTAGGCCTTTGAAGCCTGTCTGCGGTCCCTCCTTCCACTAGTCCTCCACTGACCAGACTGTTGTGAATTTTGATTCTGGGCTCCCCCGGTGGCCGCTTGTGGAATTGGACTTGTCATCCTCTTTCCTGTTTCACCTGGTTCCATCAGTAGTGGGTGTCGCTATTTAAGCTCATTTCTCTGGTGGTTTCTTGCCGGTCAACAATGTTATCTGATGCCTCTCAGTGCTTGTTCCTGCTTCTAGACAACTACTAGATAAGTTGGACTTTTGTCCATGTTTTGTTTTGCCTATTTGTTCCAGTTCACAGCTGAAGTTTTGTTACTGTGTCTGGAAAGCTCTCGTTGATCAGGGATTGCTACTCTGGTGTTATGAGTTAATGCCAGAGTTTAAGGTAATCTCTGGATGGTGTTTTGTTAGTGTTTTTCTGCTGACCATGAAAGTATACTATCTGTCTTCTGCTATCTAGTAAGCGGACCTCAAATTTGCTAAGACTATTTTCCTGCTGCGTTTGTTGTTTCATCTGAACTCACCGTCATTATATGTGGGGGGCTACTGTCTTCTTTGGAATATTTCTCTAGAGGTGAGCCAGGTCTTATATTTCCCTCTGCTAGCTATTTAGGTCTTAGGCCAGAGCTGGGCATCTAGCGATAAATAGGAAATGCTACCTGGCTATTTCTAGTTGCGCGGCAGGCTTAGTTCATGGTCAGTATAGTTCCATCTTCCGAGAGCTTGTCCCTCTATAGGCTTGCTATGATCTCTGCCTGCAGAGATCATGACAGTTTGACCGGCCAATAAAGTGTTAAAGACCCAGGTTGAGAAAGGAGAGTTATAAGAAGTCTGCTGGAATTTTTTTTTTTTTTTTTTTTTCCTCCAGTCTGCCTTGCTGCAGTCTTTTTTCTCTCTCTCCTCCTAATCTCTGTATGCTCTGTGTGCACCTGACAATCATGGATCTCCAGAGTGTAACTGCGGGTTTGAATAATCTCATCACGAAAGTACAAAATTTACAAGATTTTGTGGTACATGCTCCGGTATCTGAGCCGAGAATTCCTTTGCCGGAGTTCTTCACAGGGAATAGAGCTAGCTTCCAGAATTTCCGAAATAATTGTAAGCTTTATTTGTCCCTGAAGTCTCGTTCAGCTGGAGACCCTGCTCAGCAGGTTAGGATTGTGATTTCCTTGCTCAGGGGTGACCCTCAAGATTGGGCCTTCTCATTGCCAGCAGGGGATCCTGCGTTACGCGATGTGGATGCGTTTTTTCTGGCCTTGGGCTTGCTTTATGAGGAACCTCATTTGGAACTTCAGGCAGAAAAAACTTTGATGGCACTATCTCAGGGGCAAGACGAAGCTGAAGTTTTCTGCCAAAAATTCCGTAAATGGTCTGTGCTTACTCAGTGGAATGAGTGCGCCTTGGCGGCAACTTTCAGAGAAGGTCTCTCTGATGCCGTTAAGGATGTTATGGTGGGGTTCCCTGTGCCTGCAGGTCTGAATGAGTCCATGACAATGGCTATTCAGATTGATAGGCGTCTGCGGGAGCGCAAACCGGTGCACCATCTGGCGGTGTCTATGGAAAAGACGCCAGAAAGTATGCAGTGTGATAGAATTCTGTCCAGGAGCGAGCGACAGAATTTTAGACGGAAGAATGGATTGTGTTTCTATTGTGGGGATTCTACTCATGTTATATCAGCATGCTCTAGGCGTACAAAGAAGCTTGATAAGTCTGTTTCCATTGGTACCATTCAGTCTAAGTTTATTTTGTCTGTAACCCTGATTTGCTCTTTGTCATCCATTGCCACGGACGCCTATATTGACTCTGGCGCCGCTCTGAGTCTTATGGATTGGTCCTTTGCCAATCGTTGTGGTTTTGATTTAGAGCCTTTGGAGACTCTTATTCCTCTGAAGGGGATTGACTCCACCCCATTGGCTAATAATAAACCACAATACTGGACACAAGTAACCATGCGTATCAATCCGGATCACCAGGAGATTATTTGTTTCCTGGTGCTGTATAATTTACATGACGATTTGGTACTGGGATTGCCATGGTTGCAGTCTCACAACCCAGTCTTGGACTGGAGAGCAATGTCTGTGTTGAGCTGGGGATGTAAGGGTATTCATGGGGACTTACCTTTGGTTTCTATTTCGTCGTCCATTCCCTCTGAAGTCCCTGAGTTCCTCTCTGATTATCAAGACGTCTTTGACGAACCCAAGCTTGGGTCGTTACCTCCGCACCGTGAGTGCGATTGTGCCATAGATTTGATACCGGGTTGTAAATATCCAAAGGGTCGTTTGTTTAATCTGTCTGTGCCGGAACATGCTGCAATGCGGGAATATATAAAGGAGTCTTTGGAAAAGGGACATATTCGTCCATCTTCTTCTCCCTTGGGAGCCGGGTTTTTCTTTGTCTCAAAAAAAGACGGCTCTTTGAGACCATGTATTGATTATCGGCTTCTGAATAAGATCACTGTTAAGTATCAATACCCATTGCCATTGCTTACTGATTTGTTTGCTCGTATAGAGGGTGCTAAGTGGTTCTCTAAAATTGATCTTCGTGGGGCGTATAATTTGGTGCGGATCAGGCAGGGGGATGAGTGGAAGACCGCATTTAATACGCCCGAGGGCCACTTTGAGTATTTGGTCATGCCTTTTGGTCTTTCTAATGCCCCTTCAGTTTTCCAGTCTTTTATGCATGATATTTTCCGCGATTTTCTGGATAAATTTATGATAATATATCTGGATGATATTCTGATTTTTTTCTGATGACTGGGACTCTCATGTCCAGCAGGTCAGGAGAGTTTTTCAGGTTCTGCGGTCTAATTCTTTATGTGTGAAGGGGTCTAAGTGCGTTTTTGGGGTCCAGAAAATTTCCTTTTTGGGGTATATTTTTTCTCCCTCTTCCATTGAGATGGATCCCGTCAAGGTGCAAGCTATTTGTGACTGGACTCAGCCCTCCTCTCTTAAGGGTCTTCAGAGATTTTTGGGCTTTGCCAACTTTTACCGCCGATTTATTGCTGGTTTTTCGGATGTCGTTAAACCACTGACTGATTTGACCAGACAAGGCGCTGATGTTGCTAATTGGTCCCCTCATGCTGTAGAGGCCTTTCAGGAGCTTAAGCGCCGTTTTGCCTCTGCCCCTGTGTTGCGTCAGCCTGATGTGAATCTGCCTTTTCAGGTTGAGGTTGACGCTTCGGAGATCGGAGCTGGGGCAGTGTTGTCGCAGAAAGGTTCCGACTGCTCCGTCATTAGGCCTTGTGCCTTCTTTTCTCGCAAATTTTCGCCCGCAGAGCGGAATTATGATGTTGGGAATCGGGAGCTTTTGGCCATGAAGTGGGCATTTGAGGAGTGGCGCCATTGGCTCGAGGGGGCTAGGCATCAGGTGGTGGTATTGACTGACCACAAAAATTTGATTTATCTGGAGACTGCCAGACGCCTGAATCCTAGACAGGCGCGCTGGTCTTTATTTTTTTTCTCGCTTTAATTTTGTGGTGTCATACCTACCGGGTTCTAAGAATGTTAAGGCAGATGCCCTTTCTAGGAGTTTTGACCCGGACTCTCCTGGTAATTCTGAAACCACAGGTATCCTTAGGGAGGGAGTAATTTTGTCGGCCGTTTCTCCTGATCTGCGGCGGTCCTTGCAGGAGTTTCAGGCGGATAGACCGGATCGTTGTCCGCCTGATAGACTGTTTGTTCCGGATGATTGGACCAGCAGAGTCATCTCTGAGGTACATTCTTCTGCATTGGCAGGTCATCCCGGAATTTTTGGTACCAGGGATTTGGTGGCAAGATCCTTCTGGTGGCCTTCCCTGTCACGAGATGTGCGAGTCTTTGTGCAGTCATGTGACGTTTGTGCTCGGGCCAAGTCTTGTAGTTCTCGGGCTAGCGGACTGCTGTTGCCCTTGCCTATTCCTAAGAGGCCTTGGACACACATCTCGATGGATTTTATTTCAGATCTGCCTGTTTCCCAGAAGATGTCTGTCATCTGGGTGGTCTGTGACCGTTTCTCTAAAATGGTCCATTTGGTTCCTCTGCCCAAGTTGCCTTCTTCTTCTGAGTTGGTTCCTCTGTTTTTTCAGAATGTTGTCCGATTGCACGGTATTCCTGAGAATATTGTTTCTGACAGAGGTACTCAATTTGTGTCTAGATTTTGGCGGGCATTCTGTGCTAGGATGGGCATAGATTTGTCTTTTTCATCTGCTTTTCACCCTCAGACTAATGGCCAGACCGAGCGGACTAATCAGACCCTTGAGACATATCTGAGGTGTTTTGTCTCTGCTGACCAGGATGATTGGGTTGCTTTTTTGCCATTGGCAGAGTTCGCCCTCAATAATCGGGCCAGCTCTTCCACCTTGGTGTCCCCGTTTTTCTGTAATTCGGGGTTTCACCCTCGATTTTCCTCCGGTCAGGTGGAATCCTCGGATTGTCCTGGAGTGGATGCGGTGGTGGAGAGATTGCATCACATCTGGGGGCAGGTTATGGACAATTTGAAGTTGTCCCAGGAGAAGACTCAGCGTTTTGCCAACCGTCATCGTCGTGTTGGTTCTCGGCTTTGTGTTGGAGATTTGGTGTGGTTGTCTTCTCGTTTTGTCCCTATGAGGGTCTCTTCTCCTAAGTTTAAACCTCGGTTCATCGGCCCTTATAGAATATTGGAGATTCTTAATCCTGTTTCTTTCCGTTTGGACCTCCCTGCGTCCTTTTCCATTCATAACGTTTTTCATCGGTCGTTATTGCGCAGGTATGAGGTACCTGTTGTACCTTCAGTTGAGCCTCCTGCTCCGGTGTTGGTCGAGGGTGAGTTGGAGTACGTTGTGGAGAAAATTTTGGACTCTCGTGTTTCCAGACGGAGACTCCAGTATCTGGTCAACTGGAAGGGTTACGGCCAGGAGGATAATTCTTGGGTCAATGCATCTGATGTTCATGCTTCTGATCTTGTTCGTGCCTTCCATAGGGCTCATCCTGGTCGCCCTGGTGGATCTGGTGAGGGTTCGGTGCCCCCTCCTTGAGGGGGGGGTACTGTTGTGAATTTTGATTCTGGGCTCCCCCGGTGGCCGCTTGTGGAATTGGACTTGTCATCCTCTTTCCTGTTTCACCTGGTTCCATCAGTAGTGGGTGTCGCTATTTAAGCTCATTTCTCTGGTGGTTTCTTGCCGGTCAACAATGTTATCTGATGCCTCTCAGTGCTTGTTCCTGCTTCTAGACAACTACTAGATAAGTTGGACTTTTGTCCATGTTTTGTTTTGCCTATTTGTTCCAGTTCACAGCTGAAGTTTTGTTACTGTGTCTGGAAAGCTCTCGTTGATCAGGGATTGCTACTCTGGTGTTATGAGTTAATGCCAGAGTTTAAGGTAATCTCTGGATGGTGTTTTGTTAGTGTTTTTCTGCTGACCATGAAAGTATACTATCTGTCTTCTGCTATCTAGTAAGCGGACCTCAAATTTGCTAAGACTATTTTCCTGCTGCGTTTGTTGTTTCATCTGAACTCACCGTCATTATATGTGGGGGGCTACTGTCTTCTTTGGAATATTTCTCTAGAGGTGAGCCAGGTCTTATATTTCCCTCTGCTAGCTATTTAGGTCTTAGGCCAGAGCTGGGCATCTAGCGATAAATAGGAAATGCTACCTGGCTATTTCTAGTTGCGCGGCAGGCTTAGTTCATGGTCAGTATAGTTCCATCTTCCGAGAGCTTGTCCCTCTATAGGCTTGCTATGATCTCTGCCTGCAGAGATCATGACACCAGACCACTGCTGCCCGTGTACCCCTGGAACCAATTATAAAGTGCCTACAGCCAGCCCATTTTCTTATGTTAGGCCTTTGAAGCCTGTCTGCGGTCCCTACTTTAAATACTCCTCCACTGACCACCAAGCTGCCTGCCCGTGTATCCATGTAACCGCTGTAAAACTGCCATGAGCCTATTGTTTGTTATTTTAGGCCTTTGAAGCCTGTCTGCGGTCCCTCCTTCCACTAGTCCTCCACTGACCAGACCACTGCTGCCCGTGTACCCCTGGAACCAATTATAAAGTGCCTACAGCCAGCCCATTTTTTTATGTTAGGCCTTTGAAGCCTGTCTGCGGTCCCTCCTTCCACTAGTCCTCCACTGGCCAGACCACTGCTGCCCGTGTACCCCTGGAACCAATTATAAAGTGCCTACAGCCAGCCCATTTTTTTATGTTAGGCCTTTGAAGCCTGTCTGCGGTCCCTCCTTCCACTAGTCCTCCACTGACCAGACCACTGCTGCCCGTGTACCCCTGGAACCAATTATAAAGTGCCTACAGCCAGCCCATTTTCTTATGTTAGGCCTTTGAAGCCTGTCTGCGGTCCCTACTTTAAATACTCCTCCACTGACCACCAAGCTGCCTGCCCGTGTATCCATGTAACCGCTGTAAAACTGCCATGAGCCTATTGTTTGTTATTTTAGGCCTTTGAAGCCTGTCTGCGGTCCCTCCTTCCACTAGTCCTCCACTGACCAGACCACTGCTGCCCGTGTACCCCTGGAACCAATTATAAAGTGCCTACAGCCAGCCCATTTTTTTATGTTAGGCCTTTGAAGCCTGTCTGCGGTCCCTCCTTCCACTAGTCCTCCACTGACCAGACCACTGCTGCCCGTGTACCCCTGGAACCAATTATAAAGTGCCTACAGCCAGCCCATTTTCTTATGTTAGGCCTTTGAAGCCTGTCTGCGGTCCCTACTTTAAATACTCCTCCACTGACCACCAAGCTGCCTGCCCGTGTATCCATGTAACCGCTGTAAAACTGCCATGAGCCTATTGTTTGTTATTTTAGGCCTTTGAAGCCTGTCTGCGGTCCCTCCTTCCACTAGTCCTCCACTGACCAGACCACTGCTGCCCGTGTACCCCTGGAACCAATTATAAAGTGCCTACAGCCAGCCCATTTTCTTATGTTAGGCCTTTGAAGCCTGTCTGCGGTCCCTACTTTAAATACTCCTCCACTGACCACCAAGCTGCCTGCCCGTGTATCCATGTAACCGCTGTAAAACTGCCATGAGCCTATTGTTTGTTATTTTAGGCCTTTGAAGCCTGTCTGCGGTCCCTCCTTCCACTAGTCCTCCACTGACCAGACCACTGCTGCCCGTGTACCCCTGGAACCAATTATAAAGTGCCTACAGCCAGCCCATTTTCTTATGTTAGGCCTTTGAAGCCTGTCTGCGGTCCCTACTTTAAATACTCCTCCACTGACCACCAAGCTGCCTGCCCGTGTATCCATGTAACCGCTGTAAAACTGCCATGAGCCTATTGTTTGTTATTTTAGGCCTTTGATAGCCTGTCTGCGGTCCCTACTTTAAATACTCCTCCACTCACCACCAAGCTGCCTGCGCGTGTATCCATGTAACCGCTGTAAAACTGCAATGAGCCTATTGTTTGTTATTTTAGGCCTTTGATAGCCTGTCTGCGGCCCCTACTTGCAATACTCCTCCACTGACCACAATGCTGCCTGGAGTGCCTGCCTGTGTATCCATGTAACCGATATAAAACTGCCATGACTGCCTACTGTTTGTTATTTTAGGCCTTTGATAGCCTGTCTGCAGCCCCTACTTGCAATACTCCTCCACTGACCACACCAATGCTGCCCGTGTACCCCTGGAACCTATTTAAAAGTTCATAGAGCCTAGTTATATATTTTATTTACTATTAATAAGGCCATGATGGACTACGCTGTACCACGCTACAAGCTAACCAGTCGACACTTCTTTTGCGAGAAAAGCCATCCCAACCCTCCACCAGCATGTAGAAGACCGCATTGTCCATGCACTCTGGCAATCTGTGAGTACAAAGGTGCACCTGACAACAGACGCATGGACCTGTAGGCATGGCCACGGAAGATTACGTGTCCATTACGGCGCAATGGGTTAATGTGGTGGATGCATGGTCCACAGGGGACAGCCTACTAAGTCTGTCTGCAGTCCCTAATTCAAATTGTCCTCCACTGTCTAAATCGGAGCTTCCACCTTCTGGCTTTCGGCCTATAGTATCAGAAATTAAACTGCATTTGGCCTTCAACTTTGGTTAGGGCCTACTAACGGCTTCTGCCCCTCCCTGGTGTTGCCCTCAACTAAATAAAGCTGAGCTTCAACCTTCCGGCTCTCATTAAGTGGTTTTAAAAAAAAAAAATGGTGGTTAGGGCCTACTAACGGCTTCTGCCCCTCCCTGGTGTTGCCCTCAACTAAATAAAGCTGAGCTTCAACCTTCTGCTCCAAATTACCATTTTAAAAAATGCAATAGGCTTTTCCGGCCTACTAAAGGTGTCTGTCTGTGTGCCCCTGCCTGGTGTTGCCCTCAACTAAATAAAGCTGAGCTTCAACCTTCTGCTCCAAATTACCATTTTAAAAAATGCAATAGGCTTTTCCGGCCTACTAAAGGTGTCTGTCTGTGTGCCCCTGCCTGGTGTTGTCCTCAACTAAATAAAGCTGAGCTTCAACCTTCCGGCTCTCATTAAGTGGTTTTAAAAAAAAAAAATGGTGGTTAGGGCCTACTAACGGCTTCTGCCCCTCCCTGGTGTTGCCCTCAACTAAATAAAGCTGAGCTTCAACCTTCTGCTCCAAATTACCATTTTAAAAAATGCAATAGGCTTTTCCGGCCTACTAAAGGTGTCTGTCTGTGTGCCCCTGCCTGGTGTTGTCCTCAACTAAATAAAGCTGAGCTTCAACCTTCTGCTCCAAATTACCATTTTAAAAAATGCAATAGGCTTTTCCGGCCTACTAAAGGTGTCTGTCTGTGTGCCCCTGCCTGGTGTTGTCCTCAACTAAATAAAGCTGAGCTTCAACCTTCTGCTCCAAATTACCATTTTAAAAAATGCAATAGGCTTTTCCGGCCTACTAAAGGTGTCTGTCTGTGTGCCCCTGCCTGGTGTTGTCCTCAACTAAATAAAGCTGAGCTTCAACCTTCTGCTCCAAATTACCATTTTAAAAAATGCAATAGGCTTTTCCGGCCTACTAAAGGTGTCTGTCTGTGTGCCCCTGCCTGGTGTTGTCCTCAACTAAATAAAGCTGAGCTTCAACCTTCTGCTCCAAATTACCATTTTAAAAAATGCAATAGGCTTTTCCGGCCTACTAAAGGTGTCTGTCTGTGTGCCCCTGCCTGGTGTTGTCCTCAACTAAATAAAGCTGAGCTTCAACCTTCCGGCTCTCATTAAGTGGTTTAAAAAAAAAAAAATGGTGGTTAGGGCCTACTAACGGCTTCTGCCCCTCCCTGGTGTTGCCCTCAACTAAATAAAGCTGAGCTTCAACCTTCTGCTCCAAATTACCATTTTAAAAAATGCAATAGGCTTTTCCGGCCTACTAAAGGTGTCTGTCTGTGTGCCCCTGCCTGGTGTTGTCCTCAACTAAATAAAGCTGAGCTTCAACCTTCCGGCTCTCATTAAGTGGTTTTAAAAAAAAAAAAGGGTGGTTAGGGCCTACTAACGGCTTCTGCCCCTCCCTGGTGTTGCCCTCAACTAAATAAAGCTGAGCTTCAACCTTCTGCTCCAAATTACCATTTTAAAAAATGCAATAGGCTTTTCCGGCCTACTAAAGGTGTCTGTCTGTGTGCCCCTGCCTGGTGTTGTCCTCAACTAAATAAAGCTGAGCTTCAACCTTCTGCTCCAAATTACCATTTTAAAAAATGCAATAGGCTTTTCCGGCCTACTAAAGGTGTCTGTCTGTGTGCCCCTGCCTGGTGTTGTCCTCAACTAAATAAAGCTGAGCTTCAACCTTCCGGCTCTCATTAAGTGGTTTTAAAAAAAAAAAAGGGTGGTTAGGGCCTACTAACGGCTTCTGCCCCTCCCTGGTGTTGCCCTCAACTAAATAAAGCTGAGCTTCAACCTTCTGCTCCAAATTACCATTTTAAAAAATGCAATAGGCTTTTCCGGCCTACTAAAGGTGTCTGTCTGTGTGCCCCTGCCTGGTGTTGTCCTCAACTAAATAAAGCTGAGCTTCAACCTTCTGCTCCAAATTACCATTTTAAAAAATGCAATAGGCTTTTCCGGCCTACTAAAGGTGTCTGTCTGTGTGCCCCTGCCTGGTGTTGTCCTCAACTAAATAAAGCTGAGCTTCAACCTTCTGCTCCAAATTACCATTTTAAAAAATGCAATAGGCTTTTCCGGCCTACTAAAGGTGTCTGTCTGTGTGCCCCTGCCTGGTGTTGTCCTCAACTAAATAAAGCTGAGCTTCAACCTTCTGCTCCAAATTACCATTTTAAAAAATGCAATAGGCTTTTCCGGCCTACTAAAGGTGTCTGTCTGTGTGCCCCTGCCTGGTGTTGTCCTCAACTAAATAAAGCTGAGCTTCAACCTTCCGGCTCTCATTAAGTGGTTTTAAAAAAAAAAATGGTGGTTAGGGCCTACTAACGGCTTCTGCCCCTCCCTGGTGTTGCCCTCAACTAAATAAAGCTGAGCTTCAACCTTCTGCTCCAAATTACCATTTTAAAAAATGCAATAGGCTTTTCCGGCCTACTAAAGGTGTCTGTCTGTGTGCCCCTGCCTGGTGTTGTCCTCAACTAAATAAAGCTGAGCTTCAACCTTCCGGCTCTCATTAAGTGGTTTTAAAAAAAAAAAATGGTGGTTAGGGCCTACTAACGGCTTCTGCCCCTCCCTGGTGTTGCCCTCAACTAAATAAAGCTGAGCTTCAACCTTCTGCTCCAAATTACCATTTTAAAAAATGCAATAGGCTTTTCCGGCCTACTAAAGGTGTCTGCCCCTCCCTGGTGTTGTCCTCAACTGAACAAAGCTGAGCTTCCACATTCTGGCTTTCGCCCTATACTATCAGATATTAAACTGCATTTGGCCTACTAGTGTGGTTAGGCCCTTGAAACAGTGTCTGCTGCTCTTGGGTTTGCTACTCCACTGAACAAAGCAATGCCGCCTGTTTAGTCCTGTTACCAATTTTGAACTGCATGTAGCCTACTTTATTCTTTGGCCCTATATCTGTTTCCTCCTCATCCTGCCCATTGCCCAGCCACTGCTAAATGAGTCTGCTGGTACATTGACCTAGACCACTACATTCCCCTTGTACTCTACACAGCCAGAATCTGACCCTGCTGAAAGTAAGGTTCCCCTTCCCGCATGTTATACCACCTTACACAGGGACAAAGAGGAAGGTGCAGATGAAAGTGCAGGTTCCTTCATCAGGTGGGGGGGCATACTCGTTGGCGACGTCACTGGCACAGGGCCCCTCAGAGTACGCAAAAGTGTCGCTGCTGGTGGGAGGCGCCCCCGCCATGCAAACACACCGCCGTACTTTGAGGGGCCCTGTGCCAGTGGCAATGCGAACGAGTGGGCCCCCCCCTGCTTGCTCAGGATCACAGCACTTGCAACTTTTAAATACTTACCTTTCCCTGCAACACCGCCGTGACGTAGTCCGCATTTCCTGGGCCCACGAAAAACTTGAGCCAGCCCTACTCCCCCCACAACTTTCCCCCAATTCCCTATGCCCAACTATTATTATACAGTTAATTAAGATTGACAAGCTTCAGAAACAAGAATGGATGTTTTTGGCATTAAAATGGGCACTGTAGGTGTTTTCCTGGCCTCCACTCACTGCCGACTATGCTTCCCCATTGACTTGCATTGGGTTTCGTGTTTCGGTCGATCCCCGACTTTTAGCGATAATCGGCCGACTGCACTCGACTCGACTCTGGACAAAATCGGGTTTCCCAAAACCCTACTCGATCTTAAAAAAATGAAAGTCGCTCAACCCTACTCACAATGTTATGTGTACTGAGGAAATCATGCGGCCCTTGTATAAAAGCTGATATAGTGTCGGCCATTACCTCCTCTGGTGGTCGGCGTTCCACAGTCTAGAACCCTTTTCTATTAATCTGCCGGAATCGCCTTTCTTCCACCTGTAATGAATGCCTCCTGGTCCTCAGTTTGGTCTTTGGGCATGCCACTAATTTAGTGCAGTCACAACGAGATTCGTCCTTGTGTAAGGAGAAGACTGTCGGGCTGTCTCCGACCCATTACTGCATCTTGCAACCTGCTCACACTTGAAAGGAGGTAATTGTCGGGTAAGAGCAGATGAGGAGACTTTTATTATTTTATGAAAAATCCTCAAACAATGACAATAAAACATTATTTTGAACAAGCTTAAACATTTGCAAATGCTCATTAATGAAAGATTGCAGAAACACAATATCAACTGTTTGGAATCCTCAAACAAGAACGGAACGAAAGAACAAAACATGAAAAACAAACGATTGTCTCTGTCTCCCCCCTTGGCCCCTCTGGGACAAGTAATAAACTTACTATACTGTATATCGCAGTACAGACATCCACTATGGGGCTAAAAAAAAAAAAATATTCAAAATTAGGAAAAAAACTCACTAAATATAGATTTATATTATTCCCTTTAGTCATTTGTTATATATGGAGCGGCCCCCAAACGCAGGGCAGCGGGGTACTCAGTACCGGGTCTCTCGGTTCTAGGAATGTCACGGTGGCCTGACCCGGTCCGTGGCCCTGCTAAGGGGCGCCCAATAAAAGGTGAAGGTGGTGGTGTAGGTTGCAGTAAATAACGAGGACACAGGGTTGCAGTCTCTTTACCTCTTTGCTGAAGGCTTCGGCATCCACAATCCAGAGCACTGCTAACAGGGCTGGCTGAGACCGGCCGGTCCGAAGGCACATCCAGAGTTTCCTTTGCAGGTGGAAATCAGTAGCCTTCCTACCAGCACCTGGGTGTTGTAGTACTTCCCTGCTGAGCACCACGGTATAGTCCTCACAACTGTCGTGTCTGTTTCTGTTCTTTCTCTCCGTCCCCCAGATGATATGGATAGGACGCACGCGTATGACGGGGTAGGCCTGGGGTTATTTTATAGGGACCCTAGAGACGCCCCTCTCCCACAATTGCCTCCGTTGTCTTCATTAGGTGTAAAAGGTGAGACAGCCAACCTATAATTAACTGTCCTGCCGTAGTTCAAAGTAATGCGTAGAGTCTATTACTTCCTCGGTGCTCGCCACCGGCTAGGCGCCTCAGACGGAGTTGCCGATCTCGGGGCACGACTCCTTCTGGTTCTATCGCCTTGTGCTGTGATCCCGTTTCTCACTTCTCCACAATATACTTCGCTTCGTGTCCTTTCTTAGGAGACTGCCGCTATAAGGTATAGGCACGGCTCCGTAATGATCTGTCTGTGTTAGGCCGCTGTCAGGATCCCACCCCTGACAGGACCTCTCTCTAACTCTTCCCATCTGCTTTCTCCCTGACTTCCTATCCAACCCCCAGTTTTACCCATGTGTGAGGAGTGGCCTAGTGGATAGGACCTTTTGTTCCCCCCGGTGGCCGGAGAGTGAAGTGTAATGTATGACTGTGATACCTGGCAAGGTGAACTCTTTTAGTGCAATCAGACGTACCATCACTCCCCCTGATGGAAGAGCGACGTTACTGCAACGACCAGACTCTGGGGCGCTGCATATACATAAATTTAATCTAAAACTGCAGAAACGCAAGATCCCTCCCAGGAGCAATGCTGAGCAGGCGGGGACAGGGTTAGAAGCAGCGCTGAGTAAGCAAGGGCCCAGCGACGAGTCATGCTGAGCAAGAGTAGGTTGTGGCAGGAGTTACATAGAGCAGGAGAGGACCAGGAGTGACACAGAGAAGGTAAGGCCTCGGCCAGGAGTTACACAAAGCAGGAGAGGGCCGGGCCAGGAGTTACACAGAGCATGAGAGGCCAGGGCCAGGAGTTACACAGAGCAGGAGAGGGCTAGGCTAGGAGTTACACAGAGCAGGAGAGGGCTGGGCCAGGAGTTACACAGAGCATGAAAGGGCCAGGCCAGGAGTTACACAGAGCAGGAGAGAGCCAGGAGTTACACAGAGCAGACGAGGGCTGGGCCAGGAGTTACACAAAGCAGGAGAGGGCTGGACCAGGAGTTACACAGAGCAGGAGAGGGCTGAACCAGGAGTTACACAGAGCAGGAGAGGGCCAGGCCAGGATTAACACAGAGCAGGAGAAGGCCAAGAATTAATCAGAGCAGACGAGGGCTAGGCCAGGAGTTACACAAAGCAGGATAGGGCAAGACCAGTACTTATACAGAGCAGGAGAAGGCCGGGCCAGGAGTTACACAGAGCACGAGAGGGCCAGACCAGGAGTTACACAAAGCAGGAGAGGGCCGGATCAAGAGTTACACAGAGCAGAAGAGGGCCGGGCCAGGAGTTACACAGAGTAGGAGAGGGCCGGACCAGGAGTTACACAGTGCAGGAGAGGGCTGGACCATAAGTTACACAGAGAAGGAGAGGGCAGAGCCAGGAGTTACACAGAGCAGGAGAGGGCCAGGCCAGGAGTTATTCAGAGCAGCCAAGGGCTGGCCCAGGAGTTATGCAGATAAATCAAGTGCCAGGCCAGAAATTATGTAGAGCAGTCGAGGGCCAGACCAGGAGTTTCACAGAGCAGTAGATGGCTAGACCAGGAGTTACACCAAGCAGGAGAGGGCCACGCAAGAGTTATTCAGAGCTTTGGAGGGCCAGGCCAGGAGTTATGCAGTGCAGTCAAGGGTCAGGCCAGGAGCAGCACGGAGAAGGTGAGGGCCAGGCCATGTGTTACACAGATTAGGAGAGGGCTGGGCCAGGAGTTACTCAGAACAGAAGCGGGCCATGTCAGAAGCTACACTCAGCAGGAAGGGCCGGACCAGGAACAGCACAGAGCAGGAGAGGATCAGGCCAGGAGTTAAACAGAGCAGGAGGGGCCATGTCAGGAGGCACACAGAGCAGGAGAGGGCCAGGAGTTATGCAGAGCAGGCGAGGGCCAGGTCAGGAGTTACACAGAGCAGGAGAGGGCTGGGCCAGGAGTTACACAGAGCAGGAAAGGGCCGAACCAGGAGTTACACAGAGCAGGAGAGGGCCGAGTCAAGGGTTACACAGAGCAGGAGAGGGACAGACCAGGAGTTACACAAAGCAGGAGAGGGCCGGGCCAGTAGTTATTCAGAGCAGGAGAGGGCTGGACCAGGAGTTACACAGAGCAGGAGAGGGCTGAACCAGGAGTTACACAGAGCAGGAGAGGGCCGAACCAGGAGTTACACAGAGAAGGAGAGGCACAGGCCAGGAGTTACACAAAGCAGGAGAGGGCCAGGCCAGTAGTTATACAGAGCAGGAGAGGGCCGGACCAGGAGTTACACAGAGCAGGAAAGGGCTGGGCCAGGAGTTATACAGAGCAGGAGAGGGCCAAACCAGGAGTTACACAGAGCAGTAGAGGGCCGAACCAGGAGTTACACAGAGCAGGAGAGGGCCGAGTCAAGGGTTACATAGAGCAGGAGAGGGCCGGGCCAATAGTTACATAGAGCAGGAGAGGACCAGGCCAGGAGTTACACAGAGCAGGAGAGGGCCGAGTCAAGGGTTACACAGAGCAGGAGAGGGCCGGACCAGGAGTTACACAGAGCAGGAGAGGGCCGGGCCAGGAGTTACACAGAGCATTAGAGGGCCGGACCAGGAATTACACAGAGCAGGAGAGGGCCGGGCCAGGAGTTACACAGAGCATTAGAGGGCCGGACCAGGAATTACACAGAGCAGGAGAGGGGTCTTCAGAGAGGTGTTACATCATCTTCTCCACCTTCCCATAGTTTTCCAAATGGGGTCTCTTGTGCAGGTTTTCTGCTGCTTCTTTACCTCAGCGGCTCTTCATATATGACATGACGTCAACAGTCTATTTGGGCCAAATCTGCCCTTAAAAAGCCGAATAGCGCTACTTCCCTTCCGAGCCCTACCAAGCATCCAAACAGTTGTTTTGCCGTAGATGTGGGGTATCAGCGTACTCGAGAGAAATTGCACAACAAATTGGGTGGTTGATTTCTCCCATTACCCTTGTGAAAGTTAAAATTTGGAGCTAAAGCAACATTTAATGAAAAAAAAAAAATGTCATTATTTTCTTCTACTTTGCTATCATTCCTGTGAAGCACCTGAAGGGTGAGCGATCTTTCTTAGGCCGGTTTCACACGTCAGTGGCTCCGGTACATGAGGTGACAGTTTCCTCACGTACCGGAGACACTGACACACGTAGACCCATAAAAATCAATGCATCTGTTCAGATGTCATTGATTTTTTGCGGACCGTGTCTCCGTGTGCCAAACACGGAGACATGTCAGTGTTCGTGGGAGCGCACGTTTTACACGGACCCAATAGAGTCAATGGGTCCGCGTAAAACACGGACCTCACACGGACATTCTCCGTCTGGGGTCCGTGTGCGTGCAGGAGACAGCGCTACAGTAAGCGCTGTCCCCCCCACATGGTGCTGAAGCCGGTATTCATATCTTCCCTGTAGCAGCGTTTGCTGTAGAGAAAATATGAAGAATAGTGTTAAAAATAAAGATCCATGTGTCCGCCGCCCCCCCACCCCCTGTGCGCCCCCCCGCTGGTCAGAAAATACTTACCCGCTCCCTCGCTCCTTCCTGGTCTGGCCGCGCCTCCTACTGTATGCGGTCACGTGGGGCCGATCATTTACAATCATGAATAGTCGGCTCCGCCCCTATGGGAGGTGGAGCCACATATTCATGACTGTAAATGATCGGGCCCACGTGACCGCATGCAGGAGAAGCCGCGGCCAGACCAGGAAGGAGCGACAGCCGACGGGGGACCCGGGTAAGTATTTTCTGACCAGCGGGGGGGGCGCACAGGGGGTGGGGGGGCGGCGGACACCTAAATCTTTATTTTTAACACTATTCTTCATATTTTCTCTGCAGCAAACGCTACTGCAGAGAGGATATGAATCGCAGCTTCAGCACCATGCAGAGTGGGTACCACACGCTCCGTGTGGTACCCACTCGCCATACGGGCGGCACACGTGTGCCGCACGTATGGCCTCCGTGAGTTCCCAGGCACACGGACACGGATAACTCCGGTACCGATTTATTCCGGTACCGGAATTATCTGGACGTGTGGGACAGCCCTAAATGCGGATTTGAATACACTTATTACAATGGGGTCTTGTATTGGGGGATTTCTGAGATCCTCAAAGTCACTTTTGTTGGAAAAATGAAAAACTACGGTACTGCTAAATATTTCACCCTTTTAACTTCCTAAGGGGAAAAATAGGTTTTAAAAGTGGTGCTGGCCTAAAGTGGTAAATGTCATTTATTAATTATTTTGTGTTTGATGACTGTTTGTTTTGAGGGCAGAAAAATTCAAATTTCAAAAATTGTGAATTTTTCCACATATTTGTCAAATTTTCAATATTTTCACAAAAAAACACGAATCATATGAACCTAAATCTACCACTAACATGAAGTACATTGTGTTAAGAAAAAACAGTCTCAGAATCAGTGGGAAAAGTTGAAGAGTTCCAGAGTAATTACCATATCATATTACCTCATAAAGTGACACTGGTCAGAACTGAAACATTTGGCCTGATGACGATGGTGAAAACAGGATGGGGGTGAGGGGGTTAAGTAGTGAAAAAAAGTCTCCACTTACGGAGACCCGTAACATTTTGATGATTATGATGATGGAGCTCCGCTTGTTTTTCGCGCAGCACCCTGATCTTTTTATTGATCCCACTTTGGGGTAGATCCAATGTTTTGATCGCTTCTTATGTTTTTACTGCAACTGGTGAACCGCATCGCTGACATTTATGTTTTTCTTTTTATGGCTTTTACTACCATATACATATGATAATTCATTTTATATCTAATCCATACCATTTTATGTGACTCGGGCCCTTAGTCTTTCTCTGCCTGTCCTAGGAGAGCCTAATAGGTGGCATATTACTCTGCATTGCTGAAGAATGATGCTGCGCTGTGGAGTATGTTGGTGCTACATAAAAGATTATTATTCATCTATTACGGAATCATCTCCATATGAAGTGAAGTCACTGACGACTTGGGATATCTCCTGATGGAGATTGGATACCGTTATCGGAGACCTCCGGCCCCGGAGCTGCTTTACTGATCCCGTCTGATCCTTTGTATCAGCCCGAAAACACACAGAAAGGCTGAAAATGGCTGAGAATGAAGCGCGGAGCTATGACTGCAGGAGGACACGCCGTCCGGGACTGGTGCCTGACGGAAGACTTCCCAGGATGAAAAAAAAATAAGATTATAAATTGGAAGTTCAGATTTATTTCAACGTTCATCAGAATCTTCCGCCGGATGAAATATTTTGGTTTATTTAAAAAAATGGGTAAAAATGTTTGGCAGCAGATTTCAACTTTATAATTAGGAGCAAGACAATCCTAAAATATCTGTCATTCATCAAAATGGGACTCACTAGAATCTCTCCAGATAACTGGACCTTCCTTCATCTCAAGTGACCGGTCCAGAATGTAGCGTCAAGTCCATAAATTTGATGTCTATTTTATGTCTAGATATTTGAAAACAATTCATTCATCTTCTAAACATTCCTGTCACTAAATATCATACATTAGAGGGATCACTGGTGTCCTGAAGCTCCGCTCCTGGGGGATGTCTCAGAGGCGCAGCCGAAGCCTAGAATAGAGTGGTCCTTCCACTGAGCCTTAGGGAGCATAGATCGTTTCTGGGGAAACACCATGGTGAGTTCTGGGATCTCTCCAGCTTACTGAGGACTAGGAGATAAATAACATCAGACAGATCTGAAGCAGAAGAGCTCAACATCTGCCTGATCCGGATGTGTCGCTGATGTCTGGACGTTCCTGCTCCTTCATTACGTCCATGGTGGTGGTAGGTCGTCTCATTGCCTACAATCTCTTTATTATCTTCTTTTAGAAAAGGATTTAGATTGGAAGGTGATAAATAGACACATAAACCACCAAAACTATCTTTATCTATCATTGTGCCCAACTCTATGCTTTCAATCTCACTGTGTTATTTTATCCCAGCAAAGGAAATGGAATCACGATTAGATAAACCACCAAAAACTATCATCTTCCTCAACATTAGTGGTTCTCAACTAGAGACACCTTAAAACCATACGAGATGTTCTCCAGGAGACAGTGATTTACTCTTTAGATGATGCATAGGACAACTGGAGGGTTCCTACAGAAGGGTAAAAACACGTGTCGTGTTCCCACATGGTGAGGAGGATGGAAGTTTCCAGACGAGATGAACCACCTCAAGTTCTTCTGCCATCAATGCTCCCTCTTACTGACCACAAACATGGTGGACTTTCAATAATGTCTGATGGCATTGTTTGGCTCATTATAATGTGAACCTGTTACGTTGTACATGGGGTCTGATCTGTGGACAACATGACGCAGAGCAGGAGAAGCTGCACAGAATCATATATAGCTTTATTGGAAAAGATTCAGTATAGCTTGTATTTTATTCATTGAAATCCCTGGTGTTTATATACTGACTAGATGGTAGCCCGATTCTAACGCATCGGGTATTCTAGAATATGTATGTAGTTTATTTATGAAGTTTTCAGAATAATGCAATTTATACAAAGGATTCGGCCGGCCAGCCACGACCAATTAGTGAAGTGTGGTTCAAATTCCACGCCAATTCGCAGGCGGACTGCGACTGTCAGTGATTGTTCACGGCCGGCGGGGCGTGACCAATCAGTGAAGCCAGGGCCAGCTCCAGGTTTTTGAGGGCCCCGGGCAAAACAGTCTCAGTGGGCCCCCCTCTTTAACACATACCACGATTCATGATGCACAGATACAGCAGAGAAATAAAGCACAACCAAGTAGCGTATAACACAGCCCATGTAGCATATAGCACAGCCACGTAGTATATAACACAGCCCACGTAGTATATAACACAGCCCACGTAGTATATAACACAGCCCACGTAGCATATAGCACAGCTACGTAGCATATAGCACAGCCCAAGTAGTATATAACACAGCCATGTAGTATATAGCACAGCCACGTAGTATATTGCCCAGCCACGTAGTATATAGCACAGCCCACATAGTAAATGGCACAGACACAAAGTATATTGCACAGCCACGTAGTATATTGCCCAGCCACATAGTATATTGCCCAGCCACTTAGTATATTGCTCAGCCACGTAGTATATTGCCCAGCCACGTAGTATATAGCACAGTCACGTAGTATATAGCACAGACATGTAGTATATTGCCCAGCCACGTAATATATTGCACAGTCACGTAGTATATTGCACAGACACGTAGTATATAGCACAGCCATGTAGTATATAACACAGGCCATGTAGTATATAGCACAGAGACGTAGTACATAACACTTCCCATGCAGTATATAACCCAGGCCACATAGTATAGAGCACAACCGCGAAGTATATTGAACAGCCACATAGTATATTGCACAGCCACATAGTATATTGCACAGCCACGTAGTATATAGCACAGCCCACATTTCATAAAGCACAGAGATGTAGTATGTAACACAGCCCACGCAGTATCTAACACAGCCCACGTAGTATATAGCAATGTGGGCACCATATCCCTGTTAAAAAAATAATTTAAATAAAAAATAGTTATATTTATAGTTATATACCTTCCGTCGGCCCCCCGGATCCAGCCAGTAAAAATCAGTAGCGTGTTATCATGTAGTGTTCAGTACAAGGATTCTCCCATGACACGATGGTTCCACTAAACACCTGAAGAGTCCAAGAAATGCCCGCACCACGTCTCATAGTAAGTCAGACAGCGTCCGATAATAGCGAGAAATTATAATAATAGCAAAATAATAACCACACGACCGCGCGTAACACAACGAATAATGACACGGCGAGGTCCAATCAGAAAACGTCATCAGCTGCAGGAACGTCGGAGCCACAAAGTGAGAGATAAGTCCCATCACACGGCTGCGGAGATCACAAAGGAATGAGAATAACCATAATAATATAAGAGAACAATACTAACAGAACTAATAATAATGCGAGTGAGAATACAGTCACCAATCACAGAAGAGGCGATTCATGACAATCCGATTCTTTACAGACTCCTGAAACTGAAATATTCAGGATTCGATTCACACAAATCCATCACAATGGCAGAAGGCGGCCGGCATGTTTCAGGATTTCATTCAGAGTCAGGAAGGTGATAAAATAAAAAAAACCATTATACTAACCGGTCCTAATCCCACCTCTGCCAGCCCAGCTCCCCACCAGGTCGTCCGCTCGCCCCTTCCGGTCTTCATGTGGGGCGAGATTCCTGTATGTGACGACATGAGGTCTAGAAAACATCAAAATATCTGACGCGGTCATAGGACCAGGCAGGGAGCGGTGGCACCAGAACCGGTGAGGGCAGGCCTAAGACTGGTGAGCATCACGGTTTATTATCTTTTCACCCCTTTATTTACTTTTTATTATTTTTTGGTGTCTGGAGAGATCTTGGTACAAAATAAAAGACTTTTCATTATTTGGGTCATTTTCAATTTGGACTGAGTCTGCTAGAGCCACTACATAATGTTCTCCGATTGCAGAGACTGCCCCATTCTCCAGATTCCAGATGACTTCTTCTGTTCCTAACCCCATTGTCTGCTTTCATTTCGGTACAGACAGATGTCTACCTTCTCTCTCCATCGGTGACTTGTAATGAGGCTCATTAGGTAGCCCAGCCAGCCCCCTTCACTATCACGGCTGCTGTATAATATTAGCTACACAGCCAGACTCGGCATATCCAAATGTTTCACTAAACCGGCATTTTTTGTGCGGTTTCCTGGACATTTGGGATTGAGAAGAGAGCAGATAAAGGTCCTTCTCAAAAAATTAGCATATAGTGTTAAATTTCATTATTTACCATAATGTAATGATTACAATTAAACTTTCATATATTATAGATTCATTATCCACCAACTGAAATTTGTCAGGTCTTTTATTGTTTTAATACTGATGATTTTGGCATACAACTCCTGATAACCCAAAAAACCTGTCTCAATAAATTAGCATATTTCACCCGCCCAATCAAATAAAACTGTTTTTTAATAACAAACAAAAAAACCATCAAATAATAATGTTCAGTTATGCACTCAATACTTGGTCGGGAATCCTTTGGCAGAAATGACTGCTTCAATGCGGCGTGACATGGAGGCAATCAGCCTGTGACACTGCTGAGATGTTATGGAGGCCCAGGATGCTTCAATAGCGGCCTTAAGCTCATCCAGAGTGTTGGGTCTTGCGTCTCTCAACTTTCTCTTCACAATATCCCACAGATTCTCTATGGGGTTCAGGTCAGGAGAGTTGGCAGGCCAATTGAGCACAGTAATACCATGGTCAGTAAACCATTTACCAGTGGTTTTGGCACTGTGAGCAGGTGCCAGGTCGTGCTGAAAAATGAAATCTTCATCTCCATAAAGCATTTCAGCCGATGGAAGCATGAAGTGCTCCAAAATCTCCTGATAGCTAGCTGCATTGACCCTGCCCTTGATGAAACACAGTGGACCAACACCAGCAGCTGACATGGCACCCCACACCATCACTGACTGTGGGTACTTGACACTGGACTTCAGGCATTTTGGCATTTTCTTCTCCCCAGTCTTCCTCCAGACTCTGGCACCTTGATTTCCGAATGACATGCAAAATTTGCTTTCATCAGAAAAAAGTACTTGGGACCACTTAGCAACAGTCCAGTGCTGCTTCTCTGTAGCCCAGGTCAGGCGCTTCTGCCGCTGTTTACCTGGGGAATGCGGCACCTGTAGCCCATTTCCTGCACACGCCTGTGCACGGTGGCTCTGGATGTTTCCACACCAGACTCAGTCCACTGCTTCCTCAGGTTCCCCAAGGTCTGGAATCGGTCCTTCTCCACAATCTTCCACAGGGTCCGGTCACCTCTTCTCGTTGTACAGCGTTTTCTGCCACATTGTTTCCTTCCAACAGACTTACCATTGAGGTGCCTTGATACAGCACTCTGGGAACAGCCTAATTGTTGAGAAATTTCTTTCTGGGTCTTACCCTCTTGCTTGAGGGTGTCAATGATGGCCTTCTTGACATCTGTCAGGTCGCTAGTCTTACCTTACCCATGATGGGGGTTTTGAGTAATGAACCAGGCAGGGAGTTTTTAAAAGCCTCAGGTATCTTTTGCATGTGTTTAGAGTTAATTAGTTGATTCAGAAGATTAGGGTAATAGGTCGTTTAGAGAACCTTTTCTTGATATGCTAATTTATTGAGACAGGTTTTTTGGGTTATCAGGAGTTGTATGCCAAAATCATCAGTATTAAAACAATAAAAGACCTGACAAATTTCAGTTGGTGGATAATGAATCTATAGTATATGAAAGTTTAATTGTAATCATTACATTATGGTAAATAATGAAATTTAACACTATATGCTAATTTTTTGAGAAGGACCTGTATTGGGAGGTATACAAGACCCATTGACTCAGCTGGTAAGGGGGCAATGTTGCCACAGACCTGAAGAGGGAACAGTTTTGATCTTTTCTGTGGATTCCCTTCTCCTCAGTATAGTATAAACTGCAGCAGTAAAATGCATCATTTCCTACATAGACCTAATGCTTGTAGTATGTGGTGTGACCCTGAGCCCTCGAGCCCTGTAGAGGCCTCGTTATACCGATTCCACAACCATATCACTGTGTGAGAGAGGAACAAACAGGCAGAAAGTCGTCAGGTTGCATAGGGAATGCCCACTGAGCACTGAACCTGCAGATCACGAGCAGCAAGGTAGATATACTCTAGAAACAGAAATCTTCCCACAGCGTAAAGCAGCCTTAACTTCATACGGTAAAAGTATGGAGAGCAGGTGTTATACTGTAGGTCATACAGTGATATAATGTAACCCTTGGTTTTCTTCATTTACAGAACCTCGTCAAGCAATGTCAACACAAAATGAATCTTTTCACCAACCCGCAACCTTCATTCTGATTGGCATTCCCGGCCTCGAGGTGGCCGAGATCTGGATCTCAATCCCCATATGTTTCATGTACATCGTGACGATTCTGGGGAACAGTGCCATGCTTCTCATCATTTTGTGCCATGAGACCTTTCATAAACCAATGTATCTGTTCCTCTGTATGTTGTCGATTATTGACCTAGTGGCATCGGTAACCACAACTCCTAAAATCCTGAGCATCTTCTGGTTTGATGACAAGGAGATTGAATTCAATGCATGCCTGGTTCAGCTCTTCTTCATCCATGCCCTTTCCATGATGGAATCTACGGTCATCTTGGCTATGGCGTTTGACCGCTATGTTGCTATTTGTGATCCCCTCAGATACACTTCTATCCTTCATAACTCCGTGATTGCCAAGATTGGGGTTTCAGCAATATTTAGAGGCACCATACTCATGGCTCCAGCACCATTCCTGATCAGGAGGTTGTCCTACTGCAGAACCAACGTGATCTCCAACACCTACTGTGAACACATGGCTGTGGTGAAGATCGCTTGCACCGATACAACCATAAATCAGGTGTATGGCTTGACTGTGGCACTGCTGGTGATAGTGGTAGATGCTATATTTATAACGGTGTCCTATTCGGCCATAGTTAGGGCGGTGTTACGATTGTCCTCCAAGGAGGCTCGTCACAAGGCTTTAGGCACCTGTTTCCCCCACGTCTGTGTCCTCATCATCTCTAATGTCCCGGCTCTCTTCTCTTTCTTTACACATCGATTTGGACATAACATTCCTATCCACATTCACATTATTTTTGCCAACCTCTACGTTCTTGCTGCACCCATGTGCAACCCACTAATCTACGGGGCAAGAACCAAGGAAATACGCCAAAGGATAATTGTGATTTCCAAAAGTCTTAACTTTTTGCAGAAATTTATATAGTATGGCCACATTATCTGCTAAATTTAAAGGAGTATTTGCAGTATGAAGATGTAACAGACCTAATAATTCCCATAAAATGATATCTCAACTAGTAGGAATCTTCAGCAACTCTATATTGAGGTTTGGGACAGAAAAAGGGACACTCAGTCTAATAATGGAGGTGGATGTCCACCCAAACCTTCAGACAAAGAGACAATTGTGCCAAATAACTAACTTATCTCTAGTTAATTCTGTACATAAGGAAAAGTCCCTAAACGGGTGACTGCTCCATGGCCAGTGTATGGACTTCAATAGCGCTTGCCTCTAGTAGAAGCTGTATCAAATGGACATGTTTGGCTGCCGAGATTGCAAAGTATTTTATAAAAGTCAATTATATTCAGAATTAGTCATAATACGCTGTAATAAAGTCATTATAACCTGTCCAGACTCTTAATTCACATTTATTATTGTCACTGGTCTATGGTGGAGCTCCAACGTTTGGCTTCTGGCACCTTTACTTTATGGCACCATAAAAAACATCATAGGAAAAAGGCCGAAAACCCCGAGGACACAAAAATCAATGCAGGCGAGGGCAGCACACGTGGAAAATTCCTCCATGAACGGTCGGTGTGAGTGGTTGTAATATCAGTATATGCACCGGTCTAGGCCTCGCCTTTATTATGGGGTCCTGCTGCACCATGCAGGGCATTCACATTGTGTCCTAGCGTTGGTAGCTATGGCTGCCTTTTTTCTGTGATTTTTTTAACTTTAAGTTCTTTTCTGTGAGTTGCGCTGTCAGCATAACAATAAAGATATGGGAAATTTCTATTTTAAGAAGTTTGGAGAAATTCTGGGTTCAATCAGTCACAAGAATCAATGAAAACTTTTCAGACCCGACGATGCAGTTGGGTTAAAGAATTATTTTAAACTTGCCCTTCTTGGTGGTCATCGACTTCATAGACATGGTAGGACCAATAATTTGGCTCAATTCTTATCAGCACAGTTGCAAATATACTGATTGACTTGTAAACGGCTTTCAGAGGGACCCATCATAGTCTGAATGAATGTTCATCTCCGATCTTTGGTCCATCTAAACAATTGAAAAGCAAATTGCTCATTTACAAATTGACCGGATAATTTACACTGGTCTAAAAATCCTAACTTTCTGCAGCACGTGTCTCCACTATTCGTGTTAATTTCATCTAACATGGCGCTGTGTTCAGTGCAACATAAGATTAGAACATTTTCACATCTTAAATTCAAATTCATTTTATCTATCTATCTCTCTCTCTATATATATATATACATTTACTTTCTAAATGCATCTTTTTTTGTCTTCAGCTATAAATAAGTAAAATCGAATATATAATTTAGACGTCAATAGTTTGTATGTTTTTTGTATATTATTATATCATCATGTATCCATTAGGTGTCCATCATGAGTCCATCATGTGTCCATCATGAGTCTATCAGGTGTCCAATCATGGGTCCATCAGGTGTCCATCATGTGTCCATGAGATGCCCATCAGGTGTCCATCATGTGTCCAATCATGTGTCCAATCATGTGTCCATCATGTGTCCATCAGGTGTCCATCAGGTGTCCATCAGGTGTCAAATCATGGGTCCATCATGTGTCCATCATGTGTGCATCAGGTGTCCATCATGTGTCCATCATGTGTCCATCATGAGTCCATCATGTGTGCATCAGGTGTCCATCATGTGTCCATCATGAGTCCATCAGGTGTCCATCATGAGTCCATCAGGTGTCCAATCATGGGTCCATCAGGTGTTCATCATGTGTCCATGTGCCCATCATGTGTCCATTAGGTATCCATCATGAGTCCATCAGGTGTCCATCAGGTGTCCATCATGAGTCCATCAGGTGTCCATCAGGTGTCCAATCATGGGTCCATCAGGTGTTCATCATGTGTCCATCAGGTGTCCATCATGTGTCCATCATGTGTCTATCAGGTGTCCATCATGTGGTCATTTGGCTCCAAGACTTGAACGTTTATCACTATAAATGTATCTGCATTGTGGTGAGTGCTGCTTTTCTAATTCTGATGAAGAAGTCTGTGTAGTACTTCAAAACGCGTTGACCAAATATAGAATAATGGCATATACTTTTTGTCTGGATTTATGGGATACCAGCAGCCAAGATTATCTGCACATCCTCCTTATCTGTATATTCTCGTATATTGCCATACGCTGGCGCTCATCATTATTTTTACTATCCTCCATCAGACCGAGGACCGTCCGGGAACCACAGTACTGAGAACACACAGATGAGACAGACTCAGTATCACAAATAAACATTTACAGCCATGTACTTTACAGACGACATCTTCTCAGATTGGACTCGTCTCTTTCTTTTCATCTCCATCTTGATCAGAGTCCATGATGACTTATCACATCCACAGCTCGTCTCTGCGGACTTCCATCTTCTCCATTTTTCTGCAGCACAAGCTCACATGGTGCCCTTTTTAAAAATAAGAGTATTATTATAATGCCCTCCAACTAAAAATATCTGTCCACCCTATGCCCTACATAAGCCGCCTATGGCATGTGGCCTCAACACTGTAGGTCCTTATAAGCTGTAATCACCACACCATCCGCCCGTGTGAACCATGGCCTATAGCATGGCTGTCCGCTCTCTACTGCTTCCCATTACACTCTCTACATCTCCACACTGTCGCAGGGACATGCCAACCTCTCTCCATTGTGTGCCCCCATTTCATGCTGCCCCCTCTCCATATCCATTCTGTTCCTCCTCTTCACACTGTGTCCTCACAATTCTACCCTCTCCAAACTGTTCCGCCTCCTCACACATCCCCTAACACAGTATGATGGCCACCCATAAAGTATGATATCCACAACAGCCCCTCAATATACAGTATGGTGTCTACCAAAGTCCCCCATTATATATATGGTCAGCCCCCCATATATAGTACGATGGCTCCTATAGCATCCCATACAGTATTGTGGCCCCCACAGTCCCTATTCAGTGTGGTGGCCTCCTAGCCCTTGATACAGTATAATGAACCCCACATTCCCTGATATACAGTATAATGTCCCCCATAGCCCCTACAGAGTATTGTCACCACAGCCCCCTATAAAGTATAATGTCCCCCACAAACCACTATCTAGTATGGTCACCACAGACACCAGTGTAATGTCCCCCACAGTCAGATATATAGTATGATCACCACAGCCACAATACATCATGGGCACCACAGACCCCAGTTTAGTGTACCCAAAAGTGCTCAATATACAGTAATATGGTCACCACAGACACCAGTGTAATGTCCCCCTATGCAGTATGATGTCCCCACATACTTCTATACAGTATAATGTCCCCACATCCCAAGTTTAATATCCCCCACAGCACCCCCATATAATATGAGGTCCCCCTGTAATGAGTGCTGTTTGTTTAGGCCACCAAGACTGAATATGTCTATTTTTTGACTGGTTTATAAGCCATGCTTTAATGAACCAGCTGAATATTTAAGCAAAAAGCTTTCATTTGATTACTTCACTAGGCAGCTGAGTGAGCCAATCTACCACAATTGGTGAAGAATATGGGTAAGATCCCCAGGAAGCAAGTATGTGGACAAACTACATGTCCTGGGTGAAGGCGGCAATAAGGATAGAACAGAGGTCGGACAAAATGGAGGAGCTGATCAAGTACCTGGTCCAAATTCAGCAACAGCAGCAAGCCCAGCAGCAACAACAGCTAGCACAATAGGAATTGAATAAACTATTGGTGCAGCAGAAGCGGCAGCAGCAGGAGATGCTTACATGGAAGATGGAACTCCTAGAAGATGCAGTCCATGGCAGAGTGACCTGCCCACCCCCAAGTCCAGATGATGATGTGCCATATAAAAGATGACCAGGGGGATGATGGGGAGGCATTTTTGGCGGTATTCAAAAAGGTTGCAGAGCTGGAAAAGCTACCGCCAGAACAGTGCGCACAGGTGCTTGCGCCCTATTTAACTGGCGAGCCCCAAAAGGCTAATTATGGCCTCACCTTACAGGATACAATGTGTTGTGAATTCTGCTCTTGGGCTCCCTCCGGTGGTTATAAGTGGTAGCGCTGTTGTCTTTGGATCGCAGCATTCATCAGGTGTGTCCACTTATTGCAATTCTGACTGGGCTATTTAGTCTTGCTTTACCCTTTAGTCAGTGCCAGTTGTCCATTGTTTCCTGGAGGATTCACTTCCCTGCCTGGTCTCTCTTGCTTTGCTGTTCATTTCATCAAAGATAAGTTCTGTTTTTGTTTTTTGCAGTCCACATGCTGTGGGCCTGATCGTTCAGTGCTTTTCCATGTTTTGTCTTGTCCAGCTTGGTCTGTATAAGGATTTGCTCAGCCAAGCTGGTATCTCTGGAGATGCAGATATACCCGCCATGTCTTTAGTTAGATGTGGAGATTTTTGTATTTTCTGTGGTGGATATTTTCTAGTGTTTTAATACTGACCGCATAGTACTCTGTCCTATCCTTTCTATTTAGCTAGAGTGGCCTCCTTTGCTAAATTCTGTTTTCACTCTGCGTATGTTATTTCCCTCTCCTCTCACAGTCAATATTTGTGGGGGGCTGTCTATCCTTTGGGGATTTTCTCTGAGGCAAGATAGTTTTCCCTTTTCTATCTTTAGGAATAATTAGTCCTCCGGCTGTGTCGAGATGTCCAGGGAGCACTAGGTACATTCCATGGCTACTTCTAGTTGTGGTGTTAAGTTCAGGGTCTGCAGTCAGTACAGGTACCACCTTCTCCAGAGTATGTCTCATGCTGCTCCTAGGCCACCAGATCATAACAGCAATGGAATATTCCAAATTAAAGACAGAAATATTGGCACGCTTGAAAGTGACTTTGTCTGTCAGGGCACTAAGGGGGGCCAGCACCTCATTTCTGTCACAAACTCCCCCCTCGCTTTCAAATGTTTGGCTTGCTACATCTTGTCCAGAAGTGGTTGCAGCCAAAGTTCTCACCCACCAGATGGTTGAGCGCATGGTTATGGACAGATTTATTAACACCCTTTTTAGACAAGTGCAGACCTGGGTTGCCCAAGCAGACCCTCAGAATGTAGACAACCTGGTGGGCCTAGTGGAAAGGTACCAGGTGATCGAGAAGTTACTAGGGAAACCAGGTGTCACAACATCCTCCTACTGGGGTACGCAAAAAAGAGACTGACTCTCAAAAAACGGGTACTAGAGCCACAAATTGTGGCATCCAAAGTCCACTGAGCCAATGGACAGCAGCCTAGGGTGGCACAGTTTGTATTACGCCTCTCCAGCCTGCATTGTGGGCTGTCAACAGGGACGGGGCAGCGGATATGTCCTGTGCCTTTACATGGACTACTCCTGTCTGGACACCGGGAGCCTATTGCCTCTCGTAAGGGTTACGCTCCCTCACCAGTTGCTCTACGGCAGGACTGTGGGCTGCGATCAGCGGTCTACATGTTACATCTCAGATCACAAGTTCCCATTTTATTTTAACGTTCACCAGAATCTTATGCCGGATTAAACATTTTGGTTTATTTTAAAACTTGATAAGATTTTTTGGCAGCAGATTTTCACTTTATAATTAAGCGACAGCCAAGTCTAAAATATCTGTTTCTCCTTTCATTCTGTGAGGGTGGAGAGGGTGACGTTTTACATCTCTGAAAACTCCTATTATTTTAATGCATGGAAAATGTACTTGTTTATGTGTTATCTTCCTGGAGGCTGCAGTTCCTACTAGCCAGGCATGTTAGGGTTAACTGTAGAGCCGGCCCATGGTTGGGGTATTTGGGACATATGGGTCAGTTTCAGTTTTGTGTAGGCAGTTAGAAAGAAATGAGAGAAAGGAAGAAGTAAGGACATACTGGGAAAAAGGTGCTCAGGACTGGGTGTGTGTGGGCGAAGGGAATAGGGAGCAATAGCATCCCATTGGTGACAACTGTGAGCAGGCCAGTCTGGGGGAAAACTACAGTCAGGAACTTTTCATGGGTCCCTAAGGGACTACAGGGGACAAAATAGTGCTTGCCAGGCTTCGTAAGCTGGGGTCCGGGCTAGAGACACAGTCAGGGAGGCGGGGGGCACGCTCAGTGAGGTGACAGAGGTGACCATGACGTGGTTCCCTAGAAGTAGGCTGAAGTGTAGCAGTAACCGCACAACATATTGACACTGTACTGGGAAAATGGAGGTCAATTCTCTAACCACTGTATCGTACAAAAGAACATGACAACTGCAAGCCTTGCTATTCTATGTGTGCAAGCCGGACTGTGTCCGTAGCAGAAACATGGCTGCTCTCACACACCAAATCCAGACCCCGTCTTTTGTAGAGTGGACATGGAAGACAGGATTCCCACCCACGGCTATCACCTCAGTCCATGTTACATTTCATCAGAATCTCTCACCAAATTGTTTATCTAAATATCTCCGCAAATAATTCATTAATCTTCTAAATATATCCGGTATTTGCCAGGCTCATACAGTGAAGAGATCGCTGCTGTCCTGAAGCTCCGCTCCTGAGGGGTCCTTCCACTGAGCCTTAGGGAGTTTAGATAGTTTCTGAGGAAACACCAAGATGAATTCTGGGATCTCTCTGGCTTATTGTTGACTGAGAGATAAATGCCCCACATATCAGACAGACGAGGAGCAGAAGAGCTCAACATCTGCCTGATCTGGACGTGTTGCTGCTGTCTTGAAGTTTCTGCTCCTTCATGACGTCCATGGTGGAGGTAGGTCGTCTCTGTTGCTTACAATCTCTTTGTAGAAAATCAGATTGAAATCTGATAAACAGACACAGAAACCACCAAAAACCATCTATCATTGTTCCCAGCTAGACTCTGTAAAACAATGTGAGATGTTCTCCTGGAGATAGTGACTTAACCTTCACATGAGTGTCATGTCCTCCATGATGAGGAGCTTGAGAGTCACCAGACTATAGGTCGATATTTGGCCAAGATATGAAGCTCGCAACCCGCGTCAAAGGTCCTCACACTAAACTTGATAGCAAAGCCACAAAAAGAGGACTAAAAATCCTCTAAAAATTCAAGAATTAACACAGCACACAGGGGCAGCAGTGCTCACCTGCCAGGCCTGAGAACTGGTGCATCAGGATGCGGCAGACCCATGTAGTAAAGACGGCGGCAACTCAGGAGCAAAATACTGATGAGACCCCCACTCCCAACCTACCAATACATGGAGGGGTGATTGTGTAGGGCGCTGGTTACACACAGGTAATGCTCACAGCCTATCAGTGCCCCCCATACTATTAGATCAGGCGGACTGCCCAGCACTATCTAAGAGCACCCCATGAGGACAGACACCCTAGTTACAGGACCAAAAATGCCGGACCTGGCTGCACCCTGAAAAAATGAAGTGCAAAAAACAAATATCTAAATAATATATGAGGTATTGGTCGGGTTACCAGCAGACGAGATGATCCACCTCATGTTCTTCCGCTCTTACTGACCACAAACATGGAGGACGTTCAATAATGTCTGATGGCATTGTTTGGCTCATTATAAAGTGAACCTGTTACGTTGTACATGGCGTCTGATCTGTGGGCAACACGATGCAGAGCAGGAGAAGCTGCGCAGAATCATATATAGCTTTATTGGAAAAGATTCAGTATAATTGTATTTTATTCATTAAAATCCCAGGTGTCTATATACTGAAGTGTCCAGTGGGCGGTCCTACTAGTGATTGACAGCTATCTCTGCAAGCACAGTCATACCGGGAAGACTGTCAATCACTGAGTAGGACCGCCCACTGGACACTTCTGCCTACAAACGGCAGGGATTTCAAGGAATAAAATGAAAGTTTTACTGACACTTTTCCTCCAAGAAAGTCTATGAATCTGCTCCTCTCCTCCTGCTCTTTAATCAGATGTCACGTACGATGTGACAGGCTCCCTCTACAGAGGTTTTAGTTAATACCAAGATGATGGTGTAACATCCAGGTGGTCTCCTATCCGGGGGTCCTGTAGAGTAAGAGCTTGCTGGCTATTTTATGGATTGTATGGATTTTCTCATTGACTATAGACTTTCCTATGTAATCTCTTGGAGAAGCGTTCTCTTACAGAGCGGCCCCCGGGGGCCACACAGCTCGTTAGGAGCACTGGTCACCGAGGACACGAGAGCAGGGTCGTTATCATGTAGTGTTCAGTACCAGAGACCGGCCCCATGGATCCTCCCATGACACGATGGTCCCTAATCAGAGAAACACATGAAGGGTCCGAGAAATGTCCGCGAAGGAGAAATAAAAATAATAATCACACGACGAATGATGACACGACGAGGCCCGGTCAGAGGACGTCATCAGCGTCTGAGAGAAGTCCCATCACTGCGGAGAGCACGAAGGAAGGAGAATAACCATACCAGAGAATATCACTAATAAAACTACTAATAATGAGAGTGACAGCAGGGATGAGGCCAGTGATCACCAACTCTTCACAAACGCCTCACACTGCAATATTTGGGATTCCATTCACACAAAGTCTTCAAAATGGAAGAAGGCTGCCGGCATGTTTCTAGAATTTATTGAGCCAGGAAGGTGATAAAGTAATAATAAAAACCCATTATACTCACCTGTTCTAGGGTCACCTCAGCCTCCCAGCCCCCTGCCCCGTCCTCTGCTCGCCCTCTGCCCCGTCCTCTGCTCGCCCCCTGCCCCGTCCTCTGCTCGCCCCCTGCCCCGTCCTCTGCTCGCCCCCTGCCCCGTTCTCTGCTCGCCCCCTGCCCCTTCCTCTCCTCGCCCCCTGCCCCGTCCTCTGCTCGCCCCCTGCCCCGTTCTCTGCTCGCCCCCTGCCCCTTCCTCTCCTCGCCCCCTGCCCTGTCCTCTTCTCGCCCCCTGCCCCGTCCTCTGCTCGCCCCTGCCCCGTCCTCTGCTCGCCCCCTGCCCCGTCCTCTGCTCGCCCCCTGCCCCGTCCTCTGCTCGCCCCCTGCCCCGTCCTCTGCTTTTCAGTCAGTATGGCCATGTAAGGGCTTATTTTTTGTGGGACGAGCTGTACTTTTGAACGACCTCACTGGTTTTACCATGTCGTGTACTAGAAAACGGGAAAAAAATTCCAAGTGCAGTGAAATTGCAAAAAAAGTGCAGTCCCACACTTGTTTTTTGTTTGGCTTTTTTGCTAGGTTCACTAAATGCTAAAACTGAGCTGCGATTATGATTCTCCAGGTCACTACGAGTTCATAGACACCTAACATGACTAGGTTATTTTTTATCTAAGTGGTGAAAAAAAATTTCAAACTTTGCTAAAAAACAAAAAAAATGTGCAATTTTCCGATACCTGTAGAGTCTCAATTTTTCATGATCTGGGGTCGGGTGAGGGCTTATTTTTTGCGTGCCGAGCTGGCGTTTTTAATGTTTCCACGTTTGTGCAGACACATTCTTTTGATCACCCGTTATTGCATTTTAATGCAATGTTGCGGCGACCAAAAAACTTAATTCTGGCGGTTCAAATTTTTTTCTCGCTACGCTGTTTAGCGATCAAGTTAATGCTTTTTTTTATTGATAGATCGGACGATTCTGAACGTGGAGATACCAAATATGGGTAGGTTTGATTTTTTTATTGTTTTATTTTAAATGGGGCGAAAGGGGGTGATTTAAACTTTTATATTCTATATGTTTTTTTTATTTTTTTCATATTTTTTTAAACATCTTTTTTACTTTTGCCATGCTTCAATAGTCTCCATGGGAGGCTAGAAGCTGGCACAACTCGATCAGCTCTACTACATAGCAGCGATCATCAGATTGCTGCTATGTAGCTGAATTACAGGCTTGCAATGAGCGCCGACCACAGGGTGGCGCTCACAGCAAGCTGGCATCAGCAACCATAGAGGTCTCAAGGAGACCTCTGGTTACTATGCCGATGCATCGCTGACCCCCGATCATGTGACGGGGGTCGGCGATGTGCTAATTTCCGGCCCGATGGCTGGAAGCGGTAGTTTAATGCCGCTGTCAGTGTTTGACAGTGGCATTTAACTAGTTAATAGTGGTGGGTGGATCGCGATTCCACCCGTCGCTATTGCGGGCACAAAACAGCTGACATGTCCCGGCTTTGATGCGGGCTCACCGCCGGAGCCCACATCAAAGCAGGGGATCTGGCCTCGGACATACTATCCCGTCCGAGGCCAGAAAGAGGTTAAAAAAGAAAAACTGAACTATCACATGGTCATAAGTCTTCAGCCCCTTTGCTCAGTATTGGGTAGAAGCCCCTTTTGAGCTAGTACAGCCATGAGTCTTCTTGGGAATGATGCAACAAGTTTCCCCCCCTGGATTTGGGGATCCTCGGCCATTCTTCCTTGCAGATCCTCTCCAGTTCCGTCAGGTTGGATGGTGAACGTTGGTGGACGCCATTTTCTGGTCCCTCCAGAGATGTTCCATTGGGTTTAGGTCAGGGCTCTGGCTCGGCCGGTCAAGAATGGTCACAGAGTTGTTCTGAAGCCGCTCCTTTGCTATTTTAGCTGTGTGCTTAGGGTCATTATCTTGTTGGAAGGTGAACCTTCAGCCAAGTCTGAGGTCCAGAGCACTCTGGAAGAGGTTTCCATCCAGGATATCTCTGTACTTGGCCGCATTCATGTTTCCTTCAATGACACCCAGTCATCCTGTCCCTGCAGCTGAAAAACACCCCCATAGCATGATGCTGCCACCACCATGCTTCACTGTAGGGATTGTATTGGGCAGGGGATGAGCAGTGCCTGGTTTTCTCCACACATACCGCTTAGAATTATCACCAAAAAGGTCTATCTTCATCTCATCAGACCAGAGAATCTTCTTATTTCTCATAGTTTGGGAGCCCTTCATGTGTTATTTAGCAAACTCTATGCGGCTTTCATATGTTTTGCACTGAGGAGAGGCTTCCGTCGGGCCACTCTGCCATAAAGGCCCGACTGGTGGAGGCTGCAGTGATAGTTGACTTTGTGGAACTTTCTCCCATCTCCCTACTGCATCTCTGGAGCTCAGCCACAGTGATCGTGGTGTTCTTTTTTACCTCTCTCACCAAGGCTCTTCTCCCACGATTGCTCAGTTTGGCTGGACAGCCAGGTCTAGGAAGACTTCTGGTGGTCCCAAACTTCTTCCATTTAAGAATTATGGAGGCCACTGTGCTCTTAGGAACCTTGAGTCCTGCAGAAATTCTGTTGTAACCTTGGCCAGATCTGTGCCTTGCCACAATTCTGTCTCTGAGCTCCTTGGCCAGTTCCTTTGACCTCATGATTCTCATTTGGTCTGACATGCACTGTGAGTTGTGAGGTCTTACATAGACAGGTGTGCGCCTTTCCAAATCAAGTCCTATCAGTGTAATTACACACAGCTGGACTCCAAGGGAGTAGAACCATCTCAAGGAGGATCAGAAGGAAATGGACAGCATGGGACTTACATATGAGTGTCTGAGCAAAGGGGCTGAAGACTTATGACCATGTGATATTTCAGTTTTTCTTTTTAATTAAATTTGCCCCTTCACTGCTGTATAATCGTAGCTAGAGAGCAAGACCTGGCACATCCAAACGTTTCCCAAAGTGGGATTTTTTGTAGGGTTTCCTGGGCATTTGGGATTGAGAAGAGAACAAATGTTGGGAGGTATGCAAGACCCAATATCTCAGCACTTAAGGGGTTAAAGTTGCCACAGACTTAAAGAGGGAAGAGTCTTGAACCTTTCTGCTGGTTCCCTTCTCCTAAATATTATCAATAATCATTATATATCAGGTAGGTATAATGCTAAAATCCTACGTAAACTAATACTTGCTGTCAGTAGTGTGAACCTTGGCCCCTGGGGTCATCCTCTGCTTCCACAGCTATGTATTTTTTTTAACGGCCTTTGACTTCATCTCAAGCCTTGATGAAAGAACCAACTGTAGAAAGATCAATCTTGTGAAAGCCTAGATAGGTCCACTAGGGTCTTCTAGGTCCACTAGGGTCTTCTATGTTGTTATCTTGACAGTATCAAGCCATCGCGTTGCTGGTCTTCTTCTTCGCCTTGTTCTTTCTGTACTTCCAACCATGATGTCCATCTCCAGTGATTGCTCTCTTTATATGATGTGTCCAAATTAGGCAAGTTGTAGCTTGGTGATCCTTGCCTCCAGTGATATTTCTGGCTCGATTTGTTCTAAAATTGATTTGTTTGATCTTCTTGTATACCTCCATACTATCTAGTGCCACTGTTGGCAGCAGAACGCTGCATCACGAGGATGTCTATATTGTCAACATACAACTGATTCAGTGTGGCTCCTTCACGGGTGCCATATTACTGCGCGGATGGAAGGCCTGACAATTTTCTTCCATATTGTAATGCTGCTGCAGTGCAGTATAGCGCAACCTCCACAAGGGGATGCTGGTGAGGGAAGAGAGGTTACACACAGCGCAACACCTCAGAGCAGCAGCATAAGCGCCACCTGGTGGCAAAAGAGTGGTTAGACGGGCCGAGTCAGAAATGGTCAGGAGAACAAGTACCAGAGGTCACAGCAATACACGTGGTCAAATACAAGCCAGAAGTCAGAGCCAGACGGGAGCAGGAATAACAGAGATGAGAGACAGTCAAGCAGGTCAGAGGACAAGATGGGTCACATACCAAAAGGTCCAAGAATGGGGAGCAAACACTAAGACAAGCGGGGAGGCAGGAAAGGGAAGTCACAAGAACAAAGTAAACGGGCAGAAGAAAAAACACGGTATCAAGGGGTCAGCTGCTCTAGCCTGGGAGCATGAACTATCACTGACATTGGTTTGCAGGCCACAGCAGGCTGAAATAGTCACACAGAATCCAAAACGAGGCAGAGAACGAGAGCAGTTACATAGTTACATAGTTATTAAGGTTGAAGGAAGACTGTAAGTCCATCTAGTTCACCCCATAGCCTAACCTAACATGCCCTAACATGTTGATCCAGGGGAAGGCAAAAAAAACCCATGTGGTAAGAGTAAGCTCCACCATGGGGAAAAAAATTCCTTCCCGACTCCACATACGGCAATCAGACTAGTTCCCCGGATCAACGCCTTATCAAGGAATCTAGTGTATATACCCTGTAACATTATACTTTTCCAGAAAGGTATCCAGTCCCCTCTTAAATTTAAGTAATGAATCACTCATTACAACATCATACGGCAGAGAGTTCCATAGTCTCACTGCTCTTACAGTAAAGAATCCGCGTCTGTTATTATGCTTAAACCTTCTTTCCTCCAGACGTAGAGGATGCCCCCTTGTCCCTGTCACCGGTCTATGATTAAAAAGATCATCAGAAAGGTCTTTGTACTGTCCCCTCATATATTTATACATTAACATAAGATCACCCCTTAGCCTTCGTTTTTCCAAGTGTAATAACCTATCTTGGTATTGCAGACCCCCCAGTCCTCTAATAACCTTGGTCGCTCTTCTCTGCACCCGCTCCAGTTCAGCTATGTCTTTCTTATACACCGGAGACCAGAACTGTGCACAGTATTCTAAGTGTGGTCGCACTAGTGACTTGTATAGAGGTAAAATTATGTTCTCCTCATGAGCATCTATGCCTCTTTTAATACATCCCATTATTTTATTTGCCTTTGTAGCAGCTGCCTGACACTGGCCACTGAATATGACTTTGTCATCCACCCATACACCCAGGTCTTTTTCATTGATGGTTTTGCCCAGAGTTTTAGAATTAAGCACATAGTTATACATCTTATTACTTCTACCCAAGTGCATGACCTTACATTTATCCCCATTAAAGCTCATTTGCCATTTATCAGCCCAAGCTTCTAGTTTACATAAATCATCCTGTAATATAAAATTGTCCTCCCCTGTATTGATTACCCTGCAGAGTTTAGTGTCATCTGCAAATATTGAAATTCTACTCTGAATGCCCCCTACAAGGTCATTAATAAATATGTTAAAAAGAAGTTGTTATACTGTAGGTCATACAGTGATATAATGTATCCCTTGGTTTTCTGCATTTACAGAACCTCGTCAAGCAATGTCAACACAAAATGAATCTTTTCACCAACCCGCAACCTTCATTCTGATTGGCATTCCCGGCCTCGAGGTGGCCGAGATCTGGATCTCCATCCCCATGTTTTTCATGTACATCGTGACGATTCTGGGGAACAGTGCCATGCTTCTCATCATTTTGCCCCAGGAGACCTTTCATAAACCAATGTATCTGTTCCTTTGTATGTTATCTATTATTGACCTAGTGGCATCAGCAACCACAACTCCAAAAATCCTGAGTATCTTCTGGTTTGATGACAAGTTGATTGACTTCCGTGCATGCCTGGTTCAGCTCTTCTTCATCCATGCCCTTTCCATGATGGAATCTACGGTCCTACTGGCTATGGCGTTTGACCGCTATGTTGCTATTTGCTATCCGCTCAGATACACTTCTATCCTTCCCAACTCAGTGATTGCCAAAATTGGGGTTTTAGCAATAATTAGAGGCTCCTTCTTCATGGCTCCAGCACCATTCCTGATCAGGAGGTTGTCCTACTGCAGAACCAACGTGATCTCCCACACCTACTGTGAACACATGGCTGTGGTGAAGATCGCTTGCACCGATACAACCATAAATCAGGTGTATGGCCTGACAGTGGCACTGCTGGTGATAGCGGTTGATACCATATGTATAACGGTGTCCTATTCGGCCATAGTTAGGGCGGTCTTTCGATTGTCCTCCAAGGAGGCTCGTCACAAGGCTTTAGGCACATGTGCCCCCCACGTCTGTGTCATCCTCATCTCTTACACCCCGGCTCTCTTCTCATTCTTCACACATCGGTTTGGACATAACATTCCTATCCACATTCACATTATTTTTGCCAATCTCTACATTCTTATTCCACCCATGTGCAACCCAATAATCTACGGGGCAAGAACCAAGGAAATTCGCAAAAAGATAATCGTGATTTTCAACAAGTCTTAATTTTTTTGCAACATTTTTTATATAAATGGCCACATTTGCTGTAACATACCCCAAAAGTATTTGAAGTTTGAAATAGATGTAAAAATGCCATAAAACGGTAACTCAACCTGAAGGCTACAAAGAACCTTCAGCAAATCTACAGTTAGGTGTAGGACGGAAAAAAGGGAACACACAGCTTTATAATGGAGGTGGATGTCCACCTAAACATCCAAACAAAGAGAGAATTGTGCCAAATAACCAACTTATCACTAATGAATTCTGTTCATAGGGAAAAGCTGAAGACTGGCTGACTTTGCTTCATGGCCAATGTATGAACGTCAATAGTACTCGCCTCCAGTAGAATACGTCTCGGCCAACATGGACATTGCTGGCTACCGAGATTGTAAAGTATTTTTATAAAAGCCAATTATATTCAGAATGAGTGATAATACTCTGTAATAAAGTCATTATCACCTTGTCAAGGCTCTTATCTCACATTCATCATTACCACAGGTCATTGGAGGAGCCACAAGATTTGGTAGTCATCGACCTCCTGGACCTGGTGGCACCAGTAATTTTGGATCAGTTCTCATCAGCTCAGTTATAAATGTTATAATCAGGATGAATGTTACTAAGAACGATCCTTCACCATCTTTGGTCTCATTCACAAGTTGACCAGAACATTGATGCTGGCCAAAAAGTCCTAGCTGTCTGCAGCACATCTCTCCATGAAAACCCTGGATGTGCTGCCGACTGTCTGCAGGCTCTTTGGGACAGACTGATCGTAGTAAGAATCGTTCTGCTCACATACTGCTAAATATGGCTCCATGTGAACAGACGGTAAAGAAAAAGGAAAACGGGTTATGTTCATGGTGCTCTTTACAGGCTTCATAGGTTTCACACCGATATTCCAACGTTGATGCAACCAGAACCTTCTACTGTCTGTCTACCATCTCTACTGCAAGACACTGCAGGAGACATCACACAGGCCTCAGAATAATGATGACATCACACAGGCCTCAGTATAATGATGACATCACACGGGCCTCAGTATAATGATGACATCACACGGGCCTCAGTATAATGATGACATCACAGAGGTCTCAGTATAATGATGACATCACACAGGGCTCAGTATAATGATAGTGCAGCGCCCCAGAGTCCTGGTCGTTGCAGTACTGTCGCTCTTCCACCAGGAGGAGTGATGTTACGTCTGATGGTACTAAAAGAGTTCACCTGACCAGGTATCACAGTCACACACTACACTTCACAGTCCGGCCACCAGGGGGAGCAAAAGGTTCTATGTATTAGGCCACTCCTCACACTCGGGTAAAACTGGGGGTCGGATAGGAAGTTAGGGAGAAAGCTGACTGGGGAGACCCAGGGAGGACCTGTCAGGGGTGGGATCCTGACAGTGGCCTAGCACGAGTTAGAGCGTTACGGAGCTGCGCCTGCACCCCACTGCAGCAGCATCCTAAGAGAGGACACGAAGCGAAGTATATTGTGGAGAAGTGAGAAACGAGATCACAGCGCAAGGAGATAACACCAGGAGGAGTCCTGCCTTAAGATCGGCAACATCCTTCTGAGGCGCGTAGCCGGCGGCCGGAACGCCGAGGTAGTAATTGGCTCTACACATTACTCTGAACTACGGTAGGACAGTTAATTCCAAGTTGGCTGCCCAACCTTTATCCTAATGAAGACAACTGAGGCAAATTGTGGGAGAGGGGCATCACTAGGGTCCCTATAAAATAGCTCCAGGCCTACCCTGTCATACGGGCGTCCTATCCATACCATCTGGGGGACGGAGAGAGAGAACATAAGAAACATACACGACAGTTGAGAGGTACTTCACCTGTGGGAAGGTATACCATCTAGCTGCCATTCCATCACCCCAGCGGACCCCTCAGCAGCGTCGGGCACCCTGACCGAATACCACAGGTGGCGTCACGAACACTTGACAAACTATACCTTTAATTGGACGCCCCTTAGCAGGGCCACGGACCGGGTCGGGCCACCGTGACATCTCCAGAACTGAGACAGAGTGTCACGGGAAACCTAGGTGTCACGGGAAACTTAGGTAGGCAAGAGCTAATAACTCGGGCCCCTGCGATTTCCCTCAGACTAGGGAAACCCTGACTGACCCTCTCCCAGAGTTTACACTAATGGTGTGCATGTCTGGGCCTCCACCCTCGCCCTATCTCCTGTTTCAACCCTAGGCTGATACCACCGCCCACCACCCAGTGAAGAGTCCACACTCCAATACCCACAGTTAGCACAGACAAGGATAACGGAAAAATAAACACCACGCCGCAGTCACTCAGGAATACACTATAAATGCAAAGGGCAAAACAAATACAAATATAGGAAGGAGCAAATAAGACAAAGGGAAATACACCACCAGCAACGATACTCCAACTACTAGCTCACCACTCCAGACCGAGATAACAACGCACAAGACAGAAGCTATAATCGGCGACGCCCAATGTTCAGAAGAACAATTTAAAGGCAGTGGGCATGGCCCAGCTTCCAATCCGAGCACCATCTAAATTAACCCCGGACCAGCTAGATAAAATCTAGCCGACGCCACTGAGCGCATAGTGGGCAAAAGCGGAATTACCGCTGTCTGTCGAACGACCTGGTCTGAACAGCGTCCGAAATGACACAGAGGGACCCGGTACCGAGTACCCCACTACCTGCGCCTGGGGGCGCTCCAATGACATCACACAGGGCTCAGTATAATGATGACATCACACAGGCCTTAGTATAATGATGACATGACGCAGGGCTCAGTATAATGATGACATCACACAGGTCTCAGTATAATGATGACATCACAGAGGTCTCAGTATAATGATGACATCACACAGGGCTCAGTATAATGATGACATCACACAGGTCTCAGTATAATGATGACATCACAGAGGTCTCAGTATAATGATGACATCACACAGGGCTCAGTATAATGATGACATCACACAGGGATCAGTATAATGATGACATCACACAGGCCTCAGTATAATGATGACATCACACAGACCTCAGTATAATGATGACATCACACAGGGATCAGTATAATGATGACATCACACAGGCCTCAGTATAATGATGACATCACACAGGGCTCAGTATAATGATGACATCACACAGGTCTCAGTATAATGATGACATCACACAGACCTCAGTATAATGATGACATCACACAGACCTCAGTATAATGATGACATCACACAGGGATCAGTATAATGATGACATCACACAGGTCTCAGTATAATGATGACATCACACAGGCCTCAGTATAAAGATGACATCACACAGGTCTCAGTATAATGATGACATCACACAGGGCTCAGTATAATGATGACATCACACAGGGATCAGTATAATGACATCACCACACAGGCCTCAGTATAATGATGACATCACACAGGGATCAGTATAATGATGACATCACACAGGCCTCAGTATAATGATGACATCACACAGACCTCAGTATAATGATGACATCACACAGGGCTCAGTATAATGATGACATCACACAGGGATCAGTATAATGATGACATCACACAGGCCTCAGTATAATGATGACATCACACAGGCCTCAGTATAATGATGACATCACACAGGGCTCAGTATAATGATGACATCACACAGGTCTCAGTATAATGATGACATCACACAGGGATCAGTATAATGATGACATCACACAGGCCTCAGTATAATGATGACATCACACAGGCCTCAGTATAATGATGACATCACACAGGTCTCAGTATAATGATGACATCACACAGGCCTCAGTATAATGATGACATCACACAGGTCTCAGTATAATGATGACATCACACAGGTCTCAGTATAATGATGACATCACACAGGCCTCAGTATAATGATGACATCACACAGGCCTCAGTATAATGATGACATCACACAGGCCTCAGTATAATGATGACATCACACAGGCCTCAGTATAATGATGACATCACACAGGGATCAGTATAATGATGACATCACACAGGGATCAGTATAATGATGACATCACACAGGCATCAGTATAATGATGACATCATACAGGGCTCAGTATAATGATGACATCACACAGGGCTCAGTATAATGATGACATCATACAGGGATCAGTATAATGATGACATCACACAGGCATCAGTATAATGATGACATCACACAGGGCTCAGTATAATGATGACATCATACAGGGATCAGTATAATGATGACATCACACAGGCATCAGTATAATGATGACATCACACAGGTCTCGGTATAATGATGACATCACACAGGGCTCAGTATAATGATGACATCACACAGGTCTCATTATAATGATGACATCACACAGGTCTCATTATAATGATGACATCACACAGGCATCAGTATAATGATGACATCACACATACCTCAGTATAATGATGACATCACACAGGGCTCAGTATAATGATGGCATCACACAGGGATCAGTATAATGAGGACATCACACATACCTCAGTATAATGATGACATCACACAGGGCTCAGTATAATGATGACATCACACAGGGATCAGTATAATGATGACATCACACAGGTCTCAGTATAATGATGACATCACGCAGGGATCAGTATAATGATGACATCACACAGGGCTCAGTATAATGATGACATCACACAGGTCTCATTATAATGACATCACACAGGTCTCAGTATAATGATGACATCACACAGGGCTCAGTATAATGATGACATCACACAGACCTCAGTATAACGATGACATCACACAGGGCTCAGTATAATGATGACATCACACAGACCTTAGTATAATGATGACATCACACAGGGCTCAGTATAATGATGACATCACACAGGGCTCAGTATAATGATGACATCACACAGGTCTCATTATAATGACATCACACAGGCATCAGTATAATGATGACATCACACAGGTCTCGGTATAATGATGACATCACACAGGGATCAGTATAATGATGACATCACACAGGCCTCAGTATAATGATGACATCACACAGGGCTCAGTATAATGATGACATCACACAGGTCTCAGTATAATGATGACATCACACAGGCCTCAGTATAATGATGACATCACACAGAGCTCAGTATAATGATGACATCACACAGGTCTCAGTATAGTGATGACATCACACAGGTCTCAGTATAATGATGACATCACACAGACCTCAGTATAATGATGACATCACACAGGGCTCAGTATAATGATGACATCACACAGACCTCAGTATAATGATGACATCACACAGGGCTCAGTATAATGATGACATCACACAGACCTCAGTATAATGATGACATCACACAGGCCTCAGTATAATGATGACATCACACAGACCTCAGTATAATGATGACATCACACAGGTCTCAGTATAGTGATGACATCACACAGGTCTCAGTATAATGATGACATCACACAGACCTCAGTATAATGATGACATCACACAGGGCTCAGTATAATGATGACATCACACAGACCTCAGTATAATGATGACATCACACAGGGCTCAGTATAATGATGACATCACACAGACCTCAGTATAATGATGACATCACACAGGCCTCAGTATAATGATGACATCACACAGAGCTCAGTATAATGATGACATCACACAGGTCTCAGTATAGTGATGACATCACACAGGTCTCAGTATAATGACGACATCATACAGCTGCGTCCATGGGGCCATGGGGTACTCGGTACCGGGTCCTACGGTTAACAGGGGGGATGTCACGGTGGCTGACCCGGTCCGTGGCCCTGGGATGTCCGTGTAAAAGGGAAAGGTCTTTAAGGGGAATGTTTGTGACGCCACCTGTGGTATTCGGTCAGGGTGACCGACGCTGCTTTAAGGGGTCCGCTGGGGTGATGTTATGGCAGCTAGATGGTATACCTTCCCACAGGTGAAGTATATCCCCAGGGCTTCCCGGTGTGTAGATGGTGGATGGTGAGAGGCGGAGAGAAGAACGAGGACACAAGGTTGCAGTCTCTTTACCTTTACTGAAGAGTTCAGCATCCACAGTCCAGGGCACCAGATCACAGGGCAGGCAGAGTCCGGCCGGTTTGGAGGCAAGTCCGGAGTTCCCTTATTCAGGTGGAAATCAGTAGCCTTCTCTTGCGCTGCGGTGTTGTAGTCCCTTACTGCCTATGGCTTCACATAAGGTCCTCACAGATGTAATGTCTCTCTCTCTGTCCCCATATAGGATAGGACAAACCCGTATGACTGGTGGCTAGAGGCTGTTTATAGGGACTCTAGCACGCCCCGGTCTCCAAAGGTTGCCACCGTGCCTCCTGGGTGTAGGGCGGACAGGTAACTTGCAATTAGCTGTCCTGCTGGTCTCTGGAGCAAATCATAAAGGTCGTTACTCCCTCGGTGTTCCAGCTACCGGGATTCTGCGCCTCAGAAGAAGGCAGCCTGTGTAGGGCTGGTCCGCTTCTGATATCCTCTCCTTTGCTACGACTTCCATGCACGCTCGCTGCAATACAGTTCTGCCTTCGATATCTCTTTCTAGGAGCTGCAGCTCTTAGGGCATGCACAGCTCAATGTCCTTTCTCCTTCGTTCTCTGACAGGATCCCACCCCTGTCAGGGACCAACTAACTGAGCTGAGCTCAGCCAGCAACTAACTAACTTTCCCTACAGGCGACCAGTTTTACCTATGTGGGGAGTGACCTAATAAATAGGAGCAGGAGCTCCCCCTGGTGGCCTGGAGTGTGAAATGTGTTGCATGTTTGTGATACCTGGATGCAGTTATCCTTCTTTGCCTCCAAACGTAGCATCACTCTCCCCGAGAGGAAAGCAATACCACTGCGATGACCAAGACCCTGGGGTGCCGCAGTTATTACTCAGGTATCACAGAGCTTGGATGTACTGATTACTTCGGGAGTAATGGGCGTTGCTCTATGTAAAACTCGAATCCCCACCCGGATGAAAGCCTTTGATAGTTCTCTGGTTGCCATAGCTACTTATCGACACCCATCGATTACGCTGATCGATTACGCTGTGGGGTGGGAGGATGATCAGCTGACAGAGGCAGAATTCTCCATCTGTTGAACTCTTTAGAAGCTGCAGTCGCTATTGACTGTGGCATCTGAGGGGTTAACCGCTGTGATTAGCTGCTATGGTCTATGTTCTCACTGATCCGAACAGTGTCAGCAGGATTATGGCTACTGTAGGGATTCCACTCACTCAGGTGCGACGGCTGACACTCAGGAGGCACGTTCCTTTAAAGTTCACAGGGTTTATTACGGCATAAACCACATGGAAAAATAACAGCAAACAAAATACCCTTAAGTTCAGGAAAAGCATAACAAAGTGTCCAGTCCACCAGGCTCAGTCCTGTAGCGTTAACACACTCAGGAGGGTTTCACCTCCACACATGTCCCCTGTGTTAAGCATTTGCCTGTCTTGTATAGAGCTAACCACACCCAGTAACCCATCACATGATTAGCCATGTGGTCTGACATCACCACAGGTCCTGGAACACACATATATACATGGTTATATACAACAAAGAAATACTCCGGGCTACATTACAGCAACAAGGCACTTATGTGGCACATACCTCCCGTCGACTACACACCCTTTAGCCATGCTACATACCTCCCCCCTCTGCCTAAAGCCGTGGGGCTTGGCACTTTTCCCCACTAAACAAGGGATTCTTGATAGGGCATCCGCATTACCGTGCAGCTTTCCGGCCCTATGTTCCACATGGAAACTGAAGTCCTGCAGGGCTAAGAACCAACGGGTGACCCTAGCATTTCTACCCTTTGTTTCCCTCATCCACCTTAGTGGGGCATGGTCAGATATCAATCTGAATTTACGACCCAGCAGATAGTACCGTAACGTATCCACCGCCCACTTTATGGCCAAACACTCTTTTTCCACGACTGAGTAGTTCTTCTCAGATGAGGACAGCTTTCTACTCAGATAGAGGACAGGATGCTCCTCCCCATGTAGCTCTTGGGAAAGGACTGCTCCTACCCCAACATCTGAGGCATCTGTCTGAAGAATAAATTCTTTATTAAAGTCTGGGGCCATCAGAACGGGCTGCTTACATAGAGCCCCTTTCAACTCTTGGAAGGCTGACTCTGTCTCTTCGGACCATTTAACCATCACTGATTTTGTCCCCTTTAGCAGATCCGTCAGAGGCGCAGCCACTGTGGCGAAGTTCGGGATGAACCTCCTGTAATATCCCACGATTCCCAGAAAGGCTTTAACCTGCTTTTTGGAGAGTGGTTTCGGCCATGTTTGGATTGCCTCCACTTTCCTGATTTGGGGCTTTATTTCTCCACGACCCACAATATAGCCTAGGTATTTAGCTTCTTCCTTACCCGAGGCACACTTCTTCGGGTTTATTGTAAACCCCGCCTCTCTTAGAGCATCAAACACCGCTTGGACTTTCTCCAGATGACTCTCCCAGTCCGGGCTAAAGATGACGATATTATCTAGGTACGCAGCAGCGTAGGCCTTATGGGGTGCAAGGACTCTATCCATAGCCCTCTGGAAGGTCGCCGGAGCTCCCTGTAGGCCAAACGGCATACGGACATACTGGAAGCATCCATCAGGTGTCGAAAAGGCCGTCTTCTCCTTGGCTTCCTGTGCCATGGGGATCTGCCAATACCCCTTTGTCAAGTCCAAGGTGGATATATATCTGGCGTGCCCAAGCCTTTCGATGAGCTCATCAACACGGGGCATGGGATAAGCGTCAAACTTGGAGACCTCATTCAACTTCCGATAGTCGTTGCAAAACCTCCATTCTCCATCAGGTTTTGTGACCAGGACAATTGGGCTCGACCAACCGCTCTTGGATTCCTCGATGACGCCAAGCTTCAACATACGCTCCACTTCCTTGGAGATAACTTCTCGACGAGCCTCAGGAATATGATAGGGCTTCACATTCACCCGCACATGTGGCTCTGTTAGGACCTCGTGCTCTATGACCTTCATGTGTCCTGGCAACTCTGAAAACAGGTCCCTGTTTTTCTGGAGTAACTCCCGGCACTGCTGTTTCTGGGACTTCGATAGCGTCTCCGCTATAGTAACCGCTCCAACCTCACCTTCTGGGTTGCTTAACAACGATGGAGATACTGTCGGCTCTCTATCTTGCCACGGCTTGATAAGGTTGACATGGTATACTTGGAATGGTTTCCGTCTTCCTGGTTGGTGAATTTTATAATTTACTTCATCAAGTTTCTCGACAACCTCATATGGCCCTTGCCATTTGGCCAAGAACTTGCTCTCCACCGTCGGAACTAACACAAGAACTCGGTCTCCCGGATTGAACTGCCTCACTCTTGCAGACTGGTTGTAGACTCTGGCCTGAGCTTCTTGTGCCTGGAGTAGGTGTTCTTTCACAATAGGCATCACCTTTGCAATCCTCTGCTTCATCAGGGCCACATGCTCAATGACGCTTCTGTGGGGCGTGACTTCGACTTCCCAGGTTTCCTTGGCTATATCCAGGAGTCCTCGCGGATGTCGGCCATATAGAAGCTCAAACGGTGAGAATCCTGTGGAGGCCTGTGGAACTTCACGAATGGAAAACATCAGGTAGGGTAAGAGACAATCCCAGTCTCTACCATCTTTCTCTATAGCTTTTCTCAGCATGCTCTTCAGTGTCTTGTTAAATCTCTCAACAAGGCCATCTGACTGGGGATGGTACACCGAGGTCCTCAACTGGGAGATTTTCAGGGCTTTGCACAACTCCCTCATCACTTTGCTCATGAAAGGTGTCCCCTGGTCAGTCAGGATCTCCTTCGGCAGACCTGTCCGGGAAAAGACATGGACCAACTCGCGGGCTATACTCTTCGAGGAAGAATTTCTCAGAGGAATTGCCTCAGGATAGCGTGTGGCATAGTCCAGGATGACTAATATATACTGATGGCCCCGGGCTGATTTAACTAAGGGACCGACCAAGTCCATGGCAATTCTCTCGAACGGCACCTCAATAATGGGCAGGGGCACAAGGGGGTTCTGGAAATGAGGAGTGGGAGCAGTTAGCTGACATGTAGGGCAGGACCTGCAGTAGTTCACTATTTCCCGGTGACACCCAGGCCAATAGAACCTCTGCACAACCCGTTCCTGCGTTTTTTCCACCCCTAGGTGTCCACCCAAGATGTGTGAATGGGCCATGTCCAACACCTTCCGTCTATAAGGACCCAGCACTAGCAACTGCTCTACCAACTCCTCCCTTATTTTCGTGACCCGGTACAACAACTCCCCACTCATCAGAAAATGGGGAAACCTTGTGTCTGCCCCCGGCTCCTGTACCACCCCGTCAATAACTGTGACATTATTAAAGGCTTCCCTCAGAGTGGGGTCCCTATGTTGGGCAGTTCCAAAATTTTCACCGGTTACCTCTAACTCCATAGTGTCAGATGCAGGGGATACTTCCTCCTCATCCCCAACCAGCACACAAAAAGGAAACCTATCTGTCTCTGGGTGTGGTGACACCCTTCCAGGGTTCACTGGTTCCCTACTCTTGCTAGGGAGCTCAGAACCTTTTCCCACAAATCCCAAAACAGACAGAAATCCCGGCCAATAATTATAGGGTGCAATAAGTCCTGCACGACGCCGACTATGTGGGACTCAGTGCCACATGCCGTTTCAATGTCCACCCTGGCCAAAGGGTAGTCCTTGGCATCACCATGTATGCACCGCACGCCGACCTTCTTTCCCGGGAGCAGGTGGAGAGGGAAAGTGGCCCTCACCAGGGTCACTAAGCTCCCTGAGTCTAACAGCGCCATTGCTGCTCGACCGTTCACCCTTACGGGACATGCTTGAGGTCCCTCGTTGGGCGGAGAGTTCACACTGCAGGCTGGATATGCATAGTATGAACAACGGCGTCCCATGCTGCAGTCCATCTGCTCAGTGGTCTGGGAACAACGGGCAGCTATATGTCCTGGCCTGTGGCATCTCCAGCAAATAATATCACCTGTAGGGACCTTGGGCACCACCTCCCCCACCCTTTGTGACCTTGGATGCGCCACTCCTTTTTGGGACTCAGCAGCTTTCTGGGACCCCCAGTACGGCACGGGCTGCCTCCCAAAGGAGCCTTCCATCCCTTGGTATCTATCGACCAGTCCGATCAGTTCGTCGGCATTCTGGGGATCACCCTGGGCAACCCAAGTCTGTATGGACCTCGGGAGGGAATGCACAAACCGATCCATCATCACTCGTTCCACCATCTGTGCAGGTGTACATGACTCTGGCTGCAGCCATTTCTGGACCAGGTGCAATAGATCAAACATTTGAGAGCGAGGCGGTTTGTCCCGGTGATAGGCCCAGCTGTGAACTCGCTGTGCCCTGACAGTCAGTGTCACCCCCAAACGTGCGAGAATCTCGACTTTCAATTTATGATACTCTTTGGCATCCTGCAAGGTCAAATCATAGTACACCTTCTGGGGTTCTCCCGTCAGGTATGGCGCCAGTACCTCTGCCCACTGCTCTGGCGGGAGTTTTTCCCTCTCAGCGACCCTCTCAAATACTGTCAGGAAGGCCTCAACATCATCCCCGGGGGTCATTTTCTGCAATGCGCGTCTTACCGTCTTCCGGACGTGGGTGTCATCAGCCAGACCTGGGGTTGGGGCACTCATCTTGCCCTGGATGGCGGTTGCCAGAAGCTGCATCTGCTCCCGTTGCTCCTGCTGGCTCTGTTGCATCTGCTGCCGTTGCTCCTGCTGGCTCTGTTGTATCTGCTGCATCAACAGCCTGTTGGTCTCCTGCTGTACCTGCTGCCATTGCTCCTGCTGTGATTGCAACTGGACCAAGTGTTTCAGCAGTTCCTCCATTTTCCCCGGCTGGCTTACAACAGACTTGACCCAGGACATTCAATAACAGACTTTCGTCTCCGCTGGGAACGCTGCCCGCACGTCTACCACCAATTGTAGGGATTCCACTCACTCAGGTGCGACGGCTGACACTCAGGAGGCACGTTCCTTTAAAGTTCACAGGGTTTATTACGGCATAAACCACATGGAAAAATAACAGCAAACAAAATACCCTTAAGTTCAGGAAAAGCATAACAAAGTGTCCAGTCCACCAGGCTCAGTCCTGTAGCGTTAACACACTCAGGAGGGTTTCACCTCCACACATGTCCCCTGTGTTAAGCATTAGCCTGTCTAATACAGAGCTAACCACACCCAGTAACCCATCACATGATTAGCCATGTGGTCTGACATCACCACAGGTCCTGGAACACACATATATACATGGTTATATACAACAAAGAAATACTCCGGGCTACATTACAGCAACAAGGCACTTATGTGGCACATACCTCCCGTCGACTACACACCCTTTAGCCATGCTACACTACGTATATCAGTGAGGTCCCTGACACTGATTACACAGGATCACAGGTATTCCCAGTCTGACCATCATGAAGAATACAGTACATCCGTTATGGAGAATTCAGATGGTGGAACTCATTATTCATAAATGATTTACACATCTTGGTGCATTAAGGGGCTAATACCAGAGATGTGTGAATCTGCAAGTCACTCGAGTTTGTCAGGGAAATTGGATTTGCATCACCTCACTGCTCACTGGTCTCACCTCCATTGCATCCCTTCATCCGATGCGCTCTTCCATCTTCTTCTTTTCGCCTTCCTCCATCGCTTTTTATCCTCTCCCGCCCTCTTTTGCTGAGTAGGCCTCTAACGCTGAGGTGCATGTGGTGATGTCATGAAGTGTGTTGCCCAAGGCCTAGTCAGCACATCCACGTGCGCTATGACGTCAGCCATCTGCCAACTGTCCCTAACTGTTAGACACAATCCTCACAAATGTGGGGTTCCCCAGCCTCAAAGTAATGATAGTTTCCGTACACTCCTCCCCAATGTGGGCATTCCAGGATGGGCTGGGGCATTACCCTGAGCACCAGGGGCGTCCCTATGGGTGATTGGCGAGTTGGACTTAAAAGTCCCTTTTTCCTCAACAAACTTGTTGTAAAGTATGAGTTTAAGAGCACATTTTCTAGGAGGGTGTGGATGTAAACCTCAGATTGTCCCTAAGAAGGGCAGCACAAGTTCTGGAGAACCCTCCATGATTGGGTATTACATTTTAATACCTTACTTGTCCAACTCTGTTCTCTCTGTACTGACTTCGGGTGTCGGAAACTGAACCTAAATTAACAGATCACAGACCT